>NC_083109.1:66499565-66828891 GCF_949774975.1 Lagenorhynchus albirostris
GGGAACGTTCCATTAAAGTTCACTACTCTCTTGACTGACAAACAACAGTCAGCTGGTTGATGGGTAGAAAACAAGTTTCCCAGTATAAATCTTAATGCTAGTAAATTTCATAAGAAAAATCGTTAAGCATTTGATCAGGAATGTTAATTTCTTTCCAGAAGGAGATTCATGCAGTGCAGTTTGGTCTCAGACCGGGTTTGGGGTGATTTTCCTTTTGCAGGGGCAAGGGAGCGAAGATTGGAGGGGATCCAGGACAGAGCCCCCATGTCCATCCCCACTGCCAACAGCTGAGGGGTTATGATCTGGAGACAGACACCCTTCACCTGACAGCCTCTAAATTGAGGGTGGGTGACAGGGGCAGTGTTTGATCTGTGGTGCTTGTCCTTCCCCCCCTCCACCTCAAGGGACAGAGCAGACATGCCAAGGGACAGTCAGGGTTTCAGCCCTTCCCTCTCTCCTTTTACATAAAGCTGCTGGGAACCAGTGAGTCCAGGAGTTCTGGTGCAACATTCTGCTTCTCTTGCTTATTAGTTTCACATCTGATTTTCATAAGCCAGCTATGTAATGGGACTGCAGGTCTGCAAGAAATGCCCAAAAGGAGGCCCTGGACTCTGTCTTCCAGGATCAGCCTGCATCCCTGTTAAGCATTCTGGTAGGGACAGACCTGAATTGCTGCAAATGTTCTGGCAGAAATACCTTTAGCTCTGTTTGAGCCCTTACCACGCAAGGATAGTTCATTTGTTACAGCTACCAGGTAACCCTATCTTTAGCAGAAAAGAGGAATTTATTACAATGATAAAGGGATGTCTCCAAGAATGTGCATTCCACTGGGCCCCGGGAAGAGTCTTGAGTTGGGAGCCACAAAACCATCAGAATTTCTCTATAAGTTTTCTGCTTTTCTTCTCATTTTATCATTATTTTCCTCTACTTCTCCAGTCCATCTCACAGAATATGACCACCCCAAATCCCACGTTCTCCCTAGTTCCAGTCAGTCAATCTCAGAGACTAACTCCAACACTTAACACAGTGAAAATAACAAGCCAGGAACTCACCATGTCTCAGTTCAGATTCTCAAAAGAGAATCTGATTGGTCCAACCTCTGTCCTATGTTTACTATAGAGCCCACTGGCCATGGTTTGGGGATGGTGGCTACCCAGAGGGTGGACCCACCCTCTGGGCTGGTCAGGCAATTCCTAGAAAAGTGGGATTAGGCGGAGATTCCAGCAATTATTTTCCACCATGGGGATATTTCCTTTTGGAAAACCCGCCACATAACTCACAAACACAGTGCCTCTTGGTACTGAAACACCGTGAGTAGATCAGTGCTTCTATTGATCTCAAGAACTATAGATCCCCCAACAATGCCTGGCCTAGAGAGATGGCTGCTTCTGTATTTTTTAAAGATTTCTTTAAAAGTAACAAACTCTCCCAGTACAATGAAGTCTTTGCATATCAATACTTATTTTAAAGGTAGCTGGAGAAAAAAAATGGGTTAAGGAGGAACTGCAGAGGAGGAATATGGAATGCCCAAATATCAAGGTGTCTGCCAACTGGATATTAACCAGAAACTAGAATATAACAACTTAATATAAACAACTTAAATGTCCATATTCATAGTATGGAATAAATTAGATCTAAATGTGTCACAATAAATCAAAAACATAATGTTGGAGGAGAAAAGCAAGTTGCAGAATGATATTGGTACAACGTAGTAAGGTTTATGTAAATGAAAAGCAAAAAAAGATCATACTATGTATTGTTCATGGGTGTATGCACACACACACACACACACACAAGGATAGATAGATAGATAGATATGAAAGTATAAGAATGAATTGGAAGGATACACATCAAATTCATAACAGTTATAGCCAAGGGAGATGTTTGGGAAGGGGTTATATTTTCATTTGTAATAGTCTAATTCTTTTTGTTTGTAATTGTCTAATATTTTTAATAGATTTTTAAAAGGACAACGTATTCACACTTTTAATAAAAAGCATATACATAGGAAAAGAATTGGAAGTGAAATGCCACCAATATTAGGCAGTGGGAATATGGATGATTATTTTTTCTTTGTACTTTTTCTGTATTTTTAAATATCTATATATCAACATGAATAGATATTTAAAAAACATAGTCGGGTGAAAAAACAGTTGCAGATAAATACTAACAGCATGATAATATTTATATTTATGTAAAAACCCATAACAATAAAAACAAAACATCTATTTTCTATGTATATATCTATTATGAATATATCCATATAAATTCACAGTAGAAGATCCAGAAGGATATACAGTATGCTAAGCTGTATAATGGTTACCTCTGCGGACTTAACGATAGACGCCAAAGGTAAAAGAACATTTGTATTGTATCTGCAAAGTTTTCATATTTGCAACAATTCACATAGTATTTGTGTAACTAAAAATTAAAACACATAATTTTTTAGAGAAAACTGCCCCACCAGTTCCCGTGGTTTGGCTTCTGAAGCCCCTGGTGCGGGTTGCTGCTGAAATCCATCATTTCTCCCATGTGAGTTAACTTGACGTCTCCGAGTTAAACGTCCTACCCAGAATACAGATTCTTAAAGTGCTTTTCATTCTAAGACCTGTTCAGAAGTGTGGGTCTAAATATTTGAGCAAATATTTTTCTTTTTAGTACCTGGCATGTTCTAAAATAGTTCTATAGGGATAAGGTAAAGCACATATGAAACAAACTCCCACAGAAATGAACTGCAATTGCATATAAATGTATTAAGTAGTTTCCTAGAAGAGCTTAGCCACAGCTGGGTAGCGTGGCCGAGCGGTCTAAGGCGCTGGATTAAGGCTCCAGTCTCTTCGGGGGCGTGGGTTCGAATCCCACCGCTGCCAAAGTGAGTTTTTTTTTGTTGCTGCTGCCTCCGTGTCTGGTTCTGTATTCATCTCTGTTCCGCGGCTGCAACGACGCCCCCTGCTGCCAGGCGCGGCTGGCTGCCCGCATGAATGGAGCGGCGGAGGGGGCGGGCCCGCGCGCGCCTGGGCGGGGCATTGTGGGTAAAAGGAAGCGCAAGGGCCCTCCCCGCTAGCTCCCCCCACGTGTCCGCCGAGTTTCTCCACCAGCAACATGGCCGCTGCCTGAGAGGAGAGCCGGGCCGCCGCCGCCTGTGTAGCCCGCGGGTACCTGGGCCGTTGCCGCCGCCCGCGCACGGGCCCGTCGGAGAGGTGAGTGCCGATGTGGCAGCGCCCGCCCAGGCTGGAGCCGGGCCGCACTCTCGAGGTGGACCTGGGCGGGGCTGCCGCGTAGGCCCGGAGGCCCGCGCCACCCGGTGCCAAGGGGCCGGCGGCCTCCCGGGACTCGGGCGGGAAGGACGGGCAGTCTGGCCCAGTAGACCAGGGCTGGCCGCGGGCTCCGACCTCGCCTCGGCCCGGCAGTCGGTGAGGCCGCGGCCGAGGCTGCCGGCGGTGACTCAGGGTCCAGCCACCTTGCCCCGCCCGGCTCAGACGGGCCTCCTACGGGAGCACCTGTCCGAAGGCAGCCGATGTCCTGCCGGCGTGGCGGCTCGTGGCAGTGGCTGCTTGGTGGGCGTGAGAAGGGGGCCTGACCACCCGCGACGGAGGCGAAACCCATTGGACAGTGTGGCTCGGGGCTGGCGGCCCGCCCTGATGGGCAGGGGAAGGGTGCCCGGGCCCCCTCCTCGCCCCAGATTAGCTTCCGTCCGGCTAGGCCCGGAATTCTTCATTCATTTATTCCGGCCACCATTCAGGGCTAACTGGGAGCCAGCTACGTGCGGCGGATAGGGCCCTGATCATTTGATCAGTGGAGGTGTCAGTAAGCACGTAAACCAGTAAATAAAAAAGGTCGTTCTGTTGTGTTACCTTTAGAATCGTTGGGCTTGGGGGCAGAAAGAGGAGATCTTAGCAGTCGCCACAGTTTCTTTATCTGTGAAGTGGGGATAATAGAATTACCTACCTCATAGGTTTGTGGTGAGGGCCCAATAGGGTAAGACGGGAGAAGCCCCAGGTTGCAGTTAGTTTCGTGGCTGTGTTTCCTGCCTTTTTATATTGGAAGAAAACATTGGGCCACGTAGTAACAAACCTTCCCATAGGTTATTTATACCGCATTCCTCTGAGGTCGGTACTTTTGTTATCCCCATTTTAGGGATGAAAATAGTGAGCAGTACTACTGCTCTGGGTGGACCACGGGTAGCAAACAGCGAACCTGGGATTTGAACTTGCACAGTTCCGCTCCATAGTCCAGGCTCTTACCCACTATGCCATCCTGTCTCCTCTTAAAAAAAAGCGTTCGGCATAGTCGTTAAGAATGAGAATAAGGCTCTTTGACATCAGCTAGACTCAGGTTTGTGTCCTAACTCCGCCATTCTCCAGCCCTGTGACCTTGGGTAGGTTACTTACTCTCTGAACTTTAGTTTCCTTCTTTCTTAATTGGGGATGGTACAGCCCTATAAGGGCTATTGAGCAGATTAAATGAGATTGAGTATTAAGTCCTTAGAGAAGGGAGGGTCCTACTCAGTTGAGTTCATTCTTCCTGCCCCTAGGCCATCTCTCCTTTTAACAGGGGTGGAAACTGGGGTGACCCAAAGAGGGAGATGCCTTGTGCGAGGGGCACACAGCCAATAAGAATCCAGACCTTGAGACTATTTGCCCCGGGGCCCTTTCCTCTTAATTCACATTGTATATTGTCCTCACCTTGTCTCCCTCCCTCCAGTAACTGGAGATTATTTGGAGTTGCCTCTGCTTTTCTGATTGGCGGACAGGTTAGATTGCTGGGTGCAGCACTGATGCACCCAGCTGTGGTTTTCAGGCACCTCCTCTGCTCTGGACCCTTCCTTAGATTCACCTGGTGTTCTTGTCCCCTTTCCGTTTGTTGAGCAGCCCCTGGCAGGGGATGTTTTTTGTGCTCAATGGCGTGGAGCCACTACCAGGGAGTACCCTTGTGGCCACAGGACACCCTGTTGAGGCCAAGGTGGTCACTGCTGCTGGGGAAGCTTGTCTTGTGGCCTGAGAGGATAGGCCACACCTCTATCCTCAAGTGTCCACAAGGCCCAGACCCTGAGGCCACTCGTCTCTGGATGGGGCTGAGTTAGGCTCACTGGGTAAAAGGTCTGTAACTGCCTGATTTCATGCACTCATTCACTCCATCATTCTTTGTACTATACTGAGTGTTTACTCCATGCCAGGCATTGTTCAATTTTTTAAAAAGATAATAATCCCTATATCAACTTGATGAAGTAAATATAATCATCTCCATTTTATGGTTGAAGCACTGAGAGGCTTTCATGGAGCTTACGTTCTAGTGCAGAAGACAGACACACATAAGCAAATAGACTAGGTAGTTCCAGATTGTGATAAGAACCATGAAGGAAATAAAATGGGGATGTGGTAGTGACTGGAAATGGGTGGGGGGCTCTTTAAGGTGGATAGTCCGGGAACCTGTCTGTTCCGGGAGGGGGTGGGGGTGGTGATACTAGTGCAAAGGAGCCAGCCTTGAAAAGACCTGGGGAAAATAGGTGGTGTGCAAAGCTCCTGAGACAGGCTGGGGCTTAGCTTGTTGTAGGCCCAGCAAGATCGTATGGGGCCCTGGGGCCATGGAAAGGAATTTGGATTTTATTCTATGTGACAGTTGAAGGGTTTTGAGCAGGGGAATGATGTGATCTGTTTTTCCGCAAGGATAGCTCTGGGTGTTTCTGGGAGGATTGGAGGTAGGAAAGACTTGTTGAAGCAGTACTTTTCAAATTGCAGATCAAGATTTATTAGTGGGATGTGAAATCGGCTTTGGGGGTTTGTAACCAGTATTTTTTTTTTTTTTTCCTTTGGCTGTGTTGGGTCTTCGTTTCTGTGCGAGGGCTTTCTCTAGTTGTGGCAAGCGGGGGCCACTCTTCATCGCGGTGCACGGGCCTCTCACTATCGTGGCCTCTCTTGTGGCGGAGCACAGGCTCCAGACGCGCAGGCTCAGTAGTTGTGGCTCACGGGCCTAGTTGCTCCGTGGCATGTGGGATCTTCCCAGACCAGGGCTTGAACCCGTGTCCCCTGCATTGGCAGGCGGACTCTCAACCACTGCGCCACCAGGGAAGCCCTGTAACCAGTATTTTTAATTCTAATGAGTGCGGATAAAAATCATCACTGCATCAGATATAGTAGGGACAATGAATGGTTATGTGAAACCTTGTTTAAGTGAGGTAATTGTATGTATATTCCGGGTCATTTATATGAAATGGATTTCTTACTGTGGGTCTTAGACTGAAAAACTTGAAAGCCCCTGAGTTGGATGATGTTGCCTGGGAGGATGAAGGGAGGTGATAATCCCTGCATTAACCGAATCATATATTCTATCTGGAGGGAGGAGCACCATCCTTCCTGAGCTCCTCCTTGACTGGGGAGAGGCCAATAGAGAAAGAGCTGAGAAAACCTGTCTTGGGATCCTCCCAGGCCGTACCCTTTTAGTACCTACGTGGGTTCCCTGGTTCACCCAGAAGTCCCCAATCTCTCAGTTGTCCACAGAGCCAGCTGGAGAGAAGGTAGATACTTTGCATACGTTTATGATCCTTGGCAGGTGAGGTGGGGTCTCAGGCTCTCCCGTGCATTGCCCTCTGTCCGGGCGGTAACAGGCATTTGGGGTTTATGACTTTCTTCTAGTCTTCTAATCCCGAACTGTTGAGGTAGCCTGCTTCCCTCTACTGTCTTCCTCTGCTCAGAGTCCTATGGTAGCTCCCTATTAAATGGCATTCCTGTGGTTTACTTATTCAGACAACACGTACGTATTGAGTGCCTGCTGTGTGCTAGGCACTGGGGGCCAGCAAGGGACGAAATAGATGAAAATCTCTGCCTTCATGTAGTTTACCACTTATTGGCAGTGGCGGTGAGGATGGATAATAAATACAGAGCTATAAACTGTCACATGGTGATACGTGCTACGGAGAAAACCAGAGCAGGGAAGGAGCTGGCGGGGCGGAGTGTTGTGATTTTGAATTGGGTGGACGGGGAAAGTCTTAGCTATGAGGTAGAATCTGAGCAAAAACCTGAAAGAGGTGAAGGAGGGAGCCATGAGGTTATGGGGGCTGGTAGAGCAGTTACAAAAGCCCAGAGGGGAGGGATGGGGGAGGGAAGGAGACCTGTGGGAGATGAGGTCTGAAAGGAGAAGGGTCAGGGAGGGAGTTGTCTAGGGCCTCACATGGGATGAAAAAGACTTTGTCTTTTATTTCTGAGTGAGATGGGAAGACTTTGAGGGCGGAGGAGTGATGTGATTGCCGGCTGTGGGGTGGGCTGTGGGGTGAGCAAAGACCGTAGGAGGCAAAGGTGGAAGCAGGGAGACCAGTTAGGAGGCTGCTGCTCTAAGGCGGGCAGGAGATGGAGGTGGCAGTGGGGGTGGGCAGATTCCCGACATACTTACAAGGCACAGCTGACAGGATTTGCTGGTGTGGGGCGAGAGGAAGAGAAGCACTGAGGATGATGCCATTGTTTTGTCCTGAGCATTCTCAGCGCCTGGAATGTATATCTGGAATAAGCGAGATGACTCCGCTTGGTGGCCGGGGCAGGGGGCTTAGATGCCATTGAATCCCATGGTGAAAATATTTATGTTCTTTTAAGTATTAAACCATTCAAATGTTAGGTAGATAAGACAAGAATCGAGCTGGTCTTACCTAAAAGTAGAGGTCTGGGAACTGCTGAGATTGGAGGGTGCCCAGGTGCCTTTCTAACTGTGCCCATCCCCTCCCTTTGGGAATATGAAGGGTCATCCCAGCTGAATTACAGTCAGCCCTCCACATTCATGGATTCAGCTAACCTCAGAAACTAAATTTGCCCTGCGCCTGGCAACTATTTACATTGTATTAGGTATTATAATTAACCTAGAGATGATTTAAAATATACCATGTGCTCTAATATCATTCTTTTACAGGTAGCTGTCCAGTTTTCCCAGCACCACTTATTGAATAGGCTGTCCTTTCTCCATTGTATGTTCTTTCCTCCTTTGTCATAAATTAGGTGACCATATGTGCGTGGGTTTATCTCTGGGCTTTCTGTCCTGTACCATTGATCTATATTTCTGTTTTTGTGCCAGTACCATACTGTCTTGATTACTGTAGCTTTGTAGTATAGTTTAAATTCTGGGAGCCTGATTCCTCCAGCTCTGTTTTTCTTTCTCAAGATTGCTTTGGCTATTCGGGGTCTTTTTGTGTTTCCATACAAATTGTAAAATTTTTTGTTCTAGTTCTGTGAAAAATGCCATTGGTAATTTGATAGGGATTGCACTGAATCTGTAGATTGCTTTGGAATGGCCATCATCAAAAAATCTACAAACAATAAATGCTGGAGAGGGTGTGGAGAAAAGGGAACCCTCTTGCACTGTTGGTGGGAATGTAAATTGATACAGCCACTGTGGAGAACAGTATGGAGGTTGGTTAAAAAACTAAAAATAGAACTACCATATGACCCAGCAATCCCACTACTGGGCATATACCCTGAGAAAACCATAACTCAAAGGACACATGTACCCCAATGTGCATTGCAGCACTATTTACAATAGTCAGGACGTGGAAACAATCTAAACGTCCAGCAACAGATGAATGGATACAGAAGGTGTGGTACATATATACAATGGAATATTACTCAGCCATAAAAAGGAACGGAGTTGGGTCATTTATAGAGATGTGGATGGACTTAGAGACTATCATACAGAGTGAAATAAGTCAGAAAGAGAAAAATAAATATTGTGTATTAATGCACATCTGTGGAATCTAGAAAAATGGTACAGATGAACTGGTTTGCAAGGCAGAAATAGAGACACAGATGTAGAGAACAAACATATGGACACCAAGGGTGTAAGGTGGAGTGGGATGAATTGAGAGATTGGGACTAACATATATACGCTAATATGTATAAAATAGATAATTAATGAGGACTTGCTGTATAGCACAGGGAGCTCCACTTCGCTGTACAGTAGAAACTAACTAACACAACATTGTAAAACAACTATACCCCAATTAAAAAAAAAAAAAAGGAACGAAATTGGGTCATTTGTAGAGACGTGGATGGACCTAGAGTCTGTCATACAGAGTGAAGTAAGCCAGAAAGAGAAAAACAAATATTGTATATTAACGCATATACGTGGAATCTAGAAAAATGGTACGGATGAACCTATTTGCAGAGCAAGAATAGAGACGTAGAGGTAGAGAACGGACGTGTGGACGTGTGGGGGGGGAAGGGGAGGGTGGGACAAATTGGGAGACCAGGATTGACATATGTACACTACCATGCATAAAATAGATAACTAGCGGGAACATGCTATAAATAAAGCGCAAGAAGCTCAGCTCGGTGCTCTGTGATGACCGAGATGGGTGGGTTGGGGGGTGTGGGGTGGGAGGGAGGTCCAATGGAGAGGGGATATAGGTATACATATAGCTGATTCACCTCATTGTACAGCAGAAACTAACAACATTGTAAAGCAATTATACTCCAATAAAAAAAATTTTTTTATTGAAAAAAAGTATACGATGTGCTTAGGTTATTTGCAAATACTGTGCCATCTTATGTAAGGGACTTGAACATCCACAGATTTTGGTATCCTTGAGGGTCCTGGAACCAATCCCCCCTTACCCACTGATACTGAGGGACAGTGTACTCACCCTCTACCATGGCGACCTGCTGCCTTCCCTCCTTCAGGTACTTGAAGTGCTTCCTGTTGCCTGGAGTCCCTCATCCCCTCTGTTATCCTGGCTTGTCCAAATCCTTCTGTCCTTCAAGGCCCAGCCCAAATGCCCCTTCCCCCAGCAGGAAGGCCCTTCCTTCCTCTGAACTCCCCTACCTGTAACTGCGACCTGAAGTTGGATGACCTGGCATTGAGGTCCAGTGGGTCCCCTTGCTTCCTGTGTGGCTTTGGGTAAAACACATAAAAGCATCTCTGAGTTCCAGTCTCCTCGTTATAAAATGGGGACAATTAAGAGAAGAGTATGTATGTGAAGAGGGTCATTTTTAGACGTGCGCACACACACACAGAGAAAAACCACAGAAAGGAGGTCATCTCACTCGGGGTTGGGTTTAAAGTCAGCTTGAAAATCAAATATCAGAGATGGAGTCACCCTGGAATCCAAGTCTTGGGACTGTCTGCTCTTCCTGCTGTGCGTCAGGCTCTCTAAAGTTTCCCCATGGCCCCCGATTACTTCTCGAGTGTTTTCATCATGGCTGTGGACCAGCCAGCCTCCATCCTCCTGCCTGGTGGTGAATTCTTTGTGAGTGGTCAGAAAACTCCTAAAACTGGTCATTTATTCCTTCCCATGGGTGTAGCTGACATGTGGTGACTTGGGTCCGCCTGTTTACACCCATTGCTTGGTGGTTTCTGCCTGCTTTATTTTTGTTTTTTGGCCGATGGGGTATATAATGGGCTGTCCATTTTTGACTCTACGATAGATGTAGAAATAAGATCAGTTTCTGTTTGCTTCAGGCTCCTCCCTCCCAGAGCAGGGCTGCTTGCAGAATGGGTACCTAGGTGTGTTGGTTGAATAACTGACTCACGGTCCAGGCCTCTTGCTCTCCTTGCAGATCGAGTCCAAGGACCGCGCGGCTGGCTCCCCCCTAGTATGGCCAATGAAGAGGATGACCCAGTCATACAAGAGGTAACTGCTGTTCCCCACCCTCTGCCGGGACGGGGTCCCTTCCATCCATCCTCAGGCCAGCCTGGGACTTGTTGGCATCCTCTCTTCCTCATACCTGCCTGGCCGACCCCTCACTTCTTTCAGGTGTCTGATCCAGCATCACCTTGTCAGAGAGGATTCCCTGACCCTCCTGCCTCACGTGACGTTCTCCTGCACACCCTCCCTAGCCCCTTACCTTGGCCATACCTTGCGTTTGGCCACAACACCTCTCAGCCCCTACACATAAGTTTCCTTCCACTAAAGTGTAAGCCTCATGAGGGCAGGGATTTTGTCCTGTTCACCACTGTGTCTGCAAAGCCAAGTCCAGTGCCTGGCAATTAATAGATACTCAGTGACTATTTGTTGAATGAATGAATGGGTTTGACAGCTCCCTCTTCTTCACGCTCTTATGCAGATTCGGTCATTCAGCAGTTGTTCACTGAATCCATGATGTGCTGGGGGCTGTGACAGCAGGGAGCCAGGCAGTGTTCTGCCCTTGGGAAGCTTAGGATCTGTGAGGCGAGACTGACAAGGAAGGGGTCTCAAGACGCAGACGGTGGTTCCAGAGTCAGCCCAGACCAAGACATATCCTAGAGGCTCTGGGCCTTTGCACATGCTGTTTCCGTCACATATACCTCCCCTGTGCCTGATGAGCCTGCATTCATCCTTAAGGCCTGGAGGTGGGAGAGAACATGGTTCATAGGAAGAGCTAGGAAGCAGGAAGGTAAACTGCAAGGTGGGGCAGGGGCGGTGAGGGTTGAGAAGAAAGAGCCAGGTCACACCACCTGAAGACAGGCCAATCCAGGACAGGTGATGGAGGGCACAGGGAGGAAGTCCTCCCCTGCCCCATCCTCATCAGAAAAGCGTTTAATCGGGCCCTCTGGGATGCATCCTGATCTGGGCAGCCTCGGAATATGTTTTTATTGGGTTATGGTGGACCTGGGCAGGGGGCTCTGGACATACCCAGGTTGGAGATTTGGTTCCCTTTATTTTTAGCATCAGCTGAGCTATTTCGTCTTCCCCAAATGGCCTCAGAGCCATTATCCCTGAAATTTGAGGAGCATGCTTGTGCCCGGGGCAGGTTGGGAATTGGGTTCTGTCTCCTGGTTAAGTCTTCTTCCCTTGTTCCCAGATCGACGTGTACTTGGCCAAAAGTCTGGCAGAGAAGCTCTATCTGTTTCAGGTAATTATAGGACATAAAGGTAAAGGGGGAAAAAAAGCAAGTGTTGGCGGGTGGTGGAGACACAGTAAGTGGTAGGCCAGGAACAATTTGAAACCTCCACGTTGCTTAGAATTCTTGGCAGCAGAGGGTGTTTTGTAAGACAGTTCCTTTGCTTTTATGGGCAGGTCAATAGTAATCTCTCATTTTGAAGATGGGAAAACCAAGGCAGCCCTAAGAGGCAGAACAGTGTAGTGGATAAAGCTTGGGCCCTGGGGACAGTCTCCCGGCCTTGAGGCTTGGCTGTGAGTCCTTGGGCAAGTTCCTTTAAAAAAAAAAAAATCTCTCTGTGCCTCAGTTTCTTTATTTGCAAAGTGGTGATAGTAATAATATCTGCCTGATAGGGTCCCCACGGGGATCAGGTGAGTCCATATTTTAAAGTGCTTAGAACACCACCTGCCTGGTGCAGGGTTAGCGCCAAGAGTGATCCCCACCGCTGTAACTGAGACTCGGGGAGCAGCTTTCTGGGGCAGCTCCCGCCAGCAGTGGTGCGCCTCTGTCCTGCTAGCTGTGAGTCCCCCCAGTTGTTATTCCTGCCCCCTCCCCTCTTAGCTGCGCTGAGTTTAATCATAGTCACTCACAGGTGTTAACCCTAGACTGTCTGCAGGCACCATTCAAAGCATTTTACATATGTTAACTCATCTCCTCCCACAACATCCCTGTGGTGGTTACTATTGTAATTTTATAACAGCTTTATTGAGATCTAATTCACACCCATGCAGCTTCCCTGTTTAAGTGTAAGTGCAGTGGATTTTAGTCTGTCCACAGGGTTGTGCAGCCAGCGGCCCAGTCTATTTTAGGAAGTGTTTGCTGCTGCTCTGCCCTCACTCCCTGCGAGTCCTAGGCAACCGTTAACCTATTTTCTGTCCATGGATTTGCCTGTTCTGGACATTTCATACAAATGGAGTCATGTAATATGTGGCCTTTTGTGTCTGGCTCTTTTGTTTAACGTGGTGTTTCCAAGGCTTTTCCATGTAATAGCATGTATCAGTACCTCATTTCTTTTTATGGATGAATATACTTCACTGTATGGACCTATATGCCACATTTTATTTCTCCATGCATCAGTTGATGGGTATTTGGGTTGTTGCCATGTTTTGGCTATTATGCACAATGCTGCTATGAACATTCCCGTCCAAGTGTTTGTGTGGAGAGTTTTTCATTGCTCTTGAGTATATACCTGGGAGTGGAATTGCTGGGTCCTATAGAAACTATGTTTAATATTTTGAGGAAATGACAGACTGTTTTGAACCACTTTACATTCCTAGCAGTAAGGTTGTGAAGTATTTTTGTCCGCACTTTGCATATAAGAAAAAGAGGCCCAGGGAGGCTAGTAACTTGCACAAGGGGCCTGGAACAGGGTGGCAGCACCCTCCAAGCATGTGCTGGGAAGAGGCCCGGTGTTGGGCCCCTGACATCTGCCTTTACAGGCCGTGGCACTGGGGGCTGTTGTCTGCACCTGCTTCCTTGGCTGACTGCAGAGGGATGGAACGGATGGTGGTGACAGTGACCCATGTGTGTTCATAGTGTGCCAGGCCCAGTGCCGGGTGTCAGCTCCACCTGCCTCTTTCCCTGCTCCGAATGGTCTGGGAGGCGAGGCGCTTGCCTGAGCACACAGGGAGCAAGCGGCAGAGTTAGGACCGTCTGATTCTAGAACTGGCACCCTTCCCCACCACGCTTCCCGGCCATCAGGAGATCACAGAGCTGCCTGGACCTTGGCAGACCTAAGTTCCAAGTTCCTGCCCCAAGCTTCAGCCCAGGAAGCAGGGAGGAGTCATTGTATTGCTATTTAAGTGAGCTTTTAGGAAACAGCCATTTCCTTGGGCTAGAATGCAGCTGATCTCAAATGGCCTCCAAAGGAGGGTTACTTTATGCACTGCCACACCTCCACCAGGCTCATTCGTAGCGATGGTCACGGCCTTTTGCAAGTGAGTCCAGACCATGACTCATCCATCCACCCAGTGGCCTATGTAAAGCACGGGAGAAAGAAAGGAAGAGTGCATCTGTGGAGAAGGATGTCTCTACATCCTTCTTTGTTCAGAGAAAAGAAGCGATTTCAGAGCAGTATGCTCAGATGTGACATAACTTCACACCTGATGACACTGGGGCCCAGAGAGAGCTCTCTGAGCAGGTCACTGGCAGACCAGCTCCCTTCTCTGTCATCAACTTTTTATTATGGAAAAGTCCACTCATCAGCAAAAGGAGAGAGAATGGGATAGTGATTCCCATAGATCTGTCGGCTGAAAAAAAATAAAGCACAAACTAACAGTTGAGAATTATGTTTTATTCGGCGGTCGTACTGAGGACTTAAGTCCGGGAGTTAGCCTCTCAGGTAGCTCTGAGGAGCTATTCTGAAGAGGTAAGAGAGGAGTCAGGACTTACAGGAGTTTTTGCAAAACAACAACAAAACCCCAGGGAGTCAGAACATCGGATTACTGTTTGTTAAAGAAAACCAGACTCTCCGAGTTAATGAATTTAGCACTTTTCTGTGTATGGGAAGTGGCAAGAGTCTGGGCTAATTGAATCATTCCTTTGTTATGCACCTTAACTATCTAGGGCCAGTCTCCTGTTTTCTCCATCCTGAGTCCCCTTAGGGTGCACTGTAGGGGGAGTGGCTGCAAGGCAGAGGGTTTGAAGGCCACAACATCCTTTGTGGCAGGTGATATCCTTTGTCCACAGATCCATCATCAGGCTTTAGCAGTGAGCAGTGTTCGCCAGTTTTGTTTTCCCTCTTTGCTTCCTGTGGTCTCATTTCCCTTGTCCTTCTCCACCTGGTTGGCCTGTAAACTAGCAGTTAGACTTCGGACCCTTCCTCTTGACTCCCATGGCGGTACGCTTGACTTCCTAGGGCCCATGGGGCTATGCATGCTGGGGCCTGTCTGATGCTTAGGCATGTCCCTTGGACATTTGAAAATTGCTCTTTGGAAGGAAACCAGGTGGAGCCAGTGAGAATGGGACGCAGGGACGCAGGCAGAGACCAGCGAGGGCCTCTGGTCTGGGGTGGGCGTGGAGGGTGGCTATTGCTTCTTGGCCAGTGCCTCTGAAGCTCAGCTCTCACTGGGGCTGGGCAGGGTGGACTGACGGCTCCCTTCCCTTCCCCAGTACCCTGTGCGTCCAGTCTCGATGACCTATGATGACATTCCGCACCTCTCAGCCAGGATCAAGCCCAAGCAGCAGAAGGTGGGGCTACCCTCTTGGGTGGAGGTGGAGGGAGGGGAGGGATGGTAGGGTGGGAGCTGAAAGAATCCAGGAGACAGGCCTTTTGGGGGTGGAAGCGCAGAGGAGTGATTGGAGAGTTAGGAAGAAAACCAGCAGCTTGCAGGGCCTTGAAAGCTGCAGGAGGAAAAACTTCCAGAAAGAAGGGGGGTGGGCAGCTCCAGAGAGGCCAGGGAGGAGTGAGGCTTGAGATGAACTAGAACATGGGGTGGGTGGACCCACGTTCACAGGACAGGGCAGGGCCAATGCGAAGAGGGCACGATATGGGGAATCTAGTGCCTCTCAGGGCTAGGGTGATGGAACAGGAGTCATGCCTTTCCTCGGGCACCTGCAGCTCCAGGCCCTGTTGCCATGTAAAAAGCTGTACCAGTATTGCCAATTCTGCTGACTTTTCAAAAGAAGTTGGAAATAAGGTTAAAAGAGAAAAGGTCTTGATTTTTAAATGTTGGCACCTAATTTAGATTTGGGGGAGTGGAATTGTGGGTGCGGGCAAGCAAAACTACATGAACCCCCTCCCAAAGAAAGCACTCTGGCTCTTCTATTGGAGTTTGGCTTTGTGGCTTTTGTGTGGACTGAAGCCTAGGGGCCCTCGGAGAGGGATGGTGTCAGTCCTGCTTCTGGGCAGGGACTGGGGTTAGGGAGGTAGGCATGGTGGGTTTGAGGGGATGCCCTGAGGGCTGTGCCTTGGGGTCCTCATAGATGCTGGGGGTGTTTGGTGCCTCCAGGTGGAGCTTGAGATGGCCATCGACACGCTGAATCCCAACTATTGCCGCAGCAAAGGGGAGCAGATCGCGCTGAACGTGGACGGGGCCTGCGCTGACGAGACCAGCACATACTCCTCGTGAGTTGCCCAAGGCCTCCGAGCTTCACGTTTTTCAAATACGAGCCTTCCAGAGCCCTCAGAGATACCTAGGCCTCGTGCTCTACAGCTAAGCTTCCCACCAGCGTCCTGTCTTTGCATGGCTGGGCCTGGCGCAGACTCGTCCCCATGGGAAACGTCTTCCCTCCCGAGATGGCTCCTCTGACCAAGT
The DNA here is from genome assembly GCF_949774975.1 of Lagenorhynchus albirostris. NCBI lineage: Eukaryota > Metazoa > Chordata > Mammalia > Artiodactyla > Delphinidae > Lagenorhynchus > Lagenorhynchus albirostris. The sequence goes on from NC_083109.1 coordinate 66,515,656, forward strand.
TCTTCCTGGGCTGAGAGACAAGCTGGCCCCTCGACGGGAGAGGGAGCTCCCACCCACTGCTTGTTTCTTGGGCTGCACATGAGGTTTCCTCATCCCCAGCTCCCCTTCTGCGGCACCTGTGGCCTGTCCTGTGGCCTGTCCTGTGGCCTTGGTCTCTGGCAGTTGGATTTTAGGTGTCTGGGGTGGAGGGGGCTCCGCCTACAGGCCCAGGCCTGGAGCTTCCTTCCCCTTGACGTCTGTCCTCCCTGTGCTTGTAGGAAGCTGATGGACAAGCAGACGTTCTGCTCTTCCCAGACCACCAGTAACACGTCCCGTTATGCTGCCGCGCTCTACAGGCAAGGTACCCGCGCTGGACATCCCTGACTGCCATGGCTTGTGAGGGCTGAGTGGGTGGGAGGGAAGCAGAATGGGGGCTGGGACAGGAAGAGGACACCCCGAATGCTAGATACCCACAGAGGCCAGATAGGTTGTAGAAATGACAGATTGTCAGGGGAATGGAATTTGGCACCTCAAGGGACTTTTAGCTTGACACTGCCATACCCGATGGGGTGGAGGTCAAAGGTCATTGTCCTCCTGGGACACAGACACACACAGCATAACCTTTTGGATGGGGTAGAATTTTGTCTTAAATACGAGGTACTTAGGACCCAGTAATTCCATTCCTAGAAACCATCTACGCAAGAGAAATGAAAACACGTCTCCACACAAAAACTTGTATGTAGGTGTTCATAGCAGCATTATTCATGGTAGTGAAAAGTGGAAATGATCCAGATTCCATCAGCTGATGCACGGATAACAAAATATGGTATAGCCACACGTTAGAATATTATTTAGCCATAATAAGGAAAGAAGTACAGATAAGCACTCCAGCATTGGTGAGCCTTGAAAACATTAGGCTAAATGAGAGAAGCCAGGCGCAAAGGACCACGTGTTACATGGTTCCATCCATATGAAATGTCCAGAATAGGCGAACCCGTAGAGGCAGAAAGTAGATTATTGGTTTCAGAGGCTGGGAGGAGAGTAGATGGGGAGCGACTGCTGATGATGGGTACAGGGTTTCTTTCTGGGGTGATGAAAATGTTCTAAAGTTGATTGTGGTGCTGGTTTACTAGTTTGTGAATATGTTAAAATACATTGAATTGTATGCTTGAAAAGGGTAAATTATATGGTATGTGAATTATATCTCAGTAAAGCAATTAAAAAGTACAAGGTTTCTATAAGTATTTAGAGTTTATAAAGCAATAAATGAAATTTGAGCACTTAGGAAATAAACTGTGATAGAATAAAAGTAATGTCAAATAACTATACTCTTCTATTTTGAACCCCAGTCTCAAGGATAGAGCTCTTTAAAGCCACATTCCTTGCAGCCAGGCCTAGTCACTCACTTACTTCTCGTCTCAAGCATTCTGCTCCCTCTGGAGTCCCAGAGAGCTTCCACAGAGCCTTAGTGTCTGTCTGATTTCTTTTCTTTCAAGGCTGCATTGGCTTGATTGAAATTGATTACCTTTGCACTGCCTCCCAGTGCACAGGTCTGATTCACAAGAGAAAGTCACGATCTTTGCCAGAGACGGCGTAGACACTCCTCCACCGGGCTCCGCCAGGCCTCCTCTCCAGCCCCGTTTGCACTAGCCAACTTCTTAACAGGACGGGTGGGATTTTGACAGGAAGAGGTGGGAGGATGAGGAGGAGAGGTCTGGGCGTGTGTGGGGTTAGGGAGGCGCTGAGGGTGGTCTGGCAGAGGCCTGGCGGGGGAAGAGCAGGGCGTGTTTGGTGTGGATGAGTGGCCCAGCGTGGCTGGAACAAGCGAGTGTGGGAGGGCATTGGGGACCGGGGTTGGGAGGCCCTTGAATGCTGGAGCAGGAGGCTTTGCAGGCAAGCCTTAAGGAAGTGACATTGGGTGGAAGAGTCTGCGTTCATGTCTTCATCTGGTTTGTGTACTTCCTGTGTCCAGCACAGCCAGATCGGGTTGGGAATGGCCATCGGCCTGGTGGTCCCAAGGCTCTAGGACTGGGGGCTAGAGCAGAGGTGGGAGGCGGTTTGGCAGTGAGCCGAGGCCTTTAGGGGAGTCTGGGGCCCTTGGTAGCTCCCTTGAGCCAAGCTGTGTGGGTCAGCCTCAGCTCCTAGAGTCAGGTCCAAGCCCTTCTTCCTCTGCCAGGTGAGCTCCACCTGACACCTTTACATGGCATCCTGCAGCTGCGGCCCAGCTTCTCTTACCTGGATAAGGCAGATGCCAAGCACCGTGAGAGGGAGGCAGCCAACGAGGGTGAGCTCTGGACCCCTAGCCCTGCTATCTGTCTGTCTGTCTGTCTGTCTGTCTGTCTGTGTATGTTAGCAGGGTAGGTTGGTCGTGGTAAGAAGTATTAAAGGGATGGATTATAGGATCCTTGGCAGCATCCCTGGCTGCTACCCCCTGGATACCAGGAGCACCCACCCCACAATTACGACAACCAAAAATGTCTCTGAATTTCCAAATGTCTCCTGGGGGGCAAAATTGCCCCTAATTGAAAACCACTGACTTAGGCAGCTACGTCGGTCCAGAAGGAGAATTCACAGGCTTCGCTGCTTGAGACCTGCCTGGTGGGTGGGGTGTAGAGCCTCCAACAGAGGCTGCAAGCAAGGCTTTTTCTTTTGCAGCGGGAGACTCTTCACAGGACGAGGCAGAAGAAGATGTGAAGCAGATCACGGTGAGCTCTGGCCCCGAGAGAGAGTGCAGCCTGGGAGGCAGCAGGGCCAGCTTTGTAGCTCAGCTTCCTGGAAGCAGCAAGGGGTGGGAGGGTCTGCAGAGAACATGGGCTCTGGGGTGAAACATACAGAAACAGAGTCCATGCCTTAGAGCCTCCTTGCTGGGCTACCTGGAGGGATAATCTACCCTCTGCCCAGCCTGAATTGGGTGGCAGTGGGAAATGCCCCAGATGTGAGGTTCTCTGGCCTCCTGGTGGGTGCTGGGGCAGCAGCCTGGAAACGCCCCAGGCCTGAGGTTGTGGACCCGCCCCTCCCCGCCCCCCAACCAGGTGCGGTTCTCCCGGCCTGAGTCGGAGCAGGCCCGCCAGCGCCGCGTGCAGTCCTACGAGTTCCTGCAGAAGAAGCATGCTGAGGAGCCCTGGGTCCACCTGCACTACTATGGCCTGAGGGTGAGCTGGGGTCCCTGGGCGGTGCTGACACTGGCCAGGGTGGGGTCCTGGGAGAAAAGCCCCAGTGCCTGGGAAGTGTTACCTGGTGGCTTCATTGTCTCACATTTAACTTCTTTCAGATTCAGTCGTAGCCACTTGGTAGTGCCACAGGGAGAGAGGTTAAGCCCTGTGAGCAGTTTGTCCTCCCTTCCCACCTACTGTGTGCCCCAAGGGAGTGAGTCTGCCACGTCACTGGTGGGGGTTGTGGCCCCCCGGGCACTCCCTGAGTGTGAGCATCTTGCGGGCTCAGTGAGGCTGTTTGGTTACGTACTTTTTTTTTTTTTTTTTTTTTTTTTTTTTGTGGTACGCGGGCCTCTCACTGTTGTGGCCTCTCCCGTCGCGGAGCACAGGCTCCGGACGCGCAGGCTCAGCGGCCATGGCTCACGGGCCCAGCCGCTCCGCGGCATGTGAGATCTTCCCGGACTGGGGCACGAATCCATGTCCCCTGCATCGGCAGGTGGACTCTCAACCACTGCGCCACCAGGGAAGCCCTGGTTACGTACTTTTAAGTATCGTGGGCCCTGAATGAAGGCTAGACGCTTCATCGGCTGCTCTGTGGAGAATCAGCCATCTGTCCCATGGCTGAGTTCAGCGTGCACCTGCCAAGGGTGATTTTTACTGTACTTAGAGCGCAGTCCTCGAAACTGTGTTGAGTAAGGGAAGCTCACAAAGACACCATAGACAAGGGCTCCCCAGCGTTTTTCTGGGGGAGGAGCAACCCCTGATTATTCTGAAACCTTCCTGAAAGAGATTTGTGTTGACAGAGCCTTACACTTTGGGTCAATCAGACTTCCAGAAGCTCTGCTATTTCCTAGTGTGTAACCTTAGGCAAATTACTTAATCTCTCTGAGGCTCAGTTTCCTTATCTGTAAAATGGGAATAATAATAAGAGTACCTAATTTCATAGTTATTTTGGGGATGAGATGAGGTAGAGTATGTATACAGCCATTGGAACAGGGCCTGGCACATAGTAGATGCTCAGTGAATGTTAGTTGTTATTTTTATCATTGCTTTCACTGTTCCTGTATCAGACAGGGCACTGAGGCGCGGGTGCTGGGGCTGTGTAGTCATAAAGGCAGGAGGGTAGTTGGTTGAGGCCACATCGCAGAGGCCTTGAGTGCCATGCTCAGGAGGTTGGATTGATCCTGTGGTTGGCCTCAGAACAGGACAGTGGGTGGCTGGAGCAGAAGGTGATGCAGGGGTGAGACCTGGATCACAGAGGGAGGCCTGGAATGTTGGCTGAGGTTCCTCTCACACCCTATTCCCCCCCAACAGGACAGCCGCTCTGAGCATGAGCGCCAGTACCTGCTGTGCCAGGGCTCCAGTGGGGTTGAGAACACAGAGCTTGTCAAGTCACCCAGGTGAGACTGGCCAGCCCAGGGCTGCTAAGGGCTACTGAGCCTGACACTGGTCCCAGGAGGATCCCTCTGTTGTGGGTCCTCCCTTGGGACTGTGGCCCCTTCTGTAACATGGGGGAGGGATGTGGAGTAGCCCATCATCCTCTGGAGAGGGCCAGGAGGGGGTGTGGGAGTTTGCGGGGGGCCTTGGATACAGCCTGGTTGGGGTCTGGGTGGGCCAAGGACAGAGCCCTGGGAGCTGCTGACCCCGTTCTCTCCTGCCACAGTGAGTACCTCATGATGCTGATGCCTCCCAGCCAGGAGGAGGAGAAGTGAGTAGAGGGGCTAAACGCCTTCACCCCCCTTCCCCTTCCCACCCCCTAACGCGCCCCGGCCCCCTAACCCTTTGCATTTGTTTTCAACAGAGACAAACCCGTGGCCCCCAGCAATGTCCTGTCCATGGCTCAGCTGCGCACCCTGCCCCTAGCTGATCAGATCAAGATCCTGATGAAGAATGGTGGGTGGGCAGCCCTTCCCTGCCTTCTGGGGGGCCCCAGCCCTGCCACCTCCTGGGGAAGTGGAGTTAGGAAAGAGTTAAGGACCAAGGGGCGAGACCAGAGGCCCCACTACCCAGAGCCCACCCAGCTTTACAGCTCTGACCTTGTCTGGAAGGCGCACTAGAGCTGGTGGCAGGCTACCTCAGATGGGCTGCGGGTCCCTGCCACCTTTGCCACTCACCTGCTGTGTGAGCCTGGGCAGGCCACGGGCCTTCCTGAGCCTTAGATTGTTCATCTATAAAAAGGAACTAAGACAGCTCCTGGGGCTGAGGGGAGGCCTCAGAGGTGAGGCCCCTAAAGGGACTGCACAGAGCCTTGCATGTGAACGTGAGCTGCGTCCATTTTCACAGCGAAGTGCGTTCACTTGCACTGCTTTGTGGTGCCCTCGCCAGGCTCTGCACCGTGGGGATGCTGAAGGCCAGAACCTTTAGAGTGGACGTGAGCCTTGAACCTCAGAGCGGAGTCCCAGGCCCTGGGCTCTTCTGAGATGCCAGCACCAGGGGCTCCGGGGTCTGAGTGGAGAGGGGCGCTCCCGGGGGGAGCCAGGCCACTGGCCTTGCTGCAGAAGACACGGGGCCTCCCCAGGCCCTGCCCCTTCTCACTTGGGCTAGGGGCTCGTGTGGGGGAGAGCAGAGCACGGTGATGAAGTGCATGAACTTTGGACCCAGATGGCCTGGGTTCAAGTCCTGGCCGTGCCACTTACTAGCCAAGTGATCATGGGTGAATTTTGAAACCTTCCTGGGCTGAGTCTTCCTCATGAGGCACGCCTCGGTCTTCCAGTGGGTGTTTCCTCCAGGGCTCAGTGAGAGGCGGGTGCCTGCCCAGGGTAAGCAGCCAGTGAATGCCAGCTGTTACTGTTAGCACTGTCATGCTGGGATTGTTATGTGAGCCCAGGCCCCTCTTGCCTTGTCTGATGTCTCCTGTGCCCTCCTCAGTGAAGGTCATGCCTTTTGCCAACTTGATGAGCCTCCTGGGCCCCTCCATCGACTCTGTGGCTGTTCTGCGTGGCATCCAGAAGGTGGCGATGTTAGTCCAAGGAAACTGGGTGGTGAAGAGGTAAGTTCATTTTAGTCCCTTAGTTGGGAGCACTTAACCCATTTAAATTGAATGTTAAGTACTGATGTTTTGGGTTTAAGTCTACCTTAGTGCTTTTTATTTGTCCAGCTTACATTGCATTTTATATTCATTTTTACTTTCTTTTCTTGTTATTCCGGTTCCCCCACTAACTTGGAAGTTATCCTTTCTTGACTTAGTGATTACCCTGCAGATTTCACAGTTTAATATTAGTTGCCGCTTTTTACCCTCATCCATGACGATTCAACGACCTTTAGAATATTTTATATTTATCTTCCTCTCAACTCATGTGTCATTGTATTTATATATTTTAATTCTGTTTTAAACCCCATAAGACATTATACTGTCCAGTCAATATTTTTGAGATCTACTGACGTATTTGCCTTTTTATTTTGCTCATCATTCCTTTCTGCATCTCTGAGTTCCTAACTGTGATAATTTCCTTCTGCTAAAGTGAAGGTCTTCAGGTGATGAATTTCTTTGTTTTTTTAATCTGGAAATGTCGATTTCACCTTTGTTCTTGAAGGATACTTTTGTTTGTTTTTAATTTTATTGAAGTATGGCTGATTTACAATATTGTGTTAAGGGTATTTTTTACTGAGTATAGAATTCTAGGTTGATTATTTTCTTTCCACACACTGATGTAATTTCATTGCAGTTTGACTTCCATTGTTTTTGTTGTCTGTCTAATACATGTTCCTTCGTTTCCCTCTGGCTGCATTTAAGATTTTCTCTTGCTTTGGCTTCCCAGGGCTCATTAAGATGGGCCTAAGTGGGAATTTCTTTTTATGTATCCTGTTGGGGTTCATAGGTCCTGAATCTGTGGCTTGCTGTCCTTCAGTAGTTTCTCTCCTCCTGTGATTCCTCCTCTAGACCCTGCCTCCTCCCTAGACTGTCAGGGGTAGGGACTGTCTGTTTTGACTCTCCCTTTATCCCTGGTACTCAGTATAATGCCTGGCAAATGGTAGACCCTTGGTAAATACGGTGTGGCTATGTTTTACGCACACTTGAATTACATTACTTCTAAATTGTATAATATAAAATGCTTGAATACTCACTTTTTAGAAAGTGTGATGTAAAGTGAACAATCTGTCAAAATGTAAATTGTTCCAAATTTTTAAAAAAGTTATTCATTGCAAAAAGTCCATCATTTCACAGTTGGTTGGCCAGGTAAACTGCAAAGTCATGTCACTGCCACGTGGTGACGGCCTTTCCCTGGGAAATGATGCCCAACATGCCTTGTGGGTCCTTGCAGCTATTGTCTTATGTGACACAAGTGTTTAAGTACGAGGACCTTCGTGATGGCACATCACTTGTTAAATGGGACACTTATGTGTATTTATGCTGCGGATGGATGAAATCCAGGAGGGACCATCCCATTAGCCCCCTGAGGATGCTCGCCCAGAGGAGGCACGGAGACTTGCCAAATGTCTGGCAGCCGGGCAGCCACAGAGCTGGGGTTTGAGCTCCCCCAGCACCGCGCGTGCCCTGGTGCTGCTGCCGCATTCAGCTTATGGTCTGCCTGTCCCTGTGACTTGAAGGTAGGCCCTCCTGGGCCCTGTGTGTTCTGCCACACCTGTGGGCAGTGGTCCTTCCATGCCCTGTCCCTCTGTGTTCCTGTGAGGAGCTGATACAGGATGCTCCCATCTGTTGAGTAAATGTGTCTGGACGGCTTGTTCTGTGCCCTGCACTGTGCTCTCATTCAGTGCTGTCCCTGTCCTCAGGAAAGTGTGCCGGGGGGATGGGTGGGGCAGGCACCGTTACAGCCCAGTGCACGGACCACACTGTGTACTTAGTGGGTACCTCCTCTCCGTGTGGCAGAGATGGGGCCAGGGCCCTGTCCCGTAGAGCTTTACAGGAAGGGTGGACACAGAGCTCAACCTTGAAGGAAAGTAGTAGTTGGCTGCCAGGTGGGATTGAGGAGGCGAGTGGGGCGGGGAGAGCAAAGGTGCCCCGGGCACGGATGGCCGGGGACGTGTGTGTTTTCCTGGGCGGCGGGGTCTGCGTCTGGACTTGGGGTCAGGAGATGCCTTTAAGCCTTGGTGCCTGCTCGTCTGCCCTTGAAGGTCCCTGAGCCTTGAGTGCGGGTCCCATTCTCTCCAAAGGCTTCAGCCTCGCCCGTGCTTGGGGTCTGTCTGGACCCCAGTCCCTGACCCCTCCTGCCTCAGCTCACACTGCTCCCCCCTCCCTTTCAACCAGTGGTAAGGCCTTGTGTGTTGCTTTACAGGTGGGACTTGCTGTCTGCCAGAGTCCTGGGCTCACCTTGTCTGTCTCTGGGCCCCTGGCCCCTCCAACTATGTCAGGGGCCTTGGGGCTGGGCCAGTGTGTGAGGGGGGCGTTGGGAAAGGGGTAGGAGGAAGAACTCTTGGAGCCAGGCTCCCAGGGAAGAGGGGAGGGTCTGAGGGGAGCGTTTGGGGCCCAGGCCGGCCCTCGCCCGTGTTGTAAAGAGGCCTGAGCTTCCACTCGGAGCCTGAGGGAGTGGGGGGCAGAGGGGCTGAGGACAGGGACTGACCTGCCGCCCTGTCTCATTGGCAGTGACATCCTGTACCCCAAGGACTCTTCTAGCCCTCACAGCGGCGTGCCTGCTGAGGTGCTCTGCAGGGGCCGAGACTTTGTTGTAAGTGCCCAGGCTCTCTGGCCTTCCGGGTTGGGGCATTATGGGCGGAGGACTGGGGCAGCACAGAGTGTCCAGGCAGCGGGCAAAGGGCAGGTATGTGTGGCCAGGGTGGGGCTGGGGGGAGTGGAGGGCTCTGGACTCTGTGCCTTTCTTCTCCTTCCTCTCAGACCCTGGAGTCTTGAGCTTCATAAGAACCTCTGAGTTCCTAGCCCGGAGGTTGCACACTGGAGTCCCATAGGTAGATTCTGGCCAAGGAGCTGTTTGACCTGAGTGGTGTTTTTAAAATGTTGACTTAGTTGTCCATTTTTACAAATCACAGTCATGATTCAAACTAGATTTCCGTCTTGTCATGAATAATTGGACAGTCTGGTACCACTGGACCCGCACCCCCAAACAGCACCCTCTTTGAGTGGGGCTCACGCTCTCCAGTTCACAACCGCTTTCCTCGTGCGTGTTTCCTGCACTGTTGCTGTGGGCTTTTTGCAGCTCCTGAGCTGGCTCATGCCTCCACCCCGTCACCCTATCTGCCCCCCAGCCCTTATCCAGAGCTTAAGTCCCAGCCAAGGCATCCCTCCCAAATGCCTGACCCCTGAGCTGCTGGGACCTGTGCTGCCTCCCTTGACCTTGGCAGTGTGCTTTGAGTTTGCTGCAGTCTGTCTCCTTGGAGCTGTCCGTGGTGACCTTGGAGAGCTCATGCGCAGACCTAATCACACCAGGCAGCCCTTAAGCTGTTTCAGAGAGCGCCTCCGTTTTTCCTTTTCCCAGCTGGGTGTCCCAGCTCCTGTGGGTACTTAGCGTCTAGATGCCTGTGTGGTTTATTTTCGTCTCTGGGGGTCAGGCTGCAGTGGCTTCGACTCCCAGGCTCGCCTTCCACACGTGTGCCACTCACCCTCAGCTGCCTGTCAGCCCTCCTCTGTTCGCGCAGACACCGTCACATCTGGGGGTCTGGGAGAGGGTCTGGTCAAATCTGAGTTGTTGTAGGTGACATACGGGCAAGGTATCCCCCATCCCAGGGAGCTTGTGTGGTGTGGAGTGGGTCCAGCTGCCCTGGAAGAGGTGGCCCAGGAGGTCCCTTACAGAGGAGGAGAAGGAGGCTCAGAGTTGAAGTGACTGCCCTCAGCCAGGACCCAGGCCCAGTCTGCCTGACACCCAGGCCGGCTCAGAGCCGCCACTTCGTGCCCTCATCCCAGGCTCCCAGGACAAGAGCAGGGGTTTGGGGGACAGTCCTAGTAGGATCCCTGCCTCCTAGAAACAGGCTTCTTTTTCTCCCTTAGATGTGGAAGTTCACGCAGAGCCGGTGGGTGGTAAGGAAAGAGGTGGCAGCGGTGACTAAAGTAAGTGAAGTTCTTCTTGATCCGAGAGGCCCAGCCCCACTACTGGAGGAGTGGGGGCTGGGCGTGCCTCACCTTTGCCCCCCTCTCCCCAGCTCTGCGCGGAAGACGTGAAGGACTTTCTAGAGCACATGGCCGTAGTGAGGATCAACAAGGGCTGGGAGTTCATCCTGCCGTATGACGGGGAGTTCATCAAGAAACATCCAGATGTGGTCCAGCGGCAGCACATGCTGTGGACGGGCATCCAGGCCAAGTAAGAGCTTGCTGGGCGGGATGAGGGGGAGCCAGGCAGAGGAACAGCAGGTTGTCCCCAGCCACCTGCTTCCAGCGGGGAGCACAGCCTGGCTGCATCTGGGGCGGGAATGCAAATTTGGGGCTGTGTGCACCCCTCCCCCACTCAGGTGGACTTTGCTGCTCGATCCCAGAATCCCCCCCGCAGAGACCTGGCACAGACACGCCTGCTGATCCGAGCTGACTCGAACTGACCCTCGTCTGTTCTGAGGGGTCGGGAAGGAGGGGGAAGCACTCAGCAGCAGGAGTGGGGGCTTGTGTGGCCCCAGGCAGGCTGGCGGGAGAGCAGCTGGGGAAGGGAGGGCGGGCCAGCGCTCCCTGCCCCCGCTGTGGGGCTCCAAGCCGCGGGGAGAGACCGTGGAAGCTCCAGGCGTGCGGCGTCTTCAGGGACTAGGATGTCCAGGGCTTAAGGGGGTATTTCTGCTGGGAGGCAGGTGACGTGAGGGGACACGGTGTAAAGTTAAGAGGGTTCACTCTTCTTTTCAGATTAGAAAAAGTTTATAATCTTGTGAAGGAAACCATGCCAAAGAAGCCGGATGGACAATCAGGTGTGGAGGGGTGTCGGCTGGGTGGGCCCCTAACCCTGACACTGGCTCCAGAAGGGCTACTTTTCTGGAACTTGTCAGGGCTCAGCCTGTGGGGGGAAATGAGGGGGCGTGGCTCATTGTTGGCTGCCCTTCTGTGCCCTCTTCCCTCAGCTGGAGGCTTGTCCAGTGGCAGAGCCTTGGCCTCAGGGACTGAGGCTTCTGGGTTCCAGGGCTGTGTCTGGGTTCCAGGCCTCTGAGATTTCTCGCCCTCTTGGGTTGGCAGGGATGCTGGTGGCAGGGACTCAGCAGTAACCCACCCTGGCTTGAGTCTCTGCATGTGGGAATCTGCTTTTCCTGGTTCTGTTTCTTCCCTCATTGTTGGGGTAGCCACATTCCTTCTGGGTGAGGTGGGGGCGAAAGGCAAGCCGGGCCCCTGGCTTCTGTACCAGCTGGCTTGCATCTTCCCTGTCCCCTTCCTCTGGTCAGCAGGTGTCCCCATCAGGATGGAAGGGAACGTCTGTGGGGCAGAGGGACCGGGGCCCTTCATCTCAGGCCCTTCCCTGCACGGTCCCTGCTGTCCTGAGCAGCCCTGTGTCTCTCCGCAGGGCCTGTCGGGCTCGTCTCTGGGGACCAGCGGGTCCAAGTCGCCAAAAGACAGGCCCAGCAGAACCACGCGCTGCTGGAGCGGGAGCTGCAGCGGAGGAAGGAGCAGCTGCGGGCGTCCTCGGTCCTGCCCGCTGTGCGGATCAAGGAGGAGCCCGTGAGTGAGGAGGGGGAGGAAGAGGAAGAGCGGGGGGCAGAGGATGAGCAGCCCATGGACACCTCGCCCGGCGGTGGCCTCCACAGCAGGCTGGCCAACGGGCTGCCTGCTGCGCGGGCGGCAGGCGGGGACAGCTTCAACGGGCACCCGCCCTCAGGCTCTGCCGGTACCCCCGTGGCCCGGGAACTGAGGGCCTTCGTGGAAGCCACCTTTCAGAGACAGTTTGTGCTCACGCTGAGCGAACTCAAGCGCCTCTTCAACCTGCACTTGGCCAGCCTGCCCCCCGGCCACATGCTCTTCAGCGGCATCTCGGACCGCATGCTGCAGGACACGGTGCTGGCCGCCGGCTGCAAGCAGATACTGGTGCCTGTAAGTAGCGCCTGCTGGATGGGCAGCACACGCCCCCCCGGAGGGCTCCTGGGTCGGCAGCATCTTTCCTGGCTGAAAGTGGCTGTGGAGAGAACCTGGTACCAGAGTGGCCTGAGCCCTGCCGGCCTTGGGGAAACAGCTGTTTGTAGGGGGCACGGGGCAGGGGCACTCGGGAGACTGTTGGCCTCGGTGTGAATCTCGGCTCCCACGTGGTTGCCGGGTTTACCTCGGGCCGGTCAGCCTCTCGGCTCTGCACCCTCATCTCAAGTGGGTGAATGTTAGTTTTTGTGTCACGGGGCTTTGGTGAGGGCTGAGTGGGAGCCTGAGGCCGTCACCTGTTGGCTTGGCACACAGCAGGGCCTTCCTTGGTCACGCCGGCTCCCCGTCCCAGGGTCTAGCCCCCTCCTGTGCCGGCACCTCCCTCATTCCTGTCAGCTTTGCCGTTTTTCAAGATGATTTCACTTCTAGTATCATTTGATCTTCTTGCAACGGTAGATGAAGAAACCCAAGTTTCAAAGAAGTAGAATGAACTTGTTTAAAGGTCACGTACCCAGGAAGTGATAGAGCTGGAAGTTGAACCTCTACAGTGGCTCCAAGTCTTAAATCCTTTTGCTTCAGCTGAGATGAGCTGGCCCTCTCACCAGAGCCCCCAGCTATGCCTGGGCTCCTGCCGGTGGGCCTCCCTGCCCTGGAGGCTGGCTGACTAGCGTGGCTCTGTGGCCTTTCCATTAGCATTTCTGGTGCCAAGCCTGCAGGTGCAGGGGCGGGCCACCCCCGCTCCCCCCAGGCTTTTGGGCTTCTCATCCTGTCATTGGAAGGGGCCCTAGAGGGGTGGAAGTGCAAGAGTAGAGGGACCCTTGGAGACCATCTCCCCGCGCTGAGGGTGAAGCGTGCCAGGCTGTGGTCCCAGGGAGGCTGTGCTCGTCATTCTCTCTCCCAGGCTCTGTCCAGACCTGGCAGCACGTGGGGTGAGGTGGGGCTGTGTCTGCCTCTTAACAAGGGAGCGCTGACGTCTGCAGTCTAAGGTCAGAGGCACCTGCAGCCTTGGGTGATGTGAGGCAAAGGCCCATCCCTGTGTACGTGAGGAGCAGAAACTAGGACAAGAGGCCCTGGGTCCCAGGCTGGCTGGGGTGTCCCGGGGGATCTGGCCCTCGTGGCAAGGAGCCTCCTTGGTGAGCTCTCTACAGAAGGTACTGGGGTTTGGGGGCCCTGCCCTGTTCGGAGCCACCCTTATCCACGTAGCAAACAGGTCCGGTTATCTGCAGACTCGCCTTTTGCTGACTGACTGAGCGAGGCAAGGGGGAGGCGCCTGCCTGATGTTGGCCAGGCCATCTTGTGCTGTTGGAGTGGATAGAGGGTGAGGGGCATGGAGTGGGCCACCCTCGGGACCCGTGATCCTGTATCACAGTCATGTCCAAGGTGGAATGTTCCTAGACCTGTCCAGCCTTGTTTTTCTTTATGTAAGGGAGCTGAGGCCCAGGGAGAGCAAGTACACTTGCAAAGACTTGAGTTTAACTCCTGGTTCTGCCACCTATTAGCTGTGTGACCACAGACATTGAGTGAACTTTCCGAACCGGGCTTTTCTCATGGAGAGTGGAGGCAGCAACACCTCGCTTCCTCTGTGGTAGCAAATGAGACTGTATATTTAGAGCCCCACCTGGGACTTTACATGGTAGGAACTGTTACTATTGCTTGTGTTGCGGTGCCACTCCACCAGGCGCCCCTTCCTCCGTCCCCCTTCTCCAGGAACCAGGAGCCCGGGCCACCCTTTCCTCGGCCCACCTTCGGACGCTGCTGAGCTGCGAGGCACGGGCCGCTTAGGGTCGGGCAGCCCCTCTAACCCGTACGAGCACGGCCCTTGCGGGAGGGATTGAAAGGAATCCCCAGGATATTCCTAAGGAGTTACAGGGACGGGAGTGCTTCTCAGGACATGTCGGAGGGTTGATATTTAGGGTGGGAGGACACAGGATGTTAAAGCAGAGAGGAGAGCTAATGCCAGGCTGATAGGAAAACAGGAGCAGCCTCCTCCCCGCCTTACCGAGCACGGCCGCGGGCCGCGGGCCGGTGCATCCGGCTCCTCACAGGAGCCTCTCCGCGCGGGGACTGGCTGGCGAGAAGGACGCAGAGGCAGGTGTGCCACGGCCCACGGCTGGTGGGAGGCAGGAGCTGGGACTGGAACTCTGTTCCCGGAAATGGGCCGGTGCAGACTGAGGGCCCCGGGGGAGGGAGGGTCCAGGTGGTGAACACGAGATCCGCCAGCTCACACCTGGGCCTTGGTCAGTTTCCCCCACAGACGGCTGCTTCCCCGGATGAGCAGAAGGTGTTCGCCCTCTGGGAGTCTGGAGACATGAGTGACCAGGTGAGGTGACCTTTGCTGCCATCCTCCCAGGAGCAGGTCGGTGTTCTGCAGAGGGTTAGGCCTTCGGGGAGACCCAAAGTGCGGTTGTGTCCACTTCAGATTTTCCAGCCGCTCCCAATTTTAAATATTCTGGCTCTGTGTCTCTGTGTACTTCAGACATGCTGGATGTGCTGGTAGTGTGGGCCAAAACCAGTGGCTTCCAAATGCCAGTCTGAACCATCGGCATCAAAATCGCCTTTTAAAAAATACAGAGATTCCCAGGACTGACCTCAGAGATTCAGTTCAGTTCCATAGGAATGGGGTAGGGTCCTAGGTATTTAAGTTTCTGCAAAGCTTTCTAGATGATTCTGATGCCCCGGCAGGCTTGTGAACCTGTGACAGACCACATTTTTCAGGTGGCTGATGGCGGTAGGAATTAAAAGGATTCCTTATCAGATCTCAGGTGCTGGATCAGATCTCAGGTTAGAGAAATTGGTCGTCTTGCCTCTAGTCACACCCAGACAGGAAGGGTCACGGGTGTCCAGTGAACAGAATATGAATGCAGCCAGCAGCACCTGAGGTCCAGAAGTTTTCCTTAAATCATGAGCTTGCCTGAGTTTTAAAGATTAAGATTTAATTGCTAAACTCCAATTGATCTGTCCTTTTCCAGGTCCTGTCCCTCAGGGGTGGGGAGAGGGGGAGTGAGCAAAGGCCCCCACTGAGTTCTCTGTCCCCTTTTGCCTCTTGGAGGGGGACTGACAGGCAGGCTGAGAATACCAAAGGGGCAGGGCCTTCTGTGATGGTGCCGTAGATGGAGAGCAAACTGGAACAGTCTCTGTGTGCTTTTGGCCAGAATAGGTGGCATCTGGGTTTCCTACTCCTGAAGTACTCCAATAATTAAAAGGAAAAAAGTATAAGCGCATGTTCTTAAAAATAAGTAAGACTGAAGCTGTATGGGAAACCATCTCCTGCCCTGCCTGACCTGATTCCCACTCTTCAGAGGCAGTCACTTTTTAACTACGAGATACCACCAAAAGAGTTCCTCCATTATTAAAAATTATTATATATATGCAAAATGTGCTTATACTGCTCTCTGATGTCTCAACTTGATGTTATCAATGGGCTTCCTGTTGTGGTGGATGAGGATTTAGTTCTTAGCTATGGGAGAATGTAGACAGGTGTGGGATGTGTTATGGCAATTTTTTTGTTAAATCATATATCAGTGCTTATAGCATCATGACTGGAAATTTGTTCATTGTAGAGCCAAATGCCAGTAGTATCTACGATTATATTCTTTTATTTTCCACTTTTTTCCAGCTATATTGAAATATAATTGACATCATTTCTTCTTTATACTACTTCCTATTCTCACTTACGTGGTTTTCTGAACACATAGATACCAAGAGTAGTACCGTTCTTGAGTCTTGATTCCCCGGATGCCTCTCCAGCAGAACCAGCTCCATGTCTCCTGCTGGCTGGCAATCTTTTGTCTTCCTTCTTGCTTAATTTTAGCTTCTAAGGGCACAGAGGAGTTGTCTGCATTCTTCCATGTCTTAAAATGGCTTTCTTTTGTCCTCCGGTTTTATTATTTGTCTGGGACTAGGATTTTGGAGGGCAAATCATTTTCCTCTGAATTTAAGATCATTTTCCACTGTATTCAAGCTTTCAGAGTTTTCGTGCACTGACACTCTGTTCCTTGGTCTTTTCAGTTTGATCCACACCCTTCCCTTGAACCAAACTACGGTTTTCCTCACTCCACATACAGCACATCAGTGCAACTCCAGAGGCACCCTGGTGTGGATTATTACTGTACTGGACAGTTGAGTCATTCTTACGAAGTTCTGTGATAGATTTGTAATTCCTGTACCTGTTTTTTTCTGTTCTTCCGGAATTCTTAGGTCATATGTTGGAACTAGAGGATCAAATCTTTTTTCTCTCATGTAACACCTTTTGTACTTGGCAGGGGGTGGGGATTTTGACTATCTTCTATCCTCCCTGTTTAGTTTTTCTTTGGGACGTAATGCTTTTCATGGCATCCTGTCTTGTTTGTGTGCCAGGACTTTAAGCCACTCACTCCTCATCCTGTTCTGTCTTCACGCAGTTTAGATGGTGGCTTCACCTGCCTACTGAATCAGTTACCACTCCTGTTTTTTGTTTTTTTTTTTTTCCCCCGGTACACAGGCCTCTCACTGCTGTGGCCTCTCCCGTCGCGGAGCACAGGCTCTGGACGCGCAGGCTCAGCGGCCATGGCTCACGGGCCCAGCCGCTCTGCAGCATGTGGGATCTTCCCGGACCGGGGCACGAACCCATGTTCCCTGCATCGGCAGGCGGACTCTCAACCACTGCGCCACCAGGGAAGCCCACCACTCGTTTTTTAATCACGAAAAACTATGTCTGAATCACTCATCTTCTGCCGATGCTTCACTGGGTTTTTGTTCTTGTGGGCATATACCTTTATTTCTTCATCTTATTGGGGTCTTAAGAGGTGACAAATTGGCCAAACGTATTTGTCTTTAACCAGAAGTCCTGAGCAAGGACGTTGATCAAAGACTGCAGCATGGAGTTAGGTCCAAAGCCTTTGGGTTTCTTGTTTGGGGATGTTTCTCTTTCAGGTGATTATTTCCCATAATAACATGTTTTTGCTACTAAAGCATCGACAGGTTTTGCTTGAAATTTTTTCCAAAAATTACCGGGTACGCCGGAACATGATCCAGTCTCGGCTGACTCAAGAGTGTGGAGAAGATCTGAGTAAACAGGAGGTGGATAAAGTGCTAAAGGTACATCCATTTTGTGTATAATAATATCTGGAGGCTCCAGGCTCTTGCTGACTGTGAGCTTAAGACCAGGGCGCCCACAGCTGGCTCCTCCCTGTCTTAGGTAGAGGCTGACAGTGTGTGGAAAGGGACCTAGTCTCGTGCGTTTCCTACTGCTGTGTTTATAAATCAGGCTTCCTCTGGACTCCTTCCCAGCCGGTCGGGTCTTCAGCAACAGATAATTGGCATCCGTGTGGTTGGTATATGCAAAAGGACTAAATTGAATAAGACTAAGCTCCATCTTAAAAAAATACAGTCATCCTTTCCAGTGCCAGGGCCTAGGTTAGAATCCTTACCCCACTCGTTCTTAAAAAAGTATAGTCATCCTTTCCAGTGCCAGGGCCTAGGTTAGAATCCTTACCCCGCTCGTTTGAATCGTGTACCACTTTCATGGTTTCTGCCATAGCCACATACTCACTCTTGTGCTACTTGCTTTTAGTAGAACAATTTTTAAATAAAATTTAGTTTAAAAAGGAATATATCATTTGTCTAGTATATGAAAATACTTAATTCCTGTTAAGCATTACCTATAATGCCTTTATGGATTGACTGTGGTACAAATATCATACTTGCAGAAGCACTGGAACACTGAAAGCTGATGACAAATCCCCTATATTCTAGTATTCTTATATTCCAGGTCCATAGATGCTGATGCTATTTGTGAAGCACTTTTGTTCTGGTCAGGTTATTCAGTTCTTGTATTTTGTGTTTATAGAGCACATTCATTTATAGTCCCTCACTCTTAAGATAACCCCTGAGGAGAGGAGGGGCTTGAGGCCCACACGTGGAGGAGGCTGGGCGGTGACCACAGTGATGTGGTCAGGCAGATTTTGATCTCCCATTTGTGTTCTCTCCATTAATCATAAATCAAGTTTTGATATTCTGCACAGAATGTAAGTAGCTCCTTTTCCTGCTAAAGTCTGCCCTTGACATGTTTCTCTATTCATAGGACTGCTGTGTAAGCTATGGTGGCATGTGGTACCTTAAAGGGACAGTACAGTCTTGACAATAGTTGCAAACCACTAACCCAGTGAATTCAAGCCCAAGGAAGGACGGCAGAGCCAGCAGAGGTGGAAGTAGAGTCTCGATTGCTTCAGAAGACGGAGCAAGAGGAACTGACCAACTCGTGGCCTGTGGCATTGCACTGTCCAGAGGACAGAGGGGATCATACTCGGCCAGTGGCAGGGTCAGCTTAAGTTCGACCGCTCCCAGAAGTGACCAGCTGGGACCTTCTCTGCAGTACAGTTTGAAATTCCTGATGTATTTTGTTTATTATTTGGTTTCATTCTCATAATAAAGAGAGTGTATACTGACATGGGCAGGATGATGAAAATCATGGTTTAATATTTTACTTTCAAACTTCATGCCAACAAGGTCTAGGTTATGTTTACAAGAAAACCTCAAGGTTTTTAATATTTTAAATGCCTAGAAGCCAATATTAAGTCTTCAATTATCTATCTGCTAAGACTTCTGCCAATTTCGTTAAACAATCCAAATTGAATTGTTTTACTGTTGGGTTCCTGTGGCCATTTTACCTTTTAAAACAACCTACTTTATGTAGCAGTCTCAACTGTTTACATGAACCATAGCAAAAAATCAGAATCAAATCCATTTATTCTTAATGTTTGCATAAGGATGCAAGCAAAACCAGGTAAGTATGGAACAATGTGTAAGTGAGGTCATCACACTTTGATGTAAAGAATTTATATTTTGTGTATTTTTAAAATAAATGCTAACACTAACGTGGCATCATGGTGCTGTTGTCTTCAAATGGTTACAAGAAGGCAATGCTCTCTGTGGTTTCAAAGCCTTGTATGTACACCAGAGGGAAGAGCGCGAGCAGCACTGCGCGGTAGTGCTGTGCAGTCACATATGTAATTGTAAAATTTTCTGGTAGACACATTAAGATAGTAAAAAGAAACTGGTTAAGTTTTAATATATTTGATTTAGCCTAATATAACTAAAACATCAACTTGTAATAAAAAATATTAATATTTTCTTGGTACAAAGTTTTCAAGATCTGGTATCTTATAACACACACAACTGGACTAGCTACAGTTTAAGTACTTGGCACATGTGGCTCATAGTGACTGCTGGACAGTGCAGCCCTTAGAGGATTATGAAAAAATAAGAGTAAGCCGGATTGGGCTAGATGTGAAATTTTGCTACAGTTAAGACGTTTGCCCTGGTCTATTTTGGGCAATAGAGCCACTACTATCTGAAGGTTTAGATGATGGTCTATGTGTATGTACACACACCCCCAACCACCAAAAAAAAGGAACATCTATTATTTGGGAATGTAGTTTAGCAGGCTGATTGTATATTATGTTCTTGGTTCTAACTGTTAACATATATGAGTCTGAAAAGAGTAAAAAATCTTCCAAAATTTTTCTGGAGTGTGTCCAGCTATCATATAATACTTCCAAGGGGAGGCCCCTTGTGGTACAGCAGAGACTGAGCAGAGCAGAACTGGCAGGGGTTGGGGGAGTCAGGCTCAGTAGGGAGTCAAAGCCTTAAACACTAATAAAGAGAGATGAGTTAAACACTGAATTCAAATAGCTAGGAAAATGATAACATAGGAAATGCTGAAAAACAAAATGAGGTAAAAAATGAATGTAAAGTAAGATATCTCAATAGTTACCAGTGAAGGAAAATGGCACAAGCTTGTATAGATAGTGAGATGGGAAAAGTTAGAGGAATTAGATGATTTATAAGGAAAATATAAATTACTAAAAGTGGTTGGAAAGAAATTGCAGTAGAGCAATTATTAGAGAAGAAAAGGGCCAGGGATTATCATAGTTGAATTGTATCACATCTTTATGAGGTAACACAAGGGTTAAACTTCGGCATGTAATAGGCCCCCAAATTCTTATCAAAGGGTTAATTTAAAAACCTGACAAAGATAGCATGATATGAATAAAAATCCTAAGTAGTGGATTCCAATGGCATGTTAAAGAAGTAAGTCAGTCAACCATAAAACGTCTATACAAGGGTGATATCCGGGCATTTCCTCTAAGATCAGGCACGAGGCAAGGATGCCTACCATAACTACTTCTGTTTAACATAGTGTTGGAAGTCCTAGCTAGACCAACTAGGCAAGAAGAAGAAAAAAATTGGAAATGAAGAAGTAAAATTATGTTTGCAGATGGTATGATCTTATACATAGAAAACTAAAGATTTCACAAAAAGTCTGTTCCGATGAGTTCAGCAAAGTAGCAGGAAACAAAGTCAACACAAAAATCAGTTGTATTTCGACACACTAACAAGGAACAACCTAGAAAGGAAATTACAAAAACAATTCCATTTACAACAGCATCAAAAAAATAAAATATTTAGTAATTGACCAAGGAGGTAGAAGATTTGTATAATGAGAACTACAAAACATTGCTGGAAGAAATTAAGACAAACGGAAACACG
The DNA here is from genome assembly GCF_949774975.1 of Lagenorhynchus albirostris. Classification (NCBI taxonomy): domain Eukaryota; kingdom Metazoa; phylum Chordata; class Mammalia; order Artiodactyla; family Delphinidae; genus Lagenorhynchus; species Lagenorhynchus albirostris. The sequence continues at coordinate 66,536,257 of NC_083109.1, forward strand.
TTCATGGATTGGAAGAGTCAATATTGTTAAAATGTCAACAGATTCGATGCAATCCCTATCAAAATCCCAATGATGTTTTTTGCAGGAATAGAAAAACCCATCCTAATAGTCATATGGAATCTCAAGGGATACCAGATAGTCAAAACAATCTTGAAAAAGAACAAAACTGGAGGACTCACACTTCTGATTTCAAAACTTACTGCAAAGCTACAGTGATCATAAAGGCAAATAGACCAATGGAATAGAGAGCCCTGAAATAAACCTTCATATATATTGTCAAATGGGAAAGGGCAGTCTTCAACAAATGGTGCTGGGAAAACTAGACATCCACATGCTAAAGAGTAAGTTTGGACCCTGACCTAACATCATAGGAAAAGTTGACTCAAAATGGATCAAGGACCTTGATGGAAGATCTAAAACAAAACTTTTAGAAGAAAACAACTAAAGCATTACTACACCGGATTTGGCAATCGTTTCTTGCTATGACACCAAAGCCACAGGTAACAAAAAACAGACAAATTGGACTTGGTGAAAATTTTAAACTTTTATGCATCGTAAGACTCAACAGAGTAAAAAGGCAACCTGCAGAATGGGAGGAAATACTTGCAAATCATATCATCTAATGAGATTAATATCCAGATTATATAGAGAACTAAAACTCAACAAGATAACCCAATTCAAAAATGGGTAAAGGACTGGAGCAGACATTTATTCAAAGCCTGGTACAAGCCGGCCGTGCCCTGAGGTGGTCCTGGCAGGCCAGCCAGAGCACTAGGTGGTCTTCAATCTGTGGCCTCCACGCTGGGACTGGGAGCAAGCAAGTGTGCATACTGTTCAAGAGCAGAATCCTGGTTACTTACAGCCGTCTGGTGAGACCCACCGGTTTTCAAGCCAGCTAATGGGGCTCATCTCAGTGTCAGACCCCAGGGCTGGGGTGCCTAATGTGTGGCTTGAGCACCTCTCTCCCCAGGGCGGATCCCTGAGCCTGCCCTGTGACGTCCCCTCTTCTGGGTCACCCGCTATGGGTGCAGGCCTGGACTACATCACTTCTCCCTATCAGACTCTGTGTGGTTCTTTTTTTACAGCCTTGGTTGTAGGAGAGCCACACTGCTAGTCTTCAGATGGCTCTCAACGAGAACTCTATGTGGTTGTAGTTTTGATGTGTTTGTGGGGGGAGGCGAGCCCAGGGTCCTACTGCACCATCTTGATCCCGCCACCCAGAGTTAGTGTTTAATGGGTATAGTTTAGTTTTAAAGAGGAAGTGTTATGGGGATGGATGGTGGTGGTGATGGTTGCACAACAACATGAATGTATTTAGTACCTCTGAACTGTACACTTAAAAATGGTCCAGATGGTAATTGTGTATTTCTACCACAATAAAAACAAAAACAAAAAACTTGAAGTTCAGATGCCCCAAACAATCGTCAAGCACAAAAAGAAAAGTGTTTAAAGATTAATATAACTACATAAAAGTATTGCTTGGCAAAATGCCAGTAACAAGGTAAAAATTAAGATAAATAGAATATTTGTAATTTCTAATTGCAAAAGTGAATTTCCTAAATACTAGAGCTCTTAAGTAAGAAAAGTAGGAGGCAAAGGACAATACAAAAATGGCTTTTAACAGATTAAAATCTATTCAACCTTATTAATAAAAAATATAAAATTAAAAGGAAACACCATTTTTTCTTCTATTAGTTTGACAAGGGTCATAAAGTTTATTGGCATGGCAACAGGCACATGAAAAGATGCTCAGCATTGGTAATTACTAGAGAAATGCACATCAAAACTACACTGAGGTACCACCTCACACCAGTCAGAACGGCCATAATTAAAAAGCCTACAAATAAATGCTGGAGAGGGTGTGGAGAAAAGGGAACCCTCCTATACTCTTGGTGGGCAAGTAAGTGGTGCAGTCACTATGGAGAACAGTATGGAGGTTCCTCAAAAAACTAAAAATAGAGTTGCCATATGATCCAGCAGTCCCATTCCTGGGCATGTATCTGGAGCAAACTAATTCAAAAAGATACATGTACCCCTGTGTTCGCAGCAGCACTATGTACGATAGCCAAGACGTGGAAACAACCTAAATGTCCATCAAGAAATGAATGGGTAAAGAAGGTGTGGTATATATATATAATAGAATACTACCCAGCCATAAAAAAGAATGAGATCGTACCATTTGCAGCAACATGGATGGACCCAGAGATTATCATACTAAATGAAGTTAAGTCACAAAAAGACAAATACCATTTGATATCACTTATATTGGAATTTAAAATATGACACAAATGAACTTATCTACGAAACAGATTCACAGACATAGAGAACAGACTTGTGGTTGCCAAGGAGGAAGGGGGTGGGGGAGAATGGATTGGGAGTTTGGGATTAGCAGATGCAAACTATTATATACAGAATGGATAAACAACAAAGTCCTATTGTATAGCACAGGGAACTATATTCAATATCCTGTGATAAACTATAATGGAAAAGAATATGAAAAATATAGGTACAACGGAATCACTTTGCTGTACACCAGAAGCTAACACAATATTGTAAATCAACTATACTTTAATAAAATGTTTAAAAAAATACATGGTTCAAAAAAATATATGGTTCAGTAAAAATGGAAGATATAGTATACTCCTATTTTAAAATATGGGGTGGGACTTACCTCGTGGCACGGTGGTTAAGAATCCGCCTGCCGATACATCTACACGTGGAACAACTCCTACGGAGCACCTACTGAACGCTGGCAGAAGACCTCAGACCTCCCAAAAGGCAAGGAACCCCCCACGTACCTGGTTAGGGCAAAAGAAAAAAATAAAGAGACAAAAGGTTAGGGACGGGTCCTGTACCAGCGGGAGAGAGCTGTGAAGGAGGAAAAGTGTCTACACACTAGGAAGCCCCTTCGCGGGCGGAGACTTCGGGTGGCAGTGTGGGGTAGCTTCGGAGGCGGAGACTGCGGGTGGCGGAGTGGGGGAGCTTGGGAGCCGCGGAGGAGAGCACAGCAACAGGGGTGCGGAGGGCAAAGCGGAGAGATTCCAGCACAGAGGATCGGGCCGACCGGCACTCACCAGCCGAGAGGCTTGTCTGCTCGCCCGCCGGGGCGGGCGGGGCTGGGAGCTGAGGCTCCGGCTTCTGTCGGAGCAACGGGAGACGACTGAGGCTGGCGGCGTGAACACAGCCTGCAGGACGTTAGTGCACCGCGGCTGGCCGGGAGGGAGTCCGGGGAAAAGTCTGGACCTGCCGAAGAGGCAAGAGACTTTTTCTTCCCTCTTTGTTTCCTGGTGCACGAGGAGAGGGGATTAAGAGCGCTGCTTAAGAGAGCTCCAGAGACGGGAGCGAGCCGCGGCTAAAAGTGCAGAGCCCAGAGACAGACATGAGACGCTAAGGCCGCTGCTGCCGCCACCAAGAAGCCTGTGTGCGAACACAGGTCACTATCCACACGCCCTTCCGGGGAGCCTGTGCAGCCCGCCACTGCCAGGGTCCCGGGATCCAGGGACAACTGCCCCGGGAGAACGCACGGCGCACCTCAGGCTAGCAACATCATGCCGGCCTCTGCCGCCGCAGGCCCGCCCCACCTACACGCACAGGCGGGGCCAAATCCAAACCTGAGCCCCTGGGAGCTGTGAGAACAAAGAAGAGAAAGGGAAATCTCTCCCAGCAGCCTCAGAAGCAGCGGATTAAAGCTCCACAATCAACTTGATGTACCCTGCATCTGTGGAATACATGAATAGACAAAGAATCATCCCAAATTAAGGAGCCGTGTGGATGAAAGGTTCTTGGTGCTGCAGCCAGGAGTCAGTGCTGTTCCTCTCAGGTGGGAGAGCCAACTTCAGGACACTGGTCCACAAGAGACTTCCCAGCTCCACATAATATCAAACGGCAAAAATCTCCCAGAGATCTCCATCTCAACACCAGCAGCCAGCTTCACTCAACGACCAGCAAGCTACAGTGCTGGACATCCTATGCCAAACAGCTAGCAAGACAGGAACACAACCCCACCCATTAGCAGAGAGGCTGCCTAAAATCATAATAAGTCCACAGACACCCCAAAACACACCACCAGACGTGGACCTGCGCACCAGAAAGACAAGATCCTGCCTCATCCACCAGAACACAGGCACTAGTACCCTCCACCAGGAAGCCTACACAACCCACTGAACCAACCTTAGCCACCGGGGACAGACACCAAAAACAGCAGGAACTACGAACCTGCAGCCTGCAAAAAGGAAACCCCAAACACAGTAAGATAAGCAAAATGAGAAGACAGAAAAACATACAGCAGACGAAGGAGCAAGATAAAAACCCACCAGACCTAACAAATGAAGAGGAAATAGGCAGTCTACCTGAAAAACAATTCAGAATAATGATAGTAAAGATGATCCAAAATCTTGGAAATAGAATAGACAAAATGCAAGAAACATTTAACCAGGACCTAGAAGAACTAAAGATGAAACAAACAATGATGAACAACACAATAAATGAAATTAAAAATACTCTAGATGGGATCAATAGCAGAATAACTGAGGCAGAAGAACGGATAAGTGACCTGGAAGATAAAATAGTGAAAATAACTACTGCAGAGCAGAATAAAGAAAAAAGAATGAAAAGAACTGAGGACAGTCTCAGAGACCTCTGGGACAACATTAAACGCACCAACATTCGAATTATAGGGGTTCCAGAAGAAGAAGAGAAAAAGAAAGGGACTGAGAAAATATTTGAAGAGATTGTAGTTGAAAACTTCCCTAATATGGGGAAGGAAATAGTTAATCAAGTCCAGGAAGCACAGAGAGTCCCATACAGGATAAATCCAAGGAGAAATACGCCAAGACACTAATCAAACTGTCAAAAATTAAATACAAAGAAAAAATATTAAAAGCAGCAAGGGAAAAACAACAAATAACACACAATGGAATCCCCATAAGGTTAACAGCTGATCTTTCAGCAGAAACTCTGCAAGCCAGAAGGGACTGGCAGGACATATTTAAAGTGATGAAGGAGAAAAACCTGCAAGCAAGATTACTCTACCCAGCAAGGATCTCATTCAGATTTGATGGAGAAATTAAAACCTTTACAGACAAGCAAAAGCTGAGAGAGTTCAGCACCACCAAACCAGCTCTACAACAACTGCTAAAGGAACTTCTCTAGGCAAGAAACACAAGAGAAGGAAAAGACCTACAATAACGAACCCAAAACAATTAAGAAAATGGGAATAGGAACATACATATCGATAATTACCTTAAATGTAAATGGACTAAATGCTCCCATCAAAAGACACAGATTGGCTGAATGGATACAAAAACAAGACCCATATATTTGCTGTCTACAAGAGACACACTTCAGACCTAGAGACACATACAGACTGAAAGTAAGGGGATGGAAAAAGATATTCCATGCAAATGGAAACCAAAAGAAAGCTGGAGTAGCAATTCTCATATCAGACAAAATAGACTTTAAAATAAAGACTATTACAAGAGACAAAGAAGGACACTACATAATGATCAAGGGATCAATCCAAGAAGAAGATATAACAATTGTAAATATTTATGCACCCAACATAGGAGCACCTCAATACATAAGTCAAATACTGACAGCCATAAAAGGGGAAATCAACAGTAACACATTCATAGTAGGGGACTTTACCACCCCACTTTCACCAATGGACAGATCATCCAAAATGAAAATAAATAAGGAAACACAAGCTTTAAATGATACATTAAACGAGATGGAGTTAATTGATATTTATAGGACATTCCATCCAAAAACAACAGAATACACATTTTTCTCAAGTGCTCATGGAACATTCTCCAGGATAGATCATATGTTGGGTCACAAATCAAGCCTTGGTAAATTTAAGAAAATTGAAATTGTATCAAGTATCTTTTCCGACCACAATGCTATGAGACTAGACATCAATTACAGGAAAAGATCTGTAAAAAATACAAACACATGGAGGCTAAACAATACACTACTTAATAACGAAGTGATCACTGAAGGAATCAAAGAGGAAATCAAAAAATACCTAGAAACAAATGACAATGGAGACACGACGACTCAAAATCTATGGGATGCAGCAAAAGCAGTTCTAAGAGGGAAGTTTATAGCAATACAATCCTACCTTAAGAAACAGGAAACATCTCGAATAAACAACCTAACCTTGCACCTAAAGCAATTAGAGAAAGAAGAACAAAAAACCCCCAAAGTTAGCAGAAGGAAAGAAATCATAAAAATCAGATCAGAAATAAATGAAAAAGAAATGAAGGAAACGATAGCAAAGATCAATAAAACTAAAAGCTGGTTCTTTGAAAGGATAAACAAAATTGATAAACCATTAGCCAGACTCATCAAGAAAAAAAGGGAGAAGACTCAAATCAATAGAATTAGAAATGAAAAAGGAGAAGTAACAACTGACACTGCAGAAATACAAAAGATCATGAGAGATTACTACAAGCAACTCTATGCCAATAAAATGGACAACCTGGAAGAAATGGACAAATTCTTAGAAAGGCACAACCTGCCAAGACTGAATCAGGAAGAAATTGAAAATATGAACAGACCAATCACAAGCACTGAAATTGAAACTGTGATTAAAAATCTTCCAACAAACAAAAGCCCAGGACCAGATGGCTTCACAGGCGAATTCTATCAAACATTTAGAGAAGAGCTAACACCTATGCTTCTCAAACTCTTCCAAAATATAGCAGAGGGAGGAACACTCCCAAATTCCTTCTACGAGGCCACCATCACCCTGATACCAAAACCAGACAAGGATGTCACAAAGAAAGAAAACTACAGGCCAATATCACTGATGAACACAGATGCAAAAATCCTCAACAAAATACTAGCAAACAGAATCCAACAGCACATTAAACGGATCATACACCATGATCAAGTAGGGTTTATTCCAGGAATGCAAGGATTCTTCAATATACGCAAATCAATCAACGTGATACACTATATTAACAAATTGAAGGAGAAAAACCATATGATCATCTCAATAGATGCAGAGAAAGCTTTTGACAAAATTCAACACCCATTTATGATAAAAACCCTGCAGAAAGTAGGCATAGAGGGAACTTTCCTCAACATAATAAAGGCCATATATGACAAACCCACAGCCAACATCATCCTCAATGTTGAAAAACTGAAAGCATTTCCACTAAGATCAGGAACACGACAAGGTTGCCCACTCTCACCACTCTTATTCAACACAGTTTTGGAAGTTTTAGCGACAGCAATCAGAGAAGAAAAGGAAATAAAAGGAATCCAAATCGGAAAAGAAGAAGTAAAGCTGTCACTCTTTGCAGATGACATGATACTATATATAGAGAATCCTAAAGATGCTACCAGAAAACTACTAGAGCTAATCAATGAATTTGGTAAAGTAGCAGGATACAAAATTAATGCACAAAAATCTCTGGCATTCCTATACACTAAGGATGAAAAATCTGAAAGTGAAATCAAGAAAACACTCCCATTTACCATTGCAACAAAAAGAATAAAATATCTAGGAATAAACCTACCTAAGGAGACAAAAGACCTGTATGCAGAAGATTATAAGACACTGATGAAAGAAATTAAAGATGATACAAATAGATGGAGAGATATACCATGTTCTTGGATTGGCAGAATCAACATTGTGAAAATGACTCTACTACCCAAAGCAATCTACAGATTCAATGCAATCCCTATCAAACTACCACTGGCATTTTTCACAGAACTAGAACAAAAAATTTCACAATTTGTATGGAAACACAAAAGACCCCGAATAGCCAAAGCAATCTTGAGAACGAAAAACGGAGCTGGAGGAATCAGGCTTCCTGACTTCAGACTATACTACAAACCTACAGTAATCAAGACAGTATGGTACTGGCACAAAAACAGAAATATAGATCAATGGAACAGGATAGAAAGCCCAGAGAGAAACCCACGCACATATGGTCACCTAATTTATGACAAAGGAGGCAGGAATGTACAGTGGAGAAAGGACAGCCTATTCAATAAGTGGTGCTGGGAAAACTGGACAGCTACATGTAAAAGTATGAGATTAGATCACTCCCTAACACCATACACAAAAATAAGCTCAAAATGGATTAAAGACCTAAATGTAAGGCCAGAAACTATCAAACTCTTAGAGGAAAACATAGGCAGGACACTCTATGACATAAATCACAGCAAGGTCCTTTTTGACCCACCTCCTAGAGAAATGGAAATAAAAACAAAAGTAAACAAATGGGACCTAATGAAACTTAAAAGCTTTTGCGCAGCAAAGGAAACCATAAGGAAGACCAAAAGACAACCATCAGAATGGGAGAAAATATTTGCAAATGAAGCAACTGACAAAGGATTAATCTCCAAAATTTATAAGCAGCTCATGCAGCTTAATAACAAAAAAACAAACAACCCAGTCCAAAAATGGGCAGAAGACCTAAATAGACATTTCTCCAAAGAAGATATACAGAGTGCCAACAAACACATGAAAGAATGCTCAACATCACTAATCATTAGAGAAATGCAAATCAAAACTACAATGAGATATCATCTCACACCAGTCAGAATGGCCATCATCAAAAAATCTAGAAACAATAAATGCTGGAGAGGGTGTGGAGAAAAGGGAACCCTCTTACACTGTTGGTGGGAATGTAAATTGATACAGCCACTGTGGAGAACAGTATGGAGGTTCCTTAAAAAACTACAAATAGAACTACCATATGACCCAGCAATCCCACTACTGGGCGTATACCCTGAGAAAACCATAATTCAAAAAGAGTCATGTACCAAAATGTTCATTGCAGCTCTATTTACAATAGCCCAGAGATGGAAACAACCTAAGTGTCCATCATCGGATGAATGGATAAAGAAGATGTGGCACATATATACAATGGAATATTACTCAGCCATAAAAAGAAAGGAAATTGAGCTATTTGTAATGAGGTGGATAGACCTAGAGTCTGTCATACAGAGTGAAGTAAGTCAGAAAGAGAGAGACAAATACCGTATGCTAACACATATATATGGAATTTAAGGAAAAAAATGTCATGAAAAACCTAGGGGTGAAACAGGAATAGAGACACGGACTTACTAGAGAATAGACTTGAGGCTATGGGGAGGGGGAAGGGTAAACGGTGACAAAGCGAGAGAGAGGCATGGACATATATACACTACCAAACGTAAGGTAGATAGCTAGTGGGAAGCAGCCGCATAGCACAGGGAGATCAGCTTGGTTCTTTGTGACCGCCTGGAGGGGTGGGATAGGGAGGGTGGGAGGGAGGGAGACGCAGGCGGGAAGAAATATGGGAACATATGTATATATATAAAAAAAAGAATCCGCCTGCCAATGCAGGGGAACGTGGGTTCCATCCCTGGTCCAGGAAAGTCCCACATGCTGCGGAGCAACTAAGCCCATGCACCACGACTACTGAGCCCGAGCTCTAGAGCCCGAGCCACAACTACTGAGCCCACGAGCCACAACTACTGAAGCCCGTGTGCCTAGAGCCCATGCTCCGCAACAAGAGAAGCCACCGCAACGAGAAGCCCGCGCACCGCAACGAATAGTAGCCCCCGCTCCTGCTCGCCACAACTAGAGAAAAGCCCACGCGCAGCAACTAAGACCCAACGCAGCCAGAAAAAAAGAAAAAAGGGATGATAATGAGCACACTTGTAAGGATATACCAACAAACTGGTAACCAGTTGATTCTGGGAAGAAAGGTTGGGAGGTCAGGGAAGATGAGACAACTTACTTTACAATCTCTTTGTACTGTTTGAAAAAATAATGTTTTACCCATTAATCCAGTTTTGCCATTGAGCAAAATTAGATTCAATGCTCACTTTAACATCTGAATACTGTAAAATGTCTTTCCTATGACTGAATGATCAAATGTTGTGAGAATTACCTAGTCAAATGCTATTAATTCAGAACCAAGCCTGACATTTCTAAAATAGTGAAAATTATATACAGCATATAAATTTGAAAATGTTTTTAAATCATATAGTAATTTTAATGAACATTTATCAGTATGAACAGAATTTGTGCTATTACACAATTCCAAGGAATGGGAAAAAATGGAAATGGAAAAAAAAATCACTCAGTTCTTCCCAGAGAGATTTGTTGGAAGAAGAAAAGCTGGTAATAACAGCGAAAAGGCTTAAGGTTAAAATAACAAGCAATTGATCCATTTGTTCATTTTCATAGGTAGTTTTATTTGGTTTTTAGAAAAATATACACAATAAATGGGACCTCAGTTCTCTTAAATAGTTTTAAATTAAAAGTATGCAAGTGAGAGGATGAGTGTTATTTCCAGTCAGGACATCAACACTGTTTAATAAAGTGGCAGATAGGAATTTCTGCAGCAAGTCACAAACGTTTACAGGAATGGCAGGAAGTGAGGAGAGCAGCCTGAGGCTGGCAGGCTGGCCAGCTCAGACGGCACAGTGCGGGTACGGGTTCATCGCGCCCCTTCAGCCTGAATTTAAGAAAAGAATGATTTGCCTATCCTAACCACTACAGCTTTGAGTAAAAACATTTGAATGTGGGGAAGAGGCCCTCCAGGGCTCTAACAAGCTAACTGGGCCAACCAGAGCCTGCCCTTTTAGTTTGGTATTCAGTTAGACTAAAATGTTATTAGGGTTACCTGTCAGTCACAGTTCAACTGGTAGCCCATGTAACCAACTCAAAGGCTTGGAGTATTTGTTAATGCCACGTATTTTGGATTAGACCCCTGCTTTCTCCTGAACATTCTTCTTAATGAATTCACAGTATCCAACAGTGTTTGAGAAAGAGATTTTCCCTTGGCAGCCATCTGACTTCTACATAGTTTTGAGAAGTTAAGCAAGGAGGCAGTAGGAATTGCCTTAGCTTTGTTTCAGCTCTGCCCTTTCCCCTATATAATATACACTACATATATATATATATATATATATATATATATATATATATATATATACACATACACACACACACACATACACACTATATACTACAGTTACTCCGGGCCTACTTCTCCAGGAGCACATATTTTCCCTCCACCGGTCCCGGGGTTTTTCAAGGAATCGCAACCTAATTGTCACGCCAGCCAGAGGCCAGTTTGTCATGGGATTTACTGAGGAGCTTAAATGGAACTCGATTATACAACTGCCACCGGTAGCCACCTTCCTCCCTCGCTGTATGCATTTGCTAAGTAAGCAAAGCAATGAGGCAGACGTCAGGAGCAGTATCAGGTTTGGGGTCTACACACACGTGTGTGAGTGGCAGAGAGAGGTGATAGGAAACAGGCCAAGTAGTGGTGGAGCTGGCGGTTCACTTAGGAATGAGAAGAGAGAGATCGGTATTTTGTTCTCTGTTCGTCTATTTCCTGTTTGGTTTTCTTGATGCAACTAAAGATCTCCTTAAAAAGCACTTTGTATTCTGGTGGTGTCGAGGTGGTGGGGCAACCGATGGGCTCTGGGGTGACCGAGGCCGGTTCCCAGCCAAGGGTGCCAGGCTCGGGCTGGGCGTTCACTGCGGCCGGGTCCTTGGCCCTGGAGGTCTGCACAGCCTTGTGGGCCAGGGAGTCCTCCTCCTGCTGGCACTTCCTCAGCAGCTCCTCGTACTTCACCTTGAGGGTGCTGTACTGCATGTCCACCTCGTGCAGGAGGGAGATGCCCCTCTGCTTCACGGCCTTGGCCCTCCGGATGCAGGTCTCCTCGTGGCCCTTCACAATGTCGCCGCCCGCCAGGCTGCTCAGCACCGTCTCGCTGCTGCTGCGCTTGAGAGGCTTTCTGTGCGCTTCGGGCATGGTCAGGAGCATCTCCTCCAGCAGGCTCTGGCTGGGCTCCTTGACAGGGACAAACAGAGAGTCTGGCACCAGCTTCTCAACCCCATTCACAAAAGGGCGCTCCGACTGCAACATCTGCCGCATCTCCGCCACGTCGGCCTGCAGCTCCAGCACACGGGTTCGGTAGGCCTCCGCGGCCCCCAGCTGCTGCTCCAGTTCGCTGTTCTCCTTCAGCACCAGCCCATACTCCTCCTCCACGGTCGCCCGCTTCTGCCGCTCCAGGCTCAGCTGGGCCTGCAGCATTGTCACTGTTTTCTTCAAATGCTCGTTTTCTTCTTCATCAGGGCTCTGCTGTAAGGCAGTGATCTTCTCGGCAAACACATGATCGTACACGAAGTGCCTGGGGAAAATGTTGAAAGAATCTATTACACAGGTCAACTGAGAATGCAAAGAGGGAGACTGATGATTTTTTTCAACTCCCTGTTTTTGAGGAGCTGTGATGTGAATGATGTTTTGCCTATTCCACACTAGAGCAGTGGCTAAAATGAACACGTGAGAAAACACAAGTTCTGTGACTAATTTTTGTTTTAAACATTAAAAATACTACAGGGCAATTATACTCCAATAAAGATGTAAAAAAAAAAAAAAAAAAACACTACAGGGCTTCCCTGGTGGCGCAGTGGTTGAGAGTCCGCCTGCCGATGCAGGGGACACGGGTTCGTGCCCCGGTCCGGGAAGATCCCACATGCCGCGGAGCGGCTGGGCCCGTGAGCCATGGCCACTGAGCCTGCACGTCCGGAGCCTGTGCTCCGCAACGGGAGAGGCCACAACAGTGAGAGGCCCGCGTACCGCAAAAAAAACAAACAAAAAAAACTACAGAACATCCATTCCCAAAGACCAGCTGTATGACTGATACTGTTCAAGGAAATCAGAACAGCCAGTGGTGCTCAGTGTTGGCTGCAGATTAGAATCACCTGGGCAGTCTTAAAAAATACTGAAGCCTGGGTCCCACCCACCTAGATTCTGACCTAGCTGGTCTGCCACCTGGACTTGAGTTTTTTTTTTTTTTTTGTAAAGCTCTTTATGTGATTCATAATATACAGCTAAGACAGAACCACTGCTGCAGCAATTTTTAAACCACAAACATATCAGAAACACCTAGGCAGCCTTTTCCCCACACCTAGAGATTCGGATTAGGCCTGAGGGAGTCGCTGGTTTGGCAGTGTGAAAAACTGCACAGGTGACCTGGTGAACGGTCAACGCTGAGGACCACCAAGTGCACGGGCCGGTCTCTCGCCTCTTCAGACTCCTAGGCAACTTGTAACTGTACTTATTTGTGTGATTATTTGCTTATCTGCCTCTTCATGAGACTGAAACCTCCACGAGGGCAGGAACTTTGTCTGTTTTGCTCACCACTCCTCACATCTGGCATTAGCACCTGCCTTACAACAGGTGCTCAAGAAATAGTTCCTAAATAAAGATTCAATCTTAGAACTCTATATTGTAAAGGCATTTCTGCAGGCAAAAAAACCTTGTTTGCCTGGATTTTTGTTTTACTGAATTTTCAATTTTTTTCTTCACTGGAATGTGAAATACAACCCCAAAATCTGTAGTATATCAGAAGTACTGCACCTTATTTTAAATTAAGATTTAACACATTAAAAGCACTAAAATACACGAGACTTTCAAAAATAAGTGTTCACCGAATTACTAATACTCAAGAACTCAATCATTTGTATGTTTAAATTAAGTGGTTTTGTTCAAACCACCGGTGGTCTAATAGCCAAGTGGCATTTCCTAAAAGGGTACTTTTAATCTGCTGGAATCCGGAATGTGTCAGTGACACGAGATGCACTCCTGCTTGCAAATGCCATGGAAAGGCAGGCTCTTACTGGCGGAGGTCATACAGCTCTTTCAGAGACGAGAAGCTGGGTGCCGATTTCTCCCGGTCATGCTTCCCCCGGCTCCTCCCTTGGCCAGATGACTTCAACTCCTCCACTTGGCTCTGGAGGTGATCAATGTTGGCTTGTAGGCATTCAATTGTTTCAGTCAGACTGTGAGGAACAGACAGAAGCCAGTTGCTGCTTGTCATATTAAATTAAGGGCGTAAGCAGTGAGGAGAGATTAGCTGCCAGCCACTCAAACTGGGCTTGCATAATTGGAAAAGACTTCTATTTAATCTCTATTCTCCACAGAGAATTAAATTAAACCTTGCCCCATATTGACCCAAACCCACTACAGCCATGTTCTATTCTAGTTGATACTAAATGACTTCTCCTAGGGCTTCTTCAATGGATTCTAAAAACTTTACCTCAGAATCTTCTGCTGTGAGGCCCTGCTGTCAGCAACGAGCTTTTGATTTGTTTCTTCCAGTTCCCTTGCTGTGACATCTAATTGCTCATAAACCTTTGCGTGCTGTTCATTCATCTGCCGCAGGAGCTCCACCTGCTTGGTCAGATACTGGAAGAGATGATTGTGATCAGTTTACACGTTAAACAGATAAGATACCTGCAGCATTCCAGCACCAACTGCATCCCACAATTCAATTCAGTTCTGGCACTAACTACTGGAGCTATGAGGGCTCAGCCCCACAGAACCGCCCCCAGTTCAGGCGCTGCTGTCAAGTCCCAGGGATCGCCCGTACATTCAAACAACCAGCTGTAAATCTGGGGGCTCCCGTGACCTCCCCTCAGGTTCAGTAATGCGCTAAAATGACTCACAGAACTCAGGAAAGGGAGTTACTTACACTCACTGCTTTATTATAAAGAATACAACTAAGGAACAGCCAAAGGGAAGAGAGGCGTAGGGCAGGGATGGGGGTGGAGAGCAGTGCGGGGCTTTCTTGCCCTCTCCAGATGCACCACCCTCCCAGCACATCCATGTGTTCACCAACCCGGAAACCCAGCTTCACTGCACAGACATGATTCATTCAATCACTGGCCACTGGTGAATGAACTCAATCTCCAGTCCCTGACCCCTCTCCAGAGGTTGGGGATTGGGCTGAAAGTTCTAACCCTCTAATCATGTGGTTGGTCCCTCTGGCAATCAGGAAATCCCAAAGGACTTAGGAGCGCTACACCAGGACATAGGGACAAAGGTCAAATATATGATTTTCATTATACCACAATACCACAGGTTTATTTTATGAAAAGAAGAAATTTAAATCTCAAACTACTTTCCTTAGTAAGAACTGAGTACAAGCCATCCTTTATATGCTTAGTTTCCCTAAAGCTCACCAACATCTCGTGTATCATAAGGCTCTTCTACTCTTACAAAGCACAAAACACACATAAAATTAATATTTGACAGGAAAATCTAAGTGAGACACGATAATCCCACAAGAGAAAAAGCATGGAATACATGATCAATGTTTAAACAAAAATGTTTTATAGACATAAGAAAAGCCTAAAGAGGAAGATTTTAGATGATTTTTGCTTGAAAAAAATTTAATTTTTTTCCCTCTGGGTGAGACATTCTGGAAAAAGAACAGGGAGAAAGTACTGATTTAACCAGAAAAAGATATTTTAACTTAATATTATTCAAAGATACTTTTAATTCTGTGAGAATGTTGTCACCATAATCCTCCTTATTTGTGAGAAACTCGCCAGATTATTTATTTTGGTACTGCTAAGACTGCTTTCTAAATGGCCAAGGATAAAGGGGAATAGTCACAACCTTAATGCCTCGATGTTACGTTTCCTTGTTTCCCCTCCGACTCAACTCCACCTGAAGAGGATGAAAGACAGTATATATTCCAAATGAAATAGTCACAATATTTCTCTGGGGTAAAACCAGAAAGAGGAAAAAGGTAGGTCTGAAGCATTACCAATGACCAAATGGTAATAGACCAGACATGACTTTAAAAATACTTTTCTTGAGGCTTCTCTTACATACCTATACAAGTATTTACAAAGCTAACAGACTTCTTTCACAGACTTCTTTCAAAGAAAGGGCTATATGACTTTCATGGGCTCTTTAAATGGCAGTGGTGTGGCAGAGTTGAAAAAAGTATACGAGGCCTTTTTTCAAACTAGTTACATAGCTCGGTAGCAATGTGTCGAGAAAACACTTAATTCTCATACCTCCTCATCTGAAACTCTTGGCCAAGAGTGTTTTGGGAAATTCTTTAAATTTTAGGAAGGCAACACACACTTTATAACATCCCAGCGAGGGTTGGGTAGCACTCTGTTATCAAGCACTGATATTCTCATCAAAAGTATGAATAAAGATTATAAACAGCCTCACATGAGTTCAGGTCAGGGTTTGCTGTCAAATGAACTTGCTGCCTACTTAAGAAAAACATCTTGTTTTTACAGAGCTTTTCGGGTTCAGAACTGAAAATAAATTGTGGATCCGTTAGTACCTACCTTGTAGGATTGTAAGTATTAAATGAGATGGAGTGAGCACGCAGCATAGCCCCTGTAAAAGCCTGTTTATTCTTCACTCCCTCAGTCCCCACCAGCTTCTCCTAGAAGTGTGCCTGTAATCCTGCCCTCTGGCTGGCAATATTCTGGTAGATTCCTGTCACTGGTAGGGAATGTTTTCAATCTCTTCGGAATACTAGAGCAGAAAAAGGTTTAGAACATAGGAGTGTATATAATAGCTGCAGAAATTTTGCAAGCTACTTTATGTCAAGTATAAGATCTCAAGTATTCTTTGGGACTGATTCACAACAACCTAAAAAAAGTCTAATGCACAGACCAGACACTAATTATTAAGTTACCACAGGAGCTGTCCCTGCCTAGTGATTGGAACAGTCACATCCTCCGTAGGACACATTTGCCCCACAGAGGGCAGGTAGGACGCCAAGTCTTGGTGGGCACAGGATCAGAGAAGAGAGATGGTCTGATGGGAGGCAGCAGCACAGAAGCTAAGAGCACAGGCTGTGGGGTTGGAATTTGGTTTGAAGTCCTACTTTGCCATTGCTAACTGGGTGACCTCCCGTAAGTAACTTAGTTTTTCTAAGGTGAGATTTCCTCATCACCTACCTCACAAGGTTGCTGTGAGGTTAATATGAGGGAAGGGTTCAGCATGGCATCTCGCAAATGGTAAAATTGCTCGATAAGAGTAGCTATTTCATCCTTATCTACAGTTATGCGTTTTCAAACTTTACATGTGCTAAAATTCAACTGGGGGATTTATTGAAGTATAGGAATCTGGGCCCCTTTCCCCTAAAATTCTGAGTCAATGAGACTGGGGTAGAGCCAGGATTCTGCATTTTTAGTAAAAACCCCAGGTGATGTTAGTGCAAGTGTCCATGGATCACACTTATTAGAGAAATGTTGATCTTGGACATAGAAAATGCTGGAAGCCTCCCCTCCCCCAACCCAATGTCTCTCTTTCTCTTGGGTCCAGGAGACATAAACATTCACTTGGATCGAAATGATTCTTAAGCTTAATGTATACCATTTCCCTTCTTAGGACTTAATTTAGTTGCAGTTATTCACAAAAATTAGGCTATATTTTAACTGTATCGCAACAGCATTCTTTATCATGTTGTATTTTGACATGTTCCTACAATCATAATTCCCTGAAATTATATACTACTTATATAATTGAGTACTCCTTCCTAAATTCTCAGTCCACCCAAATACTGATTCTCTACAGATGGCTAATCTTATCTACTGCATTTTAAAAACTTGTTAAAATGGGGCTTCCCTGGTGGCGCAGTGGTTGAGAGTCTGCCTGCCAATGCAGGGGACACAGGTTCGTGCCCTGGTCCGGGAAGATCCCCCATGCCGCGGAGTGGCTGGGCCCGTGAGCCATGGGCTGCTGAGCCTGCACGTCCGGAGCCTGTGCTCTGCAACGGGAGAGGCCACAACAGTGAGAGGCCCACGTACAGCAAAAAAAAAACTTGTTAAAATGGATAATTTCAAACATATATAAATGCAGAAAAATGGTTTAATGAACCCTCATCTATCCATCATCCAGTTTCACAATTATCAATACACAATCTTGTTTCATCTCTACTTTTCCACTCCCCTCTTTCCCCAATCAATTTAAAGCAAATCCAAGACATCTTAAGTATACATATTTATATATTTCTAAGCAATAAGACCTCATTTTAACCACAATTCCAATCACACTTTAAAAAACCCCAACAATTCCTTAATACCTTTCAGTGTTAACGTTTTCCCATCTCTTAAATGGTTTTTCCAGCTTCATATGTAGTCCTTATTTCACCCTCAGGGGGTACCTTTATCTTGAAATTGTGGAGTTGCCTCCCTTTAAGGCAAGCTCCCCCTTCCTTTAGGGCCTTTATTACCCAATCTCCCCTCTCCCAGGGGCCTCGCCTTTCCTGGCTGTCTCCATCTAATCCAGCAGCCCTTGACCTGAGGTCCACGGGTTGAGAAAAGTTACACCTTCATTTTCACTAAATTCTAACTGAAATTTAGCATTTTCTTCAATTATGAATGGAGGCAACAAACCACCAGTAGTATGAGGAGTACTTAGGACTTCATCACTTACAGGAATCACAGATGTTTCCATAGCACATGATAGTGGCTGCAGAAATCTTGACTTACCTCATCACTATTTGAAATGACAGTTTTTAGATTGCTATTAGAGCTTGGTATTTAATGAATTAATAAACACATATTAATATATCACAAATTTATTTTTTCAATATTTTGATAGTCATTTCAATATAACCGATTCCCTCTGTAATTTTATGTATTTTAAGAGGTTCATCTTAGAGTCACGAGATAGCCAAAGGGATCCACAGCACAAAGATGGCCAAAAAACCCAAGATTATCCTTTAGGCCTCCATGTAAACATAGAGGCTTCAGAAGCCTTTCTAGACCACCCCGTCTAAAGCAACACCACTCCCAAGGCACTCTATTAATTTCCCTCAAAACACTTCACACTTAATAATAAACAACCAAACTGCTTACTTGTTAATGTCATAGTCTTCCTAACCCTCCTTGAAGAAGGTAAGGCTCTTATACATCTAGTCCATTTAGCACAATTCTTGATACAAAATAGGGACTAAAAAATACTGGCTAATGGCAATTTCTAGACCTCTCTTCACAACAGCTCATCATGCTTGGTACCACAACTCAGACTGCTGGAATGTTGAGAGCCTTCTTTCAAAGAGTTTGAGAATGGCTTTGGCTATAGCCCTTTTGGGAAAAGGCCCTAATAGATACTAACTCTTTCCTCTCTTGCTCCATTTATGGACAATTTCTCTGTGTTTATTCCCATGGCACAGGTATGCCTCAGCAATCTGAAAGAGACATTTTTTACCAGTCTCTCTTACATGGGCCCCAAGATGTGTCCCTTTTTAAAGATATAATATTCAAATTAGAGTCGTGGCCGACATAAAGGAAATAAGTCAATGTGTAAATAAGTACAAAGAGGCTGTTTAGAAAACTGTAGTAGGTCCCCCTCATTTGATATATAAAAATCTGTAGGGGATAAAAACCACAATGAAACCATTTAGGAAGAACTTGTGATATTTTGGTCTTAGAGGACTTGGCTTTAAGGACAATCTAAAGAATGGCAGGAAGCTTGCTTTCACGTGGTAGGAGTTTAATCTTATTATGATTAAATCAAAACTAATCAGAAAAGCCCTTCACTTCTCCAAGAATCTGTGATAGGTTACCTAACAAAGAAATCTGACTAAATTGGTCAGCAACTTAAAAGAAAAATTTTTAGCTCTCTCAGCAAGTATTGATGTGAGGCCAGAGAATCAGAATCCATGGTCAGACACTGCTTTAAGGCTTGGCCTCTAAAACTTCAAATTAGTATTTAATCAAATTTTTTCTGATTCTACAAGGAAATGGGTTAGCTTATTTTCTACCCTTCATTTAAAGGTATGGCTATGCTTCTCATGTTCTGGTTTTCTCAATTCAGAATCTTTGATCATAGCCTCAAATGAACCTGTCTGGACTGACAAGATCCTAAAATTCAAGTGCCAAAAAGAGATCGAGTACAAAAGTATTTGTCATATTAAACAGGGGTGGGTGATGAGGGGATATTTAAGCTAAACAGTGGAGGGAGGGGAACATGGGGGTAGCAAAAACACAGGCAAAAATGTCCACTTATAGGCAAGAGTGTCAAAGTTTAAGTTCCGTGGGTTATCTCCCACTTGTCTTAGAATTTGTACAGAATGTCGCCTCAACTAGGAGTAAAAGGTTCAGGTTATGTAAAAAAGCTATAAATAGGCCACCTTTACACCTGAGGCAAACTTTTGAAAAAGGCCAGCAGGATTCTATTAACACCTGTTTGCAACTGTAGAACCCTGACCTGGAATGCTGGAAAAGACAGACACAACCAAACTAAAAAACTCATAAGGAATGGAATGGAAATTCAGCTTTTATGCAGTGTTGGGATTATTCTTATATTAAGGATTACAGCCCAAATCCTCTGAATTTAGTATCGAAATGACCTTCCACAATACTGAAGAAATATTTCCCATTACCTTTGAAAAACTTCTTTCCCCTGATTAAAATATTATATTTCCCCTGAAGGAAATTTAGGAAAAAAGTAAAAAGTATGAATATGAAAATAAAAACCACCTATAATCTCACTATTAAAAGCTTGGCTTGTTCTTAAGATCTATTTTCCAATAATTGAAAAGGATTTATTTTTTTCAGAATTAAGATTCTTTCATTACTAAAATTCTTAAAACACACGGATAAACTGTGCAACAATTTATACTGTCCAAAATATATACACACACATAATCTCATCACCTCAGAACAACTCTGTACCAATGTCATGTAAGCATTCTTATCACCATTACACAGCAGAGCAAACAGGATCTGAGAGGTAATTCACAGGCCTAAAGTCCAGCTATTTGCTATAGAATTAAGGGCTTAAGTCTGAACATCCTAACACTGAGGCCAGAGCTCCTTCCACATCCTTTCAAAATCTCCAGAGGTGGAAACCCACAGTTTAGGAAGTGCTTCGTAAACTGCTTACCTGTCTTCTGTTAAGATACTGATTTGAACAGGTATTCAGTGATTACCTACTATGTTCCAAAGACTATGAATAAACACAGCAACAGCCTTCAATGTTGCAACGGAAAATGGGGAGGTGGCGGGGAGAGAAACAGGATAAAACAAATCAAGAAATAAGTGTAATATATAATAGAATATCGATAAATGTCATAGGGGAAGCACAAAATGCTTTAAAATTTCCGAGGATGACATGAGCTTTTGAAAGAAGGGACACCTCTAAGGCCAGACTTCTTTGACTCCTGTGGGGATAATGCAGGTTTCCAAGCAGAGAAGCAACAGAAACACAAGGCTGTGGGCTGCTCACACAATTGTAGAAAACTTTACGAGAATCTGATTGTGTCTGATGTGTCAGATCTCATTACTCTGCAAAGCTTCTCTCCACCCCCTCATTCAGGAGAGAAAAACTTGCTCTAGAATCTTGAAAAATTAGACGCTAAGTAAAAGCCACACAGGCTATAGGCATCTCTGAAGCCAATCATTACTTTCAACGTTTAACCTTTTTTTTACTTTAAAAACAATGCCTAACAAAATACTAATTTTTATGAGGACTGTTTGAAACCTGTTAACAGTCTTTGAAAGCATACTTGTAGTTCCACTGAGAAAATATCCTTTCACCGTTTCCTAGTTGTCTATTTCCATAATGAGTCACAGTTTGGGGGATTTTTTTTTTTAACATCTTTATTGGAATATAATTGCTTTACAGTGGTTAGTTTCTGCTGTATAACAAAGTGAATCAGCTATACATATATATATATCCCCATATCCCTTCCCTCCCACCCTCCCTATCGCACCCCTCTAGGTGGTCACAAGGCACCGAGCTGATCTCCCTGTGCTATGCGGCTGCTTCCCACTTGCTATCTATTTTACATTTGGTAGTGTATATACCACTCTCTCACTTCGTCCCAGCTTACCCTCCCCCCTCCCCATGTCCTCAAGTCCATTCTCTACATCTACGCCTTTATTCCTGTCCTGCCCCTAGGTTCTTCAGAACCATTTTTTTTGTTTTTGTTTCCAAATATATTTGTTAGCATATGGTATTTGTTTTTCTCTTTCTGACTTACTTCACTCTGTGTGACCAACTCTAGATCCATCCCCCTCACTACAAATAACTCAATTTCGTTTCTTTTTATGGCTGAGTAATATTCCATTGTATATATGTGCCACATTTTCTGTATCCATCCATCTGTTGATGGACACTGAGGTTGCTTCCATGTCCTGGCTATTGTAAATAGAGCTGCAATGAACATGGCGGTACATGACTCTTTTTGAATTATGGTTTTCTCAGGGTATATGCCCAGTAGTGGCATTGCTGGGTCATATGGTAGTTCTATTTTTAGTTTTTTAAGGAACCTCCATCCTGTTCTCCACATCAATTTACATTCTCACCAACAGTTCAAGAGGGTTTCCTTTTCTCCACACCCTCTCCAGCATTTATTGTTTGTAGAGTTTTTTGATGATGCCCATTCTGAGCAGTGTGAGGTGATACCTCATTGTACTTTTGACTTTCATTTCTCTAATGATTAGTGATGCTGAGCATCCTTTTGTGTGTCTGTTGGAAATCTGTATATCTTCTTTGGAGAAATGTCTATTTAGGTCTTCTGCCCATTTTGGGGTTGGATTTTTTTTTTTTTTTTGCGGTACGCAGGCCTCTCCCTGTTGTGGCTTCTCCCATTGCGGAGCACAGGCTCCGGACACGCAGGCTCAGCGGCCATGGCTCACGGGCCCAGCCGCTCCGCGGCATGTGGGATCTTTCCGGACTGGGGCACGAACCTGTGTCCCCTGCATCGGCAGGCAGACTCTCAACCACTGCGCCACCAGGGAAGCCCCTGGATTGTTTTTTTGATATTGAGCTGCATGAGCTGCTTGTATATTTTGGAGATTAATCCTTTATCAGTTGCTTCGTTGGCAAATATTTTCTCCCATTCTGAGGGTTGTCTTTTCCTCTTGTTTATGGTTTCCTTTGCTGTGCAAAAACTTTTAAGTTTCATTAGTTCCCATTTGTTTATTTTTGTTTTTATTTCCATTTCTCTAGGAGGTGGGTCAAAAAGGATCTTGCTGTGACTTGTCACAGAGTGTTCTGCCTATGTTTTCCTCTAAGAGTTTGATAATGTCTGGCCTTACATTTAGGTCTTTAATCCATTTTGAGTTTATTTTTGTGTATGGTGTTAGGGAGTGTTCTAATTTCATTCTTTTACATGTAGCTGTCCAGTTTTCCCAGCACCACTTATTGAAGAGGCTGTCTTTTCTCCATTGTATGTTCTTGCCTCCTTTATCAAAGATAAGGTGACCATATGTGCATGGGTTTATCTCTGGGCCTTCTATACTGTTCCATTGATCTATATTTCTGGTTTTATTCCAATACCATACTGCCTTGATTACTGCAGCTTTGTAGTATAGTCTGAAGTCAGGGAGCCTGCTTCCTCCAGCTCCATTTTTCTTCCTCAAGATTGCTTTGGCTATTCAGGGTCTTTTGTGTTTCCATACAAATTGTGAAATTTTTTGTTCTAGTTCTGTGAAAAATGCCATTGTTAATTTGATAGGGATCGCATTGAATCTGTAGATTGCTTTGGGTAGTATAGTCATTTTCACAATGTTGATTCTTCCAATCCAAGGACATGGTATATCTCTCCATCTGTTGGTATCATCTTTAATTTCTTTCATCAGTTTCTTATAGTTTTCTGCATACAGGTCTTTTATCTCCTTAGGTAGGTTTATTCCTAGGTATTTTATTCTTCTTGTTGCAGTGGTAAATGAGAGTGTTTCCTTAATTTCTCTTTCAGATTTCTCATCATTAGTGTATAGGAACGCAAGAGATTTCTGTGCATTAATTTTGTATAGTTTTGGGGATTTTATCCTAGCGTTTTCACCGGTTCTGCACATTCTTCATCTACTCAGAGTAGCTTGTTCCAAGACCATTTTCTGGCTGATTTAAAATTTCTCTGGGTTGGTAGGATAAGAGCTTACTTTTTGGTTTTCAACTATATTTTGCTAAATTTAAAAAATGATCATGTATTACTTTTCGAATCAGGAAAACTCCCAATAAAAATTCTAAGAAGTCAGTTTAAAACTTGTACAAGTGATTCCATTTGTGTAAAGTTCAAAGACAGGCTAAACTAATCTAGGGTGTTAGAGTGCTGTTTAAGGGGCGTGGTGACTGGAAGAGCTGATAATGTTCTCATTTCTTATCTGGGTATTGGCTGCATGGGTATGTTTATGAAAATTCTCTGAACTATACACTTAGCATTTGTGCCTTTTTCTGTATGTATATTTCAAAAAAAAGAGGTTACTTTAAAGAGAAAAAAAAAGACATAAGGTTTGAGTTAAGGAAAGAGTCCTTATAAAGTTTAGGGGGCTCTGAAAGGATATAATGATAAGAGGCACTATACCTATTGCAAGGGTCATCTTTTAGTACAGAATTAGGTTCTTCAACTGCCTGGTTACTTTTACAAGAGCGTCAGGCTTTCCTTGTTGTAGACTACTGGAGGGAGACCTTGGAAGTCTGTTGTGATCTGCAAGTCTGCCTGGGCCCAGGTGTGAACCAAACAGGCAGTAAGGCTGGTCTGTGGGAGGCCTCTGGCTGATAAGCGGGCTTAGCCAGAACTGCCATTTCATCTCCCTGTTTCATCCCATTCCTATTGACTTTCAGGAAGTGATTTACAAAAAGAAAGAAAGAAGAAAGCCAGCCGTAATGGCAGAGAAGAAATCTAAGACAGTGTTGTTTTTAGTCAAAAAACAGCTTTGGATAAAGAGTGAAATGTTGAAGGCTACAATGCTTGGATCTATGAACCAGTGGACCACGTGCTCTGTTACAGAAACAAGAGATCCATGGAAATGTTTCTGGAAGTAATCCAGGCTAAATTTATTTAATTAGCTTTATACATACATTTAATTGTATATTTATTTAATCATTAAGGTCTGACCTGGATACTTCATTTTTATTATGCTTTTCAACATCTTATAAGAATTGGGGGTTGGGGAGAGGTGACTGCAGGGGCCAAGGGACCACATCCGTGTAAAAGCTTGATTACAAACATTTTTTAAGGAAAAAAAATCTTACAGAAGACTTTAGATAGTGGAGTATTATTTGTATATTTGGAGACTCTTCAAAGATCTTTGGATTTTTTTCAGAATATCAATGATCTGTTTCAACTGTTTAATCATCTTCAATACCACAGAAAAGAAAATAAAGGTAGAAAGACAGGTAACTTAGATCATAAAGTAACCGTGTTTGTCATCTCCTATAGTAACAAATAGGCATCATTCTCTAATTATACAAATATTTGGACTTTTTTCATCTATATTTGGAAAAATGTGCTAAAATAAGCATTATAGTATTGAGTTATAGTGAGTTATAGGTGCTTTCATGGAAAACATCAATACAATGTATTAAGACTATGTTTCTACCCAAATACAAATAAATGTACCTCACGGTAGGCAGTGATCTTCATGTATATGCCCTAGGACCACTCTATGAAATTTTCCAATGAGTTGAAAAACGACGTCTATGAAGCAAAACAGGAATGAGTTCCTTGATCATGTATGACATTTGGCTAGTTTAATAGTTTTAAAATGCCTGGTTTTCCTGCATTTTTAGGTTTCTGCCCAATTCTATTCCATTTTGGGTATGGCATGTTCTATGCTCTTCTGATATAGAATATACCAAAAATGATAGCTGGTGACTTCAATATCATTATAAGATACACCTTCCTAGAATTATAAAGGTATACTTCAGTCACATCATTGGCTAAATTCATAAATCCTGATGAAGGGGGGAGGGGAATCTACTGTATGCATCTTAATTATGGTTACTATGTAAAATTAAGGATACTGAAATAATAAATTTGTCTCAGTTTTGATGATAGGCTTATTTGTATTCAAAAACTGAAATCTGTGTAATTTTGATTGAAGTCAAGGACAATGTTATTCCACGTCTTTGCATTTCTAGCACCTGGTTCAATATATAATCAGAGCTCAGTAAGTTCTGATCATGATGAATGGCTTCTGTGTTCTAAGGTCTTTTATATTTTTCTGCACATAGACATAAGAGTCCTGGTTCTACTGCACCAATTTGAGGAGAAGGAGCTGTAATTTAAGTGCAATGCTTTTTGGGGGTGGGATGGTAGTTTGGGGCATGAAGTGTTCTAATAGGACAACTGTTTGGTTAATATCCATAACTAGCATCTTTACAGTCACCTGACCTACACATAACTGGGCTACTTTAATGGGACTATTTACAAGACAGCACCTCCATTTTAATCTGGTAATCTAGCATCTTTCATATTACGAAATGTGATACTACAATTTTTAAACTTTTCATCAAATTTAGGATGGTGTTTGTTAGGGGGAGGGGATGCAGCCAAGGAGGGGTTATAGAGGGAGTCTCAACAATGTGGATGGTTTTCTTTCTTAATCTGCTTGGTGGGTACACGGGTGTTCATTGTATTATTCTCTTGTACCTCTTCGCATATCTCAAATATTGCATCATTCATTTTAAAAAGAAAAAAGTGAAAAACTAAGTATAATATTCACAGCTTTACTTTGCTTCACATACTTGTAAATACTGCACCATTTACTTCTAGTACACTTCACGAAGGGTGAAGAGAGAAATTTCTCTCATCACAGCAGACTTACATGTTGGGAAAGCTTAAAGAAAGTAAAAGTCAACCTCCACACACTTCCCAATGGTTCTTTATTCTAAAAAAAGTGTATATTAGAAATTAAACACTGCTTTTAATTCCAAGTGTTATTTTAGTAGAATACAATTGGCGCTAGAGCAGCGGCAGGCCACACCTCAAAGGTAACTCTCCCGCTGAGTAAATTACCTCAATTTCCTGGAACTGCTCCTGATTGGTTGTGTACATCTGCTGAAGAGAATCCTCCAGCTCTGTGTTCCGATCCAGTAATGTCTTCCCAAGCTCAGCAGCAAGTTGGAGATCTAGCACAACAAGTAAATCTTAGAATAGTGCAAATGATCTCACCTTAACATTTTACATAACCCAGTCCTTTATTTTAAGAATGAAACAAGACCTAACCCCACATATAAAGTTTAAGTCAGATCCCAATGGAAGGTGGAATGGCACAGAAGGAAACCTGGATTCTACTTAAAATTCGGTTGTATTAGGGCCTTTTACTAGGTAATGTACTCTTGATGTACCCTTACTTGTAAGACGTGAAGAATAGTGATATTCATTTCTTTAGGAATGATCATTCAGGATTGTGACATCTGAGATCATAATTATTTGCTAATGGACTGGACTTAATCATATCCTGATTGTCTACTTTTCTGGATGGACTGTTAAGCCAAAGTACAGGCAAACCTTTCAATAGTCTCTAAAGTTCCCAGGAATCTGGCTGCTGTGAATGCAACTGTCAAAGCAAAGTGTGTTGTTACAGATCCTGGCCTCCTAAGTGGACTAAAAATTAAGTCACAAAAAGGAAAACTATTGATACATCAGTGATAAGAACATTGCCACAGGTCTCTCTCATTTTTATCTGTTTCTCTTCATGTCCTTCTCCAAGAAGAGCAAACCAGATAAGCAAAGCAGCAGTACAGTTTGTGTGGTAACTCAGTCATGGCTCATACTTTCATTTAGCAAAGAAGCATATTTCTTTTCTAAACCTTATTTTTCAAAGCTCTCTCTTCTTAGGCATATAGGCACGTAAGACAGGATTTGTTATAAATCCCAGAAATAAAAATTTAGTGATACAAAAAAAGGACAATAGTTCTAACATAGGTGACTGAAACACTTATCTGCATAGTAAATTTCTTTGAGAGGTCCTTTGATATAGTGGGAAATGCACTGAACTGAGTAGGAAGGTCTGGGGTCCAGTTCTGATTGCCATTTACCAGGTTAACTTTCAATATAGTCCCTACATTTAGTGTTTTGTGTAGAGAGATGACTGTCCTGTCAATATGATTCTGAAAATCAAATGAAATAATTTACTTACTTTACAAACTAAGCTGCAATACACAGGCAAAGTTATTATTGGTATTCATTGATTCACAAATGAATGATTTTGTTGCTAGGCACCATGCTAAGATTTGGCTAGAATGGTGAATAAATGGATGAATTTCCTGCTTTCCTGACACTCCCAGATTAATGGGGAAAGGCAGACAGCAAGTAAGTAAATAAACGTGCAAACTGTGATAAACACTGTTCATCCATACATGTATGCATAATTCAATAATAGCAGACACTGTTCTGGGGATACAGGAATAAACTCAGCTAAAAAATTCCCTGCCTTCATGGAGCTTATACTCTATTGGGAGAAACAGCATGAAAAAAATATATACTAGATAGCAAAAAGTGCTAAAGAAAAAAAAAAAAGAAGAAGAAAGGGGGCAGGAAGAGTACGGATGTGGGAGGTTGAAATTTAAGAACAGGTGACAAGGGCTTCCCTGGTGGCACAGTGGTTAAGAATCCGCCTGCCAATGCAGGGGACACGGGTTCAATCTCTGGTCCGGGAAGATCCCACATGCCACGGAGCAACTAAGCCCGTGTGCCACAACTACTGGGCCCGCGTGCCTAGAGCCCGTGCTCTACAACAAGAGAAGCCACTGCAATAAGAAGCCTGTGCACCGCAATTAAGAGTAGCGCCCGCTCACCGCAACTAGAGAAAGCCTGCGTGCAGCAGTGAAGACCCAACACAGCCAAAAATAAATTTATATATATATATATATATATATATATATATATATATATATATAAAGAACAGGCAACAAGGGTGACATAAGACTCAAGATGTGAAGGAACTGAATACGTGACCCACGTAGATCTACTTAGGGGACCGGAATTCCAGGCAGAGGCAAACCTGGCAAGCATGACTGGGGCTAATAAGGAGGCCAATGAGGCCTGAGGGGTGTGTATGTGTGTGTGTGTGGTGTGTGTGTGTGTGTGGCAGTAGGAGACAAAGAGGGGCTCCATGGAACCCAGTGAAGGCTTTTCATACGATCACTCTCTCTGGCTGTTGTGTAAATAGATGGAAAGAGACGAAGGTGGAGGGAGTGTGACAGGGATATTGCAATCATCTGGGTGAGAGAAGGTGGTGGCTTAGACTATAGTGGCAGAGATGGAGATGAATAGAGGTGTAGGATTCTGGATATGTTTTGAATGTAGAGCTAAAATGATTTGTTAATCAACTGCATGTGGTATGCAAGAGAGAAAAAGGAAAAAACCTCTCTGGGTGTGGTGATAATGTACAAAGGATCTACTTCAGAAAGGGAGGTCACAAGGAAAGTCTTTCTTAGGAGATGTTTTAGCTAAAGTTTGAAGGAGGAGGATATCACCTTGTAAACGCCAGGCAGAGGCCCTAAGACGGGAAAGAACCTGGCACACTGCACAGCCCAACATAAAGCTGGTGTGACGGAAGCACACTGCAGGAGAGTGGTATGCAAGCTGGAGGAGTAGGCAGGGATCAGATCACACAAAATTTTATTGGCCATGGGAAAGAAAGTTTATATTTTATTCTAAGTATGATGGAAAGTCATTTCACTTAGTGTCAAAAATATACTTATTATTACTCATTATGAAAACAGAGAACCTCGCCACATATGATTTTAAAACAATTTTTAGAGGCTGACAAATAAGGTTTAACATTATTCTTTACACCAATATTAAAACTTAACCTAGGGCTTCCCTGGTGGCGCAGTGGTTGAGAGTCCGCCTGCCGATGCACGGGACACGGGTTCATGCCCCAGTCCGGGAAGATCCCACATGCCGCGGAGCAGCTGGGCCCGTGAGCCATGGCCGCGAGCCTGCATGTCCGGAGCCTGTGCTCCACAACGGGAGAGACCACAACAGTGAGAGGCCCGCGTACCGCAAAAAAAACAACAACAAAAAAACTTAACCTAGAATAAGTGGTAAAAGAAAAGCAACCACCTTTGTTACCTGGTACTGTCCATCTGAGTGCATAATTAGCATTGTGCTTGGTTAGTTTTCCCTCCTTAGGAAAAAACAAAGCCGCAAAACCCACCAAACACCACTATTTTAAAACATTTTACACCCATTTAAAATAAAACCTTATACTTTTGTTAGATAGGTGTTAAAATACATTCTCTTGTGATTTAAATATTAACAATGTCTACTAATGAACTTAAGGCTTCAGATATCAAGTCTATGAAATAACATCTTGTATTCACAAGACATAAAACCCTTTACAAACCATTCAAAGCATTTAAGAGACATTAATTTTTTATATCTTTTCAAGGTAGTTAGCTGATGCTAATCAACCTGACCAAATCCACATGGTGAGTCACAAGCAAAAGATAAACCACTGTCAATTCTAACTTTCACCATCATCCCAATTCTCTATTATCCATATCCACACAATTTTAAGTCTATTGACAGAGATGTCCATATACTTCTTTGTTTAAGGTAGGGAGTACAAATCTTCCTAGCTGAGGTACTTAATCTTTTCACTTGTTTTCCTGGATGGCAATGAGAAACTAGAGTTAAGCTCTTTGGCTTTTACTGCCTGCGCTGCCAGTGAAAGCATCTACAACCCCAGGCAAGTTAATATCTTGTTTTCATTAAGTGAAAAAGGAACTAAGTACAGCTGAGACGTTCCAGAAATAATTATTTTGTACTCAGAGGGTAGGCAATGTGCATACATAGCCCCACACAGGAACCACCACGATGAATTACTAAGGACAAAGCATATAAACATTACCTAGACATTACTTAAGTCTCTCCTGGCCTGCTGTAAAGCGGTGAGTAATTCCTCACTGGGAAGGACCCGAGACTCACCAAAGACATTCTTATCTAGCAATCAAAACCTGAGCCAAAACTGCTTCCAGAATAAAGACTAACTTGAGACCACTTCAGCTATTTTCCTCAGTTAGGAAACGACCTATGCTACTTAATACCAGCCAGGAACAGCTTTCCTTTTCCTGCTGATGCAGAAAGAGATGCCAAGTATAGCACTCTTCTAGTAAACAGCAAACAGAGAAGAATTTGAGACTTGTCCTTATCGCAATCCTTATTTCTAGTTAAACAAAGCCCCAGCCTGGCTCAGTAACCTGAAGTCTCAGTCTCCTAAATATTTCATAGGATGTTTAGGACAGAATTCTGGCGAAACAAGTCTCAACTACAAGGAAGTGTCTGTGAAGCCACACTGTATAACAGGATATTACTTCATCTGTTAGTTTACAGACAAGAGTCTTTTTTGGTCTTAAGGAAAAAAAAAGTTTATTTCCTGTTGTGTAGCATCTGGCTTCCATAACCAAAAGGAGCCAAAAGCTGGCAGTAAGCCCAAGAAGGTTTTCCAAAAAGTTAGTGGGGGGAATGGGAGAATAAATGTCTTTTATTTTTAATTAACATATAAAAGAAAAGGAAACAAGATAGTTTTGAAGCCTTATGCACCTGTTCATCTCACCTTACAATAAGGATTTTCATTAAGAGGTTGCCTTTTCTAAATCCTACTGAACTGGCGTAGGCAGCCACTAAAAATACCACAGATTTACTGCAGGCTTGAGAACAGCAACTTTTCAATACCTTCATGTTCAATATTCTTCCACTAATCAGTCTTTGCAAGTGATAATAATCTATTTTAACAGTGTAAACTGTTAGCTTTAAACAGATATTCTACTCAGCCCTATGCTCTAGGCAAAGCGATTTTTAAAAAAAGATCTTCCTTCCAGAATTCTGAAATCTTTAAATCCCACTGCTACTACATTTTTCTTATTTTACTTCAGTTTTTTAAAAAACACGAGGATGACATATTCCCATGTTAGCTGTAGTCTCTAGCAGTAATTCAATAACATTAAGGCTGAAAGCTTTTCCTATTACCAAAACAAATGCGTCATTTGGTGATGCTTCTGTGCAACCCCTGTTGCCAACGTTACTACAATTGGGAAAGCAAAAAACCTGAATATAAACATCAAGAAAAATGATGGTGTCAGTTTTAATGACCAGTGATTCAGCAAATTAGTTGCTCACATGGAAAATGTACTCCTCTTAAAAAGAAGTAGAAATCTTAGGATTCCTTTAAACTAAGATTCCATTTGCTGAACCGTATAGTAGAAACCCGAATCCTTATTCTAAGCTTGCACAGCCCACCAAATGACAATTAAAATAGCAGCTGGTCTAAAAGAAAACCCAGTCTCTTAAGTCTTTTCACCTTGTTCTCAGGGGCACATTTCAGAGGTAGCACCATCATTACCTGCACAGGAGGCTCCTGCTGTCCCAGAAAGGATCTCACCCCCAGAGACCACTGTCAGTGTCCTCACTGTGCCAACTCAGCTCTTTGACAAAAGACAGTCTCTTCATCAAAGTGTTTTATAAAAGCAAAGGGTTTTCTCCTTCTGCCTGCATACAGCTTTATGTGTTTCTAACAAGGTATGAATGGTAGGCCAGAGCCTTCCGAGGTTAGAAACTTTCAGCAATTTTAATTTTTAAAAAGAATGCCCCAAGCAAACTTTGGTATAGAGATTCAATCTACTTAAACAATGCTTCTGTTGCTAAAGGAAAAAAATCTGTAGTTCTAGGACTTTGAGAACAGGATCTTAGTTGTTTTAGCAGCTCTCTACAAACAAGGCTCTCTCAGTAAAATTAATAGTGAGGATGTTAAAAAATGAACAGACATATGTCTGCACTTGATAAAAACCCACTAGATCTGCTTATCAATCTAAGAGGACAGACCTGCTCCCAAACTTTATTCAGCAGCAAAATTATCTAGTGAGGGCTCGCCCTGTGCCAGGCACTACATGTAGTAGGCACACACCAGGAGGTGGCGTCTCCTCCAGTCAACAGGTTCCGAGACCGTCAATGAGTAGGAACCTGCCTATCCTATCTTGTGGACGGGCGCTGTGGCCCCAGTGCCTGGATGAACAGCTGGCACAGAATAAAGAAAATTTTTGAGAAATGAACAAATTAAAACAAAATCCTTTAGAAGTTTAGGAGTTCTTTAACATATAATTTAATGAAACTGGGACAAAGATACCCTTCTATTCACACTGTAGCCTTCTTTCTTTTACAGGCCATATTCACAGTTATGATTGTTGGAATTTCACATCTATTCCTACACTACACACTTAAACTAAGTTATGACACACAGGGTTATGTCAAAGTCCATCGCGATAACAGATGTAAAAGTCTTTTGAAAAGCACAGAACAAATTCCAAATGCAAATTGCCATTAAGGAGGTTTGGACCTGTGCTCTTTAAGGTTTCATTAAACTTGAACACCTGATGACTTCATTTCGATCAGAGGTTAAAGAGTTCCACATCTAACCCCAATATGTTGCATTTGCTCCTCAGCAGATTGAAATATTACAACCAGTTGTTCCTAACAACCTCCCGCAGGGGGAAAGTGCAGCGTGGACTAAGGCACCTGATGGAAGAGAGCCATGAAAACAATAATCCTGTGTGAGTGCCTCAGTTCAGTTCAACAAATGTTAAAATCGAGCTCCTATTATGTGCTAAGTATTGTGCTAGATTAAAAAAAAAAAAAAAGAGCCCATACAGATCTACACTTTCTAAATACAGTAAAGAAAACTATTTAGCTTTGATTATAGGACAAACTGCTTAATTTATTATAGGGAAATGTTGCAAGTGCACAATGGCTGCCTCATAAATCCTGCAGAAAGTTTCAAACTAGGCCATCAATCCTTAGGGGGAATTCTGAAAACAGGTTAAAATGTAAGACAAATTTGACTTGTGGACGCTGTGAACATGATGGCAGATACTGCACTGCAGCCACTGAATAGCTTAGACTATATAAAGCGTAATGGTAAACTACTTTGGTTTAAGCGACAGGCCACGACATATCGATTTAAGAAATCACCTTCCCCAAAAAGAATTCCTTATGTTTCTTTTCTAAGTACGAGTCATTCAAGCCTACATTCTTTCTTCCCCCCAGATTCAATGGTTAGCAGGAACAGACACCATGGCCATTTACTATTCAACTAAATGAGATGTTAATTTTTTGTGCAAGTTAGAGCTGAAAAAGTTGATTTACACAGAACAGCTGAAACAAGATGCCTGAATAAAATTCCTGAGGATTATTCAGGATTCAGTATAGTGGTTGAGAAAGTTTACTCTGGAGTTTGGAGTGGAATCCTAGCTCCCCCAATAACAGTATCTACTTCTACCTCTGAAACTTCGTTGGATTAAATGAGCACCTGTGTGAAGGGCGCATCAGTGTCTGGCACACAAACGCTGTTTCCCAACTGCAAGTTCCTGCTATTAACAGGCCAAAAGCTGGGTGGCACTGGCTCCAAACTGAGGGCCGCTCTAAGGTTTTCTCTGGAGACAAGAAATCCAAGACAGGCCAAGACAGGAATGCCTGTTTTTAACTAAAAAGTTAGGGTGCAAAATGAAGTAAGTGGCAGAGGTAGAAGTGCTCTCAAGTCATCTCACCTGGCATCCGGTAAACTACTCTG
Organism: Lagenorhynchus albirostris; assembly: GCF_949774975.1. Lineage (NCBI taxonomy): Eukaryota > Metazoa > Chordata > Mammalia > Artiodactyla > Delphinidae > Lagenorhynchus > Lagenorhynchus albirostris. The sequence continues at coordinate 66,570,356 of NC_083109.1, forward strand.
CAGAAGCAGTTTTTTTTTCGCCCCCAACAGTCGAACACCAACTAAAAAAGCTGTAAACCAGGTGGTGAAGAAGAGACAGGGTTTGGGCAGTGACTATGATGATTCCTCATTCTGAGTGGGTGGGTTCAAAAATACTTTGCTGTACAGCAGAAACTAACACAACATTGTAAATCAACTATACTCCAATAAAAATTAGTTAAAAAAAATACTTGCTCCCACACCTAACTTGAGGGAAGTCATTTGGCCGCTTTAACCTCCGCTTTCCCCATCTGAAAAATGGGGATAACGCGAATTACTCTCTCACGGAGTTATTGTGTCTATCAAATGTGTGCAAAGGGCTCGGCACGGTTCCTGCCACACAGCACTGCCAGCTGGGGACTTAACACCTGCAGCAGCTCACACTCGCTGGGAGCCCCGGCTGTGGTTCCCCCAAGAGGCGGAGAGGAAGCAGGGCACGAGCCCGGTAAGGGGCCACCCCTCTCTGCTCCGAGGAACGCCGTGGAGATTAAATCAATTAATCCGGAGAGAGTGCTTCAAACGGTGCCTGGCGCCCGGTTAGCACTGCACACGCAGTAGTGGTGGTGATGATACTGATGATGCTGATGCTGATTACCGCGCAGGAGCCTGGGCCCCGCAAAGCGGAGTCCTCCCGGGTGGGACGGGCAGGCGCGACAGTCCCAACGCCAGGTGAGCGCCAGACCCCGCCCCTGGCATCGGTGGGCCCCAAGCAAAAGCAACTTTTTAACAGTTTCGCGGCCGGGAGGAGTAGCCTCGAGCCGTCAGCCGCCCAGACCAGGCCCCGCCTGGCGATCGCGCCCTCACCTTGCTGGAGGTCCTGGTGGTCGTACCACGGCTCATCCTCTTTCATCTCAAACTCCTCCACCAGGTTTTCCGCCAGCATCTCGGCCGGCTCTTCCGGGGGCAGCGGCCCCCACCGCCGGCGGCCCGCCTCAGCCGCTGCCCCGGGCTCTCCGCCGGCCCCTCCGCACTCAGCCAGAGCCGCCCTCTGGCGGGACCCGCCGCCGCCGCCCAAGTTCCGCAGCGCCGCCCGACCACAGCCACCCGCCGCCGCTGCCGCCGCGGGACGGTCCGCAGCACACCCCGCGGACCAGCTTCCCGACTCGCCCCGCGCCGCCCAACGACACCAACGGCCAGCGCCCCGGCGCGACCGCCTCAGCCGGCGCTCCAAGCCGGCTCCTCACGCCGCAGCCGGGCCCAACGTGGCACTTCGGCAGAACCCTCCCAGACCGGGGCTGCGATTCAAACCCCCGGCGGCGCCTCGGCCAATCGTGAGCGGGCCGCCGGCCGAGCGGCGGCGACGTCGTCCAATCGCTTCTCAACACAGGCCCGCGGTTCGCCCGGGCTCAAGGGCAAGCAGCCAATGGAGACTCCGAAGGAAACAAAGGAGGCGGGAAAAGGAGAAGGGGTGCGGCCGAAGGCCCCGCCCCCCTCCTCTGCTTTGAGTCACTTCTGGGCGTGCGTTCGGGTTGCTGGGGTGTAGAGGTGGCGGCCTCTGCGGCCCCTTTGATGGATGTACAGCCGATGGACGGGCTGCGTGGGTGTGAGGGGCAGGAGTCCGGCCTCCGAGCAGTGGGCGGTTGCGGACGTGAGGCGCGAGGAGTGCCGGGACACCGAGGTCCGCTGCCCTGCCGGCCCCTACTGGTCTTTTGACTCCCAGGTTTGCTCTGCTTAATGCGGGGAAATTGAGGGTCGGTCGGAAGTTTAGAGCAGTTAGCTGTTTTTTCCTTGATATCTGAGCCTCTAACCCACTGAGAATTTGTACTCACTCCCCCTGAAATGGTGGGCCTCAGACCTACCTGAGTATCTGGGGGCAGGAAGGGGTGCAGTTGAAGCTAACTGCACAGTTAAGCATCTGAAGTCATGACATTACACCTGGAAAGAAGAGAATGCAGCCCGAGCACTTGATGGCCAGCAGGGCAGTGAACGCTGTTCTCCACAGACAGTAACAAAATAAATACGGCTCATGGGTTGTGGCTTTTACCATCATCGTGCAGACAAAGCACAGAAATTCTAAAGTAGGGTGACAGACCAGAAGGTCAATGTTCTCAGCCTTGATGTAATGGTAAAGGTACGGCTGACAGAAGACAGCTTAGAGTAGAATGCCAGCCAATAAACGTGGCAGAGGTAATAAAAGAGGAATGGTAAACTCACAAATCCTTTTCTTCTGAATCCAGGTATACTAAAAGGTAAAATGTAACTGATCTACTTTTTATTGCTAGGTTAAGAAAGAAGCTAGGTCTCCTGTGTAGCTTGTACTGCCCTGGTTGTCAATATTCTGGTAGAGATATTATTAGCCCAGAGCCAAAAGAAAATAACTAAAACCAACTATCTTAATTTACAAGTAAGTCACTACAGAGAAAGCTCTTTGGAAAGAGAGATGATTGGATTTAGGATTTGCTGATGGTGATTTGTGGAAGCTGAAGGGCTGGAATCATGCCTCTGACCTTCAAGAGACTCATCTTTCACAGCCACTAATCTGCAAGATTGAAAGTGCTTTTTCTCCATGGCAAAACTCCTTTTGACTCCGGGTCAAATGGGAAACTGTATTGAAATGCCCTTTAACATTCTTCAAAAAACAACAACGAAAAAGAACGGTCTGGAGAATTAAAGTTATTGATGACTTTAAATGGCAATCCGCCCCCCCCCCAAAACCCCACATACCAGACTTTATGCCTTTTAGTATTAGTGTGTTCTTTTTAAGGACACTATTTGGGGAAACTTTTTCCCCCTGCAAAAGCATGAACAAAAATTGCACTGAAAAAGACAAGTTAGCTTCCAGTGCTAAAAACCCTGCTTTGGAGGGGTTTCCATCATTCTTTTAGAGTCTATAGTCATAGCTGAGAAGCAATCATAAGCAGCCTCTTCAGCAACATTATTATTTGGTTTAGTAATAGGTTAGTGAATAACAACCCAAGCTGATTCTAAAAGGAGGGTTTTGGGTTTCATTTAATAATTCACCAGTATTTTGTGCACCTGCCCACCCTAATCATTACACCATTTTGCTACTTTTAAACTCTTCTGTATAAAACATTTTGTGTTACAGAAGAACCAGTTTCAGAAATCCTTTATTCCTGGTTGTAAAGATACACTATTCTTGTTCTTTGGTGTTTTGTTGCTATAGTAAAATCAGGTAAGGAGAGTTTTTAGATAGTAGTGTTGGCTTTAAAAAGATCCTTAAGTGGTGATTTTCAGTTTGATACCTACTGAAATAAGTGCTTATTACGATGAAAATAATCTAAAGCAAAATACTGATAGTTCCTTTTGCGGATAGAAATAAGGAAGATTTTTACTTCCTCCTCTCAATATATATAAACAGAAGTTTAGGCTATGGAGTTTTTTGTAATGTTATTAAAACCTTATATTCACCATATATATATATTTTATATATATATATATCACATAAACCTTATGTTTCAGACAGGGTGGGTGCTTAACTCAAAATCTTTAAAAAAAATTTGAACTCAACTAAGCAAGCTTATGATTCTTTGCAAAATTGTGAGTTTATAAATACCTGCCTTCTGACTTAATGATAGATCAGTTCAGAGGGTGTGGCATGCTTCTTGTTTTAGCATGCCTGAAGTAAAACTAAGAAAGAGTGCCTAGATTTTGGTGGGCTAAATTTGTATCTTGGCTTTTGGTTCTACGGACTCCCTTGTTTTTGGCTCTCTTACTAACCCTGTGGCCTCAGCTTCAATCTTCATTCTCACTTATGCCAAAAAGTAACTCCCTAGAGTGAGGTCTTCAACAGTACTTCCCAGCGTTTTCAAACCTGAGAATTACCTTTAAAGCCAGAAATGTTGGCTGACCTCCACATAATAGTGCTTGTATTTTTCAAGAGTTTGAGAATGCATAATGATAACAGTTCAAGTATTTGTATTGTATCATTACAGCAGAATCTACAAACATTTTAAGAAAGCTAGTACACAAATGGGCAAAATATTCTTTATTCTGTTTACAGACAATGCTTGGTCTGCATATGGGTTTCATAACCCTTTTTGATAATTCTAGGGCTCTACCTGCCATAGAATTAAAATCATTCTTGTATCTACCCGATGCAAAATGAAACTCAGGCACTTAGGTAATTTGATCATTTGAACCAGATACCCACTTCCCCCTTCTAACTTGCTCTCCCCTTCTCTAAGAAATTGGGTAATATAGACTGAGGTTCCTGCTTAATTCCCAAGAATTGTTTAAGCAGGTAACATCTCTCGAATTATCTGAATATTTTTGTTTTCTGCTTCAGTAAGATTTTGGAGACCTGCCCATTATAAAACAGGAAAATCATGGTGTTATCTTTTTTTAAAATATTTAATTTATTTATTTTTGGCTGCATTGGGTCTTCATTGCTGCATGTGGGCTTTTTCTAGTTGTGGTGAGTGGACGCTACTCTTCGTTGTGGTGCACGGGCTGCTTATTGCGGTGGCTTCTCTTGTTGCGGAGCACGGGCTCTAGGTGCGCGGGCTCAGTAGTTGTGGCTCGTGGGCTCCAGAGCGCAGGTTCAGTAGTTGTGGCGCACGGGCTTAGTTGCTCTGTGGCATGGGGGATCTTCCCAGACCAGGACTTGAACACGTGTCCCCTGCATTGGCAGGTGGATTCTTAACCACTGTGCTGCCAGGGAAGTCCCCATGGTGTTATCTTAAAACTGTAGTCAAGATTAAAAAAGCAAGATGAGTCTATACCTACCTCTTGCTTGGTTAACCTTTTCCTGTTTTCCAGTTGGATAAATCAAGTCCCTGAAAGGGTAAGACAATTTGCCAGATTTAAGAGGAACATTTACATCAGAGCAAGGACCAAAATGTGTTCTTTCTATATCCATCTTAGCTTTGGGCCAAAGTTACATAGAATGTCAGGAGGAGATCAAAAATAAATCTCCCAGTGCAAGTCTGTACTACTGAATGGACAACTTTATGCTAAGATGAAGGGCTTGCAGCTATTCCTTCTCTTTGACACTTGCTAAAGGATATCACTTCATTGTTTTTTTTCTGTTGTAACCTCCCAAGTAGGGAGGATAATACTGCCATAAACACATCTCCCTGACCACTAGTTAAACATGTCTAAACTCTTGAATATATTTCACTTTTATAAGTTAGAAGAGATACTAAAGATATATTCAAATAAAGCCACACTCTATGCAAATTAGGGTTCCTGGCAACATCTCACAGATTGTTGAGTGAGTGGATAAGAAAGTAAAGTATTGGGCTTCCCTGGTGGCGCAGTGGTTGAGAGTCCACCTGCCGATGCAGGGGACACGGGTTTGTGCCCCGGTCCGGGAGGATCCCACATGCCACGGAGCGGCTGGGCCTGTGAGCCATGGCCGCTGGGCCTGCGCGTCCGGAGCCTGTGCTCCGCAATGGGAGAAGCCACAACAGTGAGAGGCCCGCGTACCGCAAAAAAAAAAAAAAAAAAAAAGAAAAAGAAAGTAAAGTATTAAATCTTGTTGCGTATTCACAGCTAGTGGTTTTGAACTTTTATTTAAATTAACTAGTGTCCAGTGGAATTTTGCCACTCATCAGTTATTGTATGCAAGCAGTGAATTTTAACCATTTCTTTTTTTTCTTAAACTAAAGGAAGAAGAATTCCTCTGTGTGGAAAATGGCATTTTAAAATATCAAAACCATTGCTTGGGCATTTTCTAGGATAACATTAGGGGCTGAAATGCTAAACTCCGTCTTCAATTTCTACTATGTAAAGGCTTTTTTACACCTGTACGAGATTTCAGAAGTGGCCTTTTACCAAGTGCAGGTGAGATGGAGCCCTTGTTGTCCTTTCACCTTAGGACAGAGTTTCTCCTTCCTCATAGTTGTGCCTTGCTGTGATTTTGCAAGGAGCTGATTCCTCATGAGCTGAAAGAGTTAACTATCAAGAAGAGGTTATCCATGTCCAAGATCCTCTGTTTAACGGCAAAGAGACTTTTGAAAGATTGTCAAAACACAACAGCTTTAGAGTTTAAAGGGTAAGCTTTTGGTTATCTGGAAAATTCCCTTATGTGGAAAAATTAGAATTATTAAGATATTCTATGTTTTGAAATGACCCATGGTATTCACAGATTTTATTGTAACTCATTACCAATTAGATGTTCAGGATGGATAGAGTTCATGGTCTTAAAAACCCGTATGGTTTATAATGTTACTTGTTTATTACCAACAACAACATCCTTGATCTAATAAGTGTTTTTGCCATTTTGAGATGGCAAACACTAATATTTTAACCTTTCCTAATGAAATTATGTAAAACTGTGCCATGATCTGTAAACAGGCCATCACTCTTTGCAGAGGCATGGCTGTGTGCCTTGTGGGGAGACACTGTAGCGTAATGATTGAAAGTACAGACTCTGGGGTCATCTGCCTTGGCTCAAACCCTGGCTCTGTCATTTATTAGCCTGGCAAGTTGCTTAACATATCTGGCCCTCAGTTTCCTTGTAAAGCAGGGATAATAATAGTACCTGCTTCATAGGGTTGTTTTAAGGATTTAATGAAATAATTCATGTAAAAATTTGTTTGCCTAAACACAAAGTGAATGTACACTGTTTTTGAGAGGTAGTATTAGCTGTTATTATTAATATTTCAATATGTACACCCCCTACAGATACTGGAAGCAATGAGCTTTTTTTTTTTTTCTCAACTGATCAACTTTGGTTACTTCACATTAATTAAAAATTCAGGGGTCATTTTCATCAGTATAAACTATACTAAAATAATCCTGTGGTGTTGTTTTTTTTTTTTTTTCTCCTAGATGATTTTAATGATTTGGAATGCTCTTAACGACCTGACTGGGTATTTTCACAACAACTGTTAGGCTGACTGCTGTTCCAATCATCATAGTTCTGTTTTGTGTGGTGGCCCTTTATATGAAATAGCCTTCCTGCTTCCTTGGCTCCCTTGGAAGTACTATCATGAAGGTGACTGGGTTAGTGGGCTTCACCTGGTGGTATCATTATGTGCTTTTGATAGCACTCTTACCTTTGTTCAGCAAGCCCAGTGTGTACTGTTTGCAGAAATTTTCACTAGATATTTCACTAGTCAGCTAATTATTTAAATTATTTTCACTAATTTCACTAGTCGGCTTCAGCTTATTAAAATCAACCAAGTGGCATCACTGGTAGGATCTACCAGTATCCTTTTCTGTGGTCTCATCTCTGATAACATGGAAATTTTGCTCAGTTTTCAGGCCATCACTGTTGTCATGCTATTCTTGCTACTGCCAGCCTTTACATTGGCATGCGCCACGTGAGTCACTTAGAACCTAAAAGAAGCCCTGAGGAAAACCCTTTCTCAGAAACTGAATAGGATCTCCCCTGGACCTCCATCATCTCACTGATGAGACAAATCTTGATCCAGAAAAACTTTCGCCTTTTTCTGACTATGAATTTCTTCCAAGTCTTCCATTTAACCTTCTTCAGTAACTTCATGATGATCTCTGTTGATAATCTCATTCCTAAGGATGTTCTTCCTTCTTCCATAAGGGGCATCAGGCTTTATCTGCCCACAGGTATGTGATGATTCTTCATGTATCTTCCTACAGGGATTAAAGATGTAACTCTTACCTGGCTGAGGAATTAAAAACCTGATTATATCAGTAGTTGGAAAAAATGATTCACATTTATTAAGAGACCCAAAGATTCAGAGTCCCAGAAATTATACAAGATTCTGTAGAAACATAATGGAAACAAGAGATGCAAGGAAAAAAGGAAGGAGCACCCAAGAAAGCTGAGCAATGTAATATTTTAAACATTTAGCTTTTCAATTTTGTTCTCCTGAGCTTCCTCATTTAAACCTCCACACAACTACAGAGGAAAATACATGGCTTCCTGTGAGCCTGTCATTTTGCTTTATCCTGACATTTAAGATTCCTGTGACTGTTACAAGGAAGAAGAGTTACTTGATCATGGATTCCTGAAGCCAGGTTTCAAAAACACTTGGTTAAAAGACTGGAGTCCTAGAATTCCAGAGCGTTAGTAAAATTCCATGGCCATGACCATTATTGTAGAGGGTGTATCCTCCAAAAAATATACCAACCTGTTGTTTATTACACGATTTGGAGAGTTGATGAATAAAATTGCTTCCCTTAACCTAAATATATCCTCTAAAGATATGACTTAATCTAGCCTATGATATGGGTTTTTCCTGTTTTCACAATTAAAATCTGTTATCTATACTCTTCAGAGAATAAGTTATTCTAGATAGACAAGTTTTTACTGTTTACTAACTTTCCAAAAGATTTAAACCATGTGGGGTAGAAGTAGTTCTGAAATGTTCTAAATGTTGCCACACTTTCTTAAGCAAAGTATGAGGGATAGAATTTGCCTTTCTGCCATTAGCTCAAGGCCTTTATCATAGTTTGGTTACTGTATATACCATAATACTGGTAACTCACATTTTCTGAGTGCTTACCATGTGCAATGGGCCATGCCAAGTACATTGTATATGTTATCTCGTGTAATCCTGACAACTACCTTTGAAAGACCCATCCTGCCAAATGAGAAAAGGGAGGCTCAGAGGCCCTTAGAGTCGTGCACTTTAAGATTCTCTCTCTAAAGTGTACTGTGTTTATGTGGTCTGTTTAGCAGAATTTACCAAATAGAGTAGCATTTTTGGCTTATCAGTATAGTCTCAGGGACTATGTGTACACAGTAAAATGATGCTCCCCCTTCATGGCAGTTTGAGGTTTTTCAAGCTGTTTGCTGACCCAGAATGGGGAGCTGTTTGAGTTCTTGTTTCTACTTGTTATTGTCAGATTCTAGGCTATATATACATTCCCACTTTTAATCATGTACTTGCCTATAGTATCTCCTCCAGGTAAAAAAAAGTTTGTTAAACTCTTACATAAATTAAAAAAAAAAAAGTAGATAGATATTTTTATTTTTTTGGCCACACCCAGTGGCATATGGCATCTTAGCTCCCTGACCAGGGATCGAACCTGTGCCCCCTGGAGTGGAAGCATAGAGTCCTAACCACTGGACCACCAGGGAATTCCCAATAGATAGATGTTTTTAAGCAGTTTAATTGAGATGTAATTCACATACCATACAATTAATTCACCCATTTAAAGTATACAATTCAGTGGTTTTTAGTATATTCGCAGACTTGTGCAACCATCAGCACAGTCAATTTTATTTTTGTTTATTTTTAAATTTTTTGGCCGTGCCACATGGCTTGCAGAATCTCAGTTCCCTGAACAGGGATTGAATCTGGGCCAAAGCAGTGAAAGCCTGGAATCCTAACCACCAGGCCACAAGGGAACTCCCACCACAGTCAAGTTTAGAACATTTCATAATCTCAAAAAAATGAGTTGAAATAAGGTAGTTTTTTGGTTACGGTTTTATTGAGGTATGATTGACTCTCAAGAAACTACATATATTTAAACTGTACAACTTGGTACAGTTTGACCTATGTATGTACCATGAAACCATCATCACAATCAAAATAGTAGACGTACTCATCGCTCTCCAAATTGTCCTTGTAATCCCTCCCTCTAATTCTTCCTTAGTTTGCATTTTCTAGATTTTTATATAAATGGAATAATACAATACGTACTATTTTTTGGTCTGGATTCTTCAGTCATGTTGCTGTGGTATCAGTATTTCATTCCGTTTTATTGCCAAATAATATTCCATTGTGTGGATATACCACAGTTTGTTTACCTATTCACTTTTTAATGGGCATTTGGTTGTTTCCAGTTTGGGGCTATTACAAATAAAGCTGCTGTGAAAATTTGTGTCTTTTTTTTTTAGATGAATTTTAATTTAATTTTTATTTATTTTTTTATACAGCAGGTTCTTATTAGTCATCAATTTTATACACATTAGTGTATACATGTCAATCTTTGTATGGACATATGCTTTCCTTTCTCTTGGGTAAACCCCTAGGAGTAGAATGGCTGAACTGCATGGTAGGTAAATGTTTAACTTTTAAAGACACTGACAAACTGTTTTCCAAAGTGGTTGTACCATTTTACATTCCTCCCAATCATGTATAAGTTTTCTAGTTCCTCCACATTCTCATCAATATTATATCAGGCTTTTTAGTTTTGGCTATACTAGTAGGTGTGTAGCAGTATCTTATTGTAGTTTTGATTTGCATTTTCCTAATGACTGCTAATGATGTTGAGCATCTTTTTTTTTTTTTGGTGGTACGCAGGCCTGTCACTGTTGTGGCCTCTCCCGTTGCGGAGCACAGGCTCCGGACGCGCAGGCTCAGCGGCCATGGCTCACGGGCCCAGCCGCTCCGTGGCATGTGGGATCTTCCCAGACCAGGGCACAAACCCCTGTCCCCTGCATCAGCAGGCAGACTCTCAACCACTGTGCCACCAGGGAAGCCCTTGAGCATCTTTTAATGTGCTTACTTGCCACCCATATATCTTTTTGGTGAATTATTTGTTTAAATATTTAATTATTTTTTAAGTGAATTGTATATTGTTGAATTGTAAGAGTACTTTATATATTCAATATATTATGTATTCTCAGTAAAGGTGCTTTGTTGGATATATGTTCAGCAATATTTTCTCCCAGTCTCTCTTGGCTATTAAATTTTAAGAGAAGTATAGCCAAAAGATTTCAACGATCATTTTTCTCAAGCCTTCACACTAACATATGAATTTCTGTTGATCTCAATAAAAAAATCATTATAAAGTGGAAATCCAAAGTTGCCTTAAATTTTATTCTTAATTTCTAAAGAAGTGACACGTATAAATTATTGGGGTAAAAAAATGACAGCTTGTTGGAATTTGTTGTTATTTATGTGGCTAAGTCACTTTAACACAATACCTGTTGGTTTTGGTAACGAAGGCTAAGCACTGTATTTTCATTTTCTCAGGCTCTCTTCCCAGTGGCTTTCTTTTTGAGGAATTGAATAAATGAAAGGAGAAAAGAATGAGCAAGTGCTTTTTCTCTCTAATAACTGTTTTAATCGGTCTGTGACTCTTCCACATCCCACTCCCCTCCAAGAGGCAGAATAGTAAATGGGTTAGGAGCATGGAGACTGCCAGGGAGAAGTCTGCCTCCCCGCTTATTAGCTGTCTGACCCTGGGGAAGTTACTGAAGCTCTCTGTGTCTCAGTTTCCTTCTCTGTAAAATGAGAATAAAAATGGTACCTACGGATTGGAATTATTATGAGGATTAAATGAATTAAGACATACAAAGTACTTAAATGGTTCCTGGCACAAAATAAACACTCTAGAAATGTTAGCTTTTATTAAATCTCAGTGCAGCAAATATTTATTAAACTTTCACTATAAGCACAGCATTGCCTTTATCTCTGTTTGGATTTAGGCTTCTTTGGCATTTGTTTGCCAACACTTGTTCTGGGACACATTATTCACAAGCTTCTACTCAATAAACACATGAATGGAGAGCCAAAACCGTCAGTTTGTAGAAGGCTTTACTTTAGTAAAAGAAAAAGTAGTCTCTTTTTTTGTCGTTATATTACTCATCATTGGCTCCTATCTTTTTTTTTAAGATAATTGTTTTTAATTTAATTTTACTTATTTATTTTTGGTTGCATTGGGTCTTTGTTGCTGCACGCGGGCTTTCTCTAGCTGCCTCGAGTGGGGGGCTACTCTTCGTTGCGGTGCACGGGCTTCTCAATGCAGTGGCTTCTCTTGTTGCGGAGCACCGGCTCTGGGCACACAGGCTTCAGTAGTTGTGGTGCACGGGCTTAGCAGTTGTGGCTTGCGGGCTCTAGAGCGCAGGCTCAGCAGTTGTGGCGCACGGGCTTAGTTGCTCCGTGTCATGTGGGATCTTCCCAGACCAGGGAATCGAACCCATGTTCCCTGCATTGGCAGGCGGGTTCTTAACCACTGTGCCGCCAGGGAAGTCCCTGGCTCATATCTTTTTACATTGGACAGAAAAGTAATAAGGAACAATTATTAAGTACTTTATATGATGAGAGAGACAGAGACAGAGAAGGGGAGGGAGTGCTAGTGGGAGGAAATGCCTCTTAGGTAAAGTAACTTGTCTATGAATGAACAGCTGATAAAAGTGGCAAAGCTGGAATTCAAACCTAGGGACATCTGATTTCAAAATCTTTCTCTTTCCACTTTGCCACATATTTCTTACATTATTACTTTCTTATATTTTGTATAGTATTTATGTATTAGAGGTTGAAAACAAAAAGCTTCATTTCAATATGTGGAACTGTGTACATTTACAATATTATTATTAAATATAGGAATATAAGGGGGCTTGCTGGGGTGTTTTACATGCTTTACCTTATAGAACTCTAAGAAATGCCTTGGATCCCATCAATCACTGAGCCATTGTTTTAATATTAAAAAGAAAAGTGCTCTTGTTCCTTGAAAGTACAGAATTAAACCAAAAAAATCAGTCAGGGGGAAAACCCCTTATTTTTGTTAAAGAATATTGGTATTACATCATTGAAAATTCTCCTCTAATTGTAATGTACGCACATTTGGTTAGTGAAAACAGTTCAGGGCTAAATGATATACTTCTTAAAACTGAAAACAAAGAGGATCTTTTAATCTTTGTTAATGTACATATGTATATTTAGCACTAACTTTTTGGTCTAGAACAATGAACTTTTTCATTGGTAGCAAGAAATACAGTAAAAAAATGTGATTGAGCTCTTAACATGAATCGAGTAGAATTATGAAAATATATAAGATTAGGCAGGAAACACAACCAGAAGAAATGTAGATAGAATCATAAACTATTGTTTATCTCTGGTGCTTGATTTTAGGATTAAGAAAGTACATTTCAGACATATTACAGCAAGAAGAATAGTAAGATATTCATTTAACTATTTACTACTGTGTGCTAGGTGAATTCTGGGCTTTAATCCCAAATTTTAAAATCTGAATTTATTTTAGATTTGAGCTGGCCTTTTCACATTACAATAAAGCAATGCTTGTTGTTTCTAAGTGATGGTTCTTTCCTAGTTGGTTTTAGTAAAACCTCATGTTAGTGTGAAAATAAAAATGTATGAAACTGTTTCTCACTTTGTTCATTTTATAGGAAATAATAGCTGTTTCCTTGTTATTTATAGAATATTGGTCAGCTTTTATGGATATCAATGGATAATAACATTTCTAACCATGATAGATAGTATTAGTTGTGTGTTTCAACTGATGTTATAATTCAGAAGCAAATTTATCTTTGGCTGAGAACGTGTATTTCGTTGTCAGGAAGAATAAGCATAATTCATGGGATTCCATCTTAACACGACGCCAATCTGCTTCCATTTCAGGGCCTTGCACTTGTCAGCCAGTCCCGGCTGAGGAAGTTCGGTTACTATGTATCTTATTTGCATTCTACCTAGAAGGAACAGCCTCCATTGTCATGTTACTTCTTGGACAGCAATACTATTATTTTTTGGCTCGTTATCTCACTTTTATCATGTAAGTAAATGCCGGTGCCAGTCCCAAAATTACAGTAGGTCTTGCCATTTCCTTTCAAGCAGTGAAACATCTTTGATCTGAAATGTGTTTAGTATTCATTTCTAGGCAGAGTCATTATACCTTTCTGTCAAATTGAACGTGAACTCCTTTTTTGCAGAGACTTCTAATGCTAAATTTTGTGGTAAAGTTAAGCACCTCTTTGTAACCTATTAAAGGGCATCATTTAGTAAACGCTGCTGCCAAATAATAATCTTGTCCCCAGAAGATGTTCTTTGCCTTTGCCATCTTGGGAAATGGCTCTACCATCTTTCTAGTTGCCCACGTCAGAGACTGAGAAGTTGTCTTTGCCATCTCTTTCTTGTCTCCTACATCCAATGAGCTACCAATTATTAGTAGTTTTAGCTCCCTAATATGTCCTGAATCCATCCCTTCTCTGTTTCCACTGCCATTCCTTTAGCTCAGGTCCTCATCATCTCTTACCTGGGTTTCCATATAGCCTCCCACATGGTCCCCTTGCCTCTAGTCCCCAGTCCCTCCAATCCCTTCTTGCATATTGCTTCTAGAGTAACGTGTCATTCCATTGCTTAACAATCTTAAGTGGCTTCTCATTACTTGCAGGATATAATGCAAATAATGACATATGAGGTCCTTTGTTATGCAGGCCCTGTTTACCCTTTATCCTCATTTCTTGTTACTTCTCCACTTAGAATGAACTCCCTGCCATAGAGAAACATTTTGCAGTGCCTGATTCAACACCTCCATGTCTAACATGCAGCATTCTGTGCCTGGAGAGCTTTCACTGTTTCTTATATGGCTCTCTCCTAGTGTTTCTTTAGGCTGCAGCTCAGGGATGTGTTTTCTGGAAAGCCTTCTTCTATTTCCTCATCTGGATTGATTGTCCCTCCTACATGACCCCAATGCCATGTGCTTATCTCTGCTGTAGCACTTATCCCCCTGTCTGTGATTGTCTGTGGCTCCCACTGGACTGAGCTTATTATGAATAAGGTCTAGTTTCTTATTACTGTGGCCCCATTATCTACTATAGTTCCTGCAAATAGTTGGTCCTTAGAAAATGTGTTTTGGGTGAATGAATTAATAAATCCGACTCCAGGTCCCTGCTGGAACAATTTGAGAAAATTTTCATGAAGACTTACTTGCATTTTGAATACATTGGTAACGGAGAGTATACTAATTAACCCAAAGGATTGAATCTCTGTGAAACTTCAAGATGTTAGAACCCCACATAGATAGCTATTCTATAAATCTACAATAGTGGCCTTGGCTATATCATATTTAAAAGGACATCTTGATAGAGATTTTTAGAATAAAAAATTTTGTTTGCTTTTTTTTTTTTACTTAAACCATCCCTCCATTTTTATTCTTCTATCATAACTAAAATGTTATATGTCCTTTTATAGTTCTTAACTTTCCTATCTTGATATCAAGAGATTTCTGTATTGGATGTGCTGTTGAACTAGAAGATTTCTAAATGCTTCTCCAGTTAAAATATATTGGAATTTATATTATTAAATACTTACTACTTATATATAATATTTTACTTAGCTCATTTTTTTTTGCATGGGATAAAGATTGTGCAAAAGAAATATAAGAAGATAATCTACCTTCCCTTAGCTTATGGTAAAGAATTAGCAAACATAAGTAGTAGATTATAAATTTAAACAAAAAAATTTAAAATATCTGCTATATTTGCCTTCTGTTATCAAAGATAATTTTAAAAGTTATATGTTTATGTGAATGAGAGATAATGGATTCTCATTTCTTCTGTTTTATTGTGCAGTTTACAAAATATTTATGCTGTTTAAAATATAAACCAGAAAAACACCATGTCATTATTACCATGCTCATAAAGCTAGAAAGTTCATTTTAATTAAGGCAGATCAACTATAGGAAATAAAAGGGAAAAAAAGGAAAAATAAAGAGAAAAAATGTCTGATGAATTTCATGGCATGTTTTGTTCTTTAGAACCTATCCGTAATTTAAGCAAATTTAATAAACAGTCATCTGGGAATGAGGAAACAGTATAGTAAATTTTTCAAAATGTAGTTATTTTATTTTTAAAAAAGAATTATATATTCATAGATATATTTTGGGAGGATAGAAGCGTGTGCCTAATATATGTTTACTTTTATAGTATATTATTTCATTTTTCCTTTTTGCAAACCGAATGTCTACTTTTATTTGATGTTTGGTTTTTAAACAAATCTGTGCCTCCTAGTTATAGAATTTTCATTTGTGTATTTAAAATTGTTTCTAGGGTGATTGTGCAAGCTTCTTTTTGCTCACTTAATCTGCCACTAGCTGACATGGTCAGTGCAGATTTACTGAAGTTCAATTGGCAGTAAGCAATATTTTTTCAAATATTAGCTATAAAAATATCACATGGAGGCAGGACCTAGCAGAGTCTCCATATCTCAGTTACATTGCCATTACAAACCACATAACTGAAAGATGACCATAAGAGGCAGCATTGGGAATCAGAGAGCAGAACATACAGGATATTCATAATTGTTCACCCTGGCAAGTTTTCTCTGCTTTTGAAAGGACATCATAATTTTTTTATCCCTCAGCTTCACACAGCCAGTGCTACAACAAGGTTAAATCTCAGAAACCAAAGTGAAACCTCAGATAGCTTTATGTTATAATATTGCAATATGCATTATGACACTGGACGATCAGGCAAAATGACCTTTACCCTGTGACATCACAAGAATTAAAATTGAAAATCAAAGTCCATCTTATCCTCTTTTACTTGAAAAAGTGTAAGCTGATGATGAGAGATTTTGTTCCTTGGTATGGTTATTATAAACGCTTTAGATCAGCTATAAAATTCACTTGATGGGCAAATATTTTGTGATATGTGCCCTATTTTATGGATTAGAGAGGACTGTATTATTTGAAGACTGGCATAGTCTTTGTTAGCTTTGTAGAAACTGCATGGCTTTTTTTTTTTTTTAAATACAACTTAAATTGAAGGAAGCTTTGCCAATCCAGCTTGGTGATTTCTTCCTTATATAATTTCTTTCCTGTTTCAGGGTTTGTTGCTAAGTCATATTTGGAGTGATGAGCAAGGTGGTGAGCTCCTTAAGGTTCAGGACCGTGTCCCTAAGTGCCTAGAAAAATGACCGGCTCAAATCACTTTTTAAAAAAATGAATAAGTTAACAAGAAGAAACATCAGTAAACATCTTATAACCCTCAAATTCTTTTTGAATGAGACTGGGTACAAATGAATAAAATGCCTCAAACAGTCGGAAAGGGAAGGGCACTGACATTTATCAAATGCCAATGTGTGTAAGCACTGTATGGCTTTTGCTCATTCAAGTCACACACCAGCCATGTGTGGTAGAATTATTGACTCAACAAATATTTATTGATTGCCTCCTATATGTCAGGCACTGTGGTCAATGCTGGGGATACAATACAGCAGGTCTTGTAACAGGTCCTTTCTAAAACATACTCTCTCCTATGCACATGCTGTATGCTTCTGACTGAATGGCTACTCTTGAAGACACATGTGCTTTTCTGCTCCCATAAGTTATATCCTTACCAAGAGTCAGTACTTTTTGTTTCAAATTGGTTAATGTCAGATGCAATTGTTATTATAATTATAACACTTAATTACACTTATATTTTATAAACTTAGGAAATATAAGTATGAAATGAAAGTTATTTCTATGAAAACTAAGTTGAATGCTTTAGAAAGACTTGATAAAGATTAAGTGTAAAAAAATTACTATCAAATCTGATGTGATGAGAACTGTAAGTGTTTTGGGGAAAAGTCATAAAAATCTAAAGGTATTCTGTTCTTAGATTGCCTTGTGAACAACTTTAGGTTCTCTCTATAACTGATAGTAGAAACCATAGATCATATCCTATGGATACTATACATGCCAGAAAGATGGCACCACACTTTCATCAGTGGACTTGTACTTAAAGAAAAGATTGGTGAATGAGTATAGTTAAGTTGAAATAGAATGGTCAATGTCTTATCTTCTGAAAATGATTTTTTGGCTTCAGTCAACTGTCGTCCTGATCAGGTCAGATAAGAACTTAATGCAGGGAGCCAAAGCAGATGTAACCCTTGCCTTTATGGCACTGACGGTCTAGTGGAGGATACAGACAGCAGTTGTATTATTATATTATCATGAAATCATAATTATCCCCATTTTCAGGAAACTAAAACTCTTGAGGGGTTAACTTTCCCAAGGTAATGTAACCAGCAGATTGAAGAACTGGGAATGAATCTCAAGCTCTTACCATCAAAGCAATCTTCCATTTCTCTGGCCTCATCTTTTCCCTTCTTTCCTTTCCTTTTCTTTTTTTCTTCCCTTTCTTCACCTCCCCTTTTTCTTCTCTTCTTCTTTAGTTGCAAGGTTTCCATCATTAGTTGAAATATGACAAAATTTCAGATTACTCAGTCAATGCACTTGATTTATTTTATGTGACGTAACTAAATTATCAAAAAATGATATGGCAGGATTCTTACAGAGAACATGTTAAAGTAATCCTTTATAAAATTTGGGCAGAAAGACTTAAGTATGAATCCCAGTTCTACTAGTTGCTAGCTGTGTGACTATGGACAAGTTAGTCTGTCCTCCCATCCCGAAAATAGGAGTGATAATATCTTCCTCATGGGATTGTTGCGGAGCTTAAATGAAATAATACATATTGTGTGATATTGTGTGTTCCGTTCCAGACCACTGCAATAAAGCAAATATTGCAATAAAGCAAGTCACATATTTCTTGGTTTTCCAGTGCATATAAAAGTTATGTTCATACAATAGTGTAGTATATTAAGTGTGCAATAGCATTATGTCTAAAAAATGTACATACATTAATTTGAAAATACTTTATTGCTGAAAAATGAAATGTCCAAACAACTACAATAGTAACATCAAAGATCACTGATCACAGATCACCATAACAAATATACAGTAAGTCCCCTACAAATGAACCTTCAAGTTGTGAACTTTCAAAGATGCGAACGTGCATTCGCATGTCCAATCACATAAGTTAGTTCACGTGTCTGGCATACGTTGTCATGTGCGTACATCCGCTACAAGTGGTTGTGCTTCTGTGTACTTTACTGTACAGTACTCTATAGAGTACAGTATCTTTATTTCAAGCCCAGGATGTCCAGAAGCAAGTGTAAAGGCAGCAGTATATAGCCCATTGTCTTAGTTGGGTGCCTAGGCTAACTTTGTTTGACTTAAGAACAAATTAGACTTACGAACGCGCTCTTGGAACAGAACTCGTTTGTATGTAGGGGACTTACTGTAATAATAATGATAATGTTTGATATATTGCAAGAATTACCAAAATGTGACACAGAGACACAAAGTGAGCAAATTCCATTGGAAAAATGGCTCCAATAGACTTGCTCGATGCATGTTTGTGGCAACCCTGCATTATCAGATGATGGTTAGCATCTTTTAAACTATTTCTATTATTGTCTATTTAGGCTCAAGGAGGACTTAATAGCCAAAAGGTCCTTGATACTTGTATACATATATATGTATATACATGTACATATATACACACATGTAATTTGTGTGTGATGTAGACACATGCTACTTTTTTCTGTTGCAGGTCACCCCTTTCCTCAATGGCCTTTGGCATCAATGCTTTATTTACCAAACCTGCTCAGTCTTTAGCTCCCACGATGATACTCTCTAGGCTAAACCAGTATGGATATGGAAACCCAAACAAAAGGTAGAGAAAAAAATTGCTTTGAAGTAACGTAATAGAAATATGAAAGCAAACTCAGCCTTTTACATTGATTAGTAGGCAGTATCTTAGACTTTGGGCATTATTAGTCATTAATTTATAGATCTTGCGTAAACTACAATAAAAAGTATTCATGTCAAAGGAACTTCAATAGGAATATCTTTAAGGGTATTCTTTAAATTATGTATGCTACAAATGTCTATGTAATTCACACTAAGCTACATACTGATTCCTCTTCTAAGTCATTCACTCATTTATTATTTCATTCCACAAATGTTTCTGAGGGCCTGCTGTTATCTGCTAGGTTCAAAGGTTCTGGGCATACAAGATGAATAAGGAGACTCCAAAGCCCCACAGATTGTGAAGCACTGTGTAAGGCCCCACCAGCCTTTGGTGATAATGGGCACTGTGGTAATGCAGGGAAGAGGTTCCTGCCTCTGTCTGCCTAAAGTCAGGGAGCCCTTTGCAAAAGAAGGGTTTCTTGAGCTGAATTTTGGAGGCTGAGTGGGATTTTTCTCTTCTGAACACAGAGGAATGTCATTGCAGGCAGAAAATACAGCATGGCAGATATCCAGAAGCATGAGAGAACTCTCACTAAGGTATTCATTTACTCACTCAACAAACGTTGTTGAGAGCCTACCACATCCTAGGCTCAGTGATAAGGCAATGAACAACAGGGGAACAAAATCACAGAAGCCTCTGCCCTCACACAGCTTACATTCTAGCGGGAGGGAGGCAGGCAGACAAGAAATTAGCTAAGTAAAATACATAGTATGTTAGTTGGTGAGAAGTCCTCTGGAGAAAAATAAAACAAGAAGAAGAGGAAGGCTTGGGGAAAGCTGCATTTTTAAATAAGGTGATGGGAAGGCCTCACCGCCAAGGAGATGACATTTGAATAAAGACCTGAGGGAAGGTGGGAGGGAACCAGGGTGCTCTTTGGGAAGAGTGTTCCTGGCAGAAAGCACAATGAGTGCAGAAGCACTGAGTGCAACATGCCTGGCACTAGGTCTGCGGAGGAGGCTGCCAGCATGACTGGAGCAGAGTGAGCAAATCCCATAGATCCTTGCAGCCCTCCTTTGTTACCTTGGCTTCACTATGAGGTAAATGGTGATGGTGAGGCAGTGGAGGATTTATTCATTTGTTTACTTGACATTATTTTTTAAAGCAGTCGTAGGGTCACAACAACACTGGGCAGAAAGTACACAGAGTTCCTGTAAATTCTCTGCCTTCCCACGAACTGCTTCCTCCACTATCAGCATCCCACACCAGAGTGGTACAAATGTTATAATCCATGAACCTACATCCTTATCACCCAAGTCCATGGTTTACACTAGGGTTCGTGCTTGGTGTTACACATTCTGTGGGTTTTGACAAATGTATAATGACGTGTGTCTTCACTGCCCTAAAAATCCTCTGTGTTCTGCCTATCCATCCCTCCTTCCCACCAACCCTGACAACTACTGATTTTTTTTTTACTGTCTCCATAGTTTTGCTTTTTCCAGAATGTCATATAGTTGGAATCATACCTTTTCAGATTGGCTTCTTTCACTTAGTAATATGCATTTAAGTTCCCTCCATTTCTTTTCATGGCTTGATAGCTCATTTCTTTTTAGCACTGAATAATATTCCATTGTCTGGATGTGCTACAGTTTGTTTATTCATTCACCTACTGAAGGACATCTTGGTTGCTTCCAAGTTTTGACAATTATGAATAAAGCTGCTATAAACATCATGTGCAGGTTTTTGTGTGAACATAAGTTTTCAACTCCTTTGGGTAAAGACCAAGGAACACAATTGCTGGATCATATTATAAAAGTATGTTTCCTTTTCTAAGAAACTTCCAACCTGTCTTCCAAAGCGACTATACCATTTTGAAATCTCACCGGAAAAGAAATGGGAGTTCTTGTTTCTCCACATCGTCCTCAGCATTTGGTGTTGTCCTTGTTCTGGATTTTGGCCATTCCAATAGGTGTATAGTGGTACCTTGTTTTAATTTGGAATTCCCTAATGGCATGTGATCTGGAACATCTTTTCATATGCTTATGTGCCATCTGTATGTCTTTGGTGAGGTGTCTCTTCAGGTTTTTTGCCCATATTTAAATCAGGTCCTTAGTTTTCTTATTCTTGAGTTGTAAGATTTCTTTGTGTATTTTGGATATCAGTCCTTTGTTAGATATACTTTTTGCAAATATTTTCTCCCAGTTGGTGATTTGTCATTCTCTTGACAGTGTCTTTGGCAGAGCAGAAGTTTTTAATTTTAATGTAGTCTAGCTTATCCATGATTTCTTTCATGTATTGTGCCTTTCATGTTATATCTAAAAAGTCAGTGACGCCTAGATTTTCTCCTAGTGTATCTTCTAGGAATTTTATAGTTTTGCATTTTACATTTAGTTCTGTGACCCATTCTGAGTTAATTTTTGTAAAGGGTACAAGGTCTGTTTCTAGATTCATTTTTTGGCATGTAGATGTCTAGTTGTTCTAACATCATTTGTTGAAAAGACATTTTATTGCCTTTGCTCCTTGGTCAAAGATCAGTTGACTGTATTTATGTGGGACTATTTCTGGCCTCTCCATTGTACTCCATTGATCTAATTGTCTATTCTTTTGCCAAAATCACAATGTATTTTTTCTCTTCCAGTTTTTTTTTAAAAAATATTTATTTATTTATTTGACTGCGCCGGGTCTTAGTTAAGCATGCAGGATCTTCGTTGCGGCACGTGGGATCTTTTAGTTGTGGCATGTGGGCTCTTAGTTGTGTCATACGAACTCTTAGTTGTGGTATGTGAGATCTAGTTCCCTGACCAGGGATCTAACCTGGGCCCCCTGCATTGGGAGCACAGAGTCTTAGCCACTGGACCACGAGGGAATTCCCTCTCTTCCAGTTTTATTGCGATATAATTGACACACAGCGCTGTATAAGTTTAAGGTGCAGAGCATAATGATTTGACTCACATACCACATGAAATGATTATCACAGTGAGTTTCATGAACATCCATCATCTCATATAGATACAACACAGTGTCTTATTACTGTAGCTTTATAGTAAGTCTCGATGTCAGGTAATATCAGTGCATTGACTTTGGCTTTTTTCAGTGTTGTATTGGCTGTTTTTGATCTCTTTCCTTTCCATGTAAAATTTAGGATCAGTTTTTTGATAGCCACAAAATAGTCTTCTGGGATTTCGTTAGGGCTTGTATTGAATCTATAGATCAAGTTAGGAAGAACTAAAATCTTGACAATATTGAGTCTTCCTATCCGTGAACTTGGAATCTCTCCATTTATTTAGTTCATCTTTGATTTCTTTCATATTTTGTTAGATTTATGCCTAACTATTTATTTTGGGGGGTCCTCATGTAAATGGTATAATACTTTTAGTTTCAAGTTCCATTGTTGATATATAGGAAAGCAATTAATTTTTGTATATTAACCTTATATCCTATAACCTTGCTATAATTGCTTGTTAGTTCTAGGAATTGTTTTGTTGCTTTTCTGTTGTTTGTTCTTTTGGATTTTCTACATAAATAAGAATTTATTTTTTAAAGTTTTTCTCACAACTCCCTGCATATTTCTATTATAAATATTTTCAAATATACAAAAAATTTGGATAATTTATACAGTGAAGACATATATTCACCACCTATATTCAACTATTTATATCTTACTATATTGGTTTTAACACATATTGATCAAGGTATCCATCCCTCTATCTATATATCAATCATTTTGTTTTTCCTCACAACTTCTTTTTATTATGAAAAATTTTAAACACAAAAGATATTGAAAGAAAAATACAGGGAAAATCCATGCACCCATTTCTTAGGTTTAACAGTTTTAACATTGTGCCATATTAGCTTTATCTGTATTTATGTGTATGTATGTATTTTGTCCTCTGAACCATTTTAAGCTTAAGTTGCAGATATAGTAGCATACATCTTATGGCTTATGTACACTTTATAGTTTAGCTTACATCTCCTAGAAATAAAAGCATTCTGACTGAAGAGTTCTGAGCACAGTAATGACATGATTTGACTTATCTTTTTTTTTTTTTTTAGAAGATATTGGGGGTAGGAGTTTATTAATTAATTTATTTTTGCTGTGTTGGGTTTTCGTTTCTGTGCAAGGGCTTTCTCTAGTTTTGGCAAGCGGGGGCCACTCTTCATCGCGGTGCACGGGCCTCTCACTATCGCGGCCTCTCTTGTTGCAGAGCACAGGCTCCAGAGGCGCAGCTCAGTAGTTGTGGCTCACGGGCCTAGTTGCTCCGCAGCATGTGGGATACTCCCAGACCAGGGCTCGAACCCATGTCCCCTGCATTAGCAGGCAGATTCTCAACCACTGCGCCACCAGGGAAGCCCTGACTTATCTTTTAACAGCATCCCTCTGGCTGCTGTGAGAGAATAGATGAATGAGGGGTGTTAAGACATGGGAAACCTGTAGTTTAGTAACATATGGTATATTGTGCTTGATGGTAGCTGGAGGGAGGTGAAGCTGGAAAGGTCAGGGGGTGATGCTGCATTTAAATTTTCTTAATCCTATACATCAGGGTGTCCCAAATGTGATGACTTTTTAACTTTTGTTATATGAGTTCTCTCTGTACTATTATTTACTTAATATTTTTCTTTAAATTTATTTTAAATCACTTAAAAAAATCTGGTCATAAGCAAAAGTGATATATATGTATAACTGAATCACTTTGCTGTGTACCTGAAACTAACACTACATTGTAAATCAACTATACTTTAATAAAAGTTAAATTGGGACTTCCCTGGTGGTCCAGTGGTAAGACTTCTTACTTCCACTGTAGAGGGCACGGGTTTGACCACTGATCAGGGAACTAAGATCCCTGCATGTTGCCCAGCGCAGCCAAAAAAAGAAACAAAATTAAATTAAATTAAATTATTTAAAAAGTAGGGCTTCCCTGTTGGTGCAGTGGTTAAGCATCCGCCTGCCAATGCAGGGGACACGGGTTCGAGCCCTGGTCTGGGAAGCTCCCACATGCCGCGGAGCGACTAAGACCGTGCGCCACAACTACTGAGCCTGCGCTCTGGAGCCTGCAAGCCACAACTACTGAGCCCGCATGCCACAACTACTGAAGCCCGGCCAACAAGAGAAGCCATCGCAATGAGAAGCCCGTGCACCGCAATGAAGAATAGCCCCCGCTCACCGCAACTAGAGAAAGCCGGCGCACAGCAACGAAGACCAAATGCAGCCAAAAATAAATAAATTTTTTTTTTTTTTTTTTGCTGTACGCGGGCTTCTCGCTGTTGTGGCCTCCCCCGTTGTGGAGCACAGGCTCCGGACGCGCAGGCTCA
Source organism: Lagenorhynchus albirostris (assembly GCF_949774975.1). Classification (NCBI taxonomy): domain Eukaryota; kingdom Metazoa; phylum Chordata; class Mammalia; order Artiodactyla; family Delphinidae; genus Lagenorhynchus; species Lagenorhynchus albirostris. The sequence goes on from NC_083109.1 coordinate 66,594,783, forward strand.
GCGGCCATGGCTCACGGGCCCAGCCGCTCCGCGACACGTGGGATCCTCCCGGACCGGGGCACGAACCCGTGTCCCCTGCATCGGCAGGCGGACTCTCAACCACTGCGCCACCAGGGAAGCCCCTAAATAAATTTTTAAAAAACTAAAAACTAATAAAAAGTATACATGAAAACATTCATTTGGTGGGTTTCACTTTTTCTAACACAATTAAAATAGTTAACCATTAAAATAACAAGAACTATTGTGTATCATCTGAAAATCATCACATGTACTACCAGGAGTACAGACGCTGTACTTTGGGTAAGACTACTGTAGGTAAAGGAAGTCATTGAAGATTTTTATTTTATTGGAGTATAATTGGTTTACAAGGTTGTGTTAGCTTCTGCTGTTCGATTAAGTGAATCAGCGATATGTATACCTATATCCCCTCCCTCTTGGACCTCCCTCCCACCCACCCCATCCCACCCATCTAGGTCATCACAGAGCACCGAACTAAGCTTCCTGTGCTTTATAGCATGTTCCCACTAGCTATCTATTTTACACATGGTAGTGTATATATGGCAATCCTAATCTCCCAATTTGTCCCACCCTCCCCTTCCCCCCTCTTTGTCCAAATGTTCATTCTCTACATCTACATCTCTATTCCTGCTCTGCAAATAGGTACATCTGTACCATTTTTCTAGATTCCATATATATGCATTAATAAACGATATTTTTTTTTCTCTTTCTGGCTTACTTCACTCTGTATGACAGACTCTAGGTCCATCCACATCTCTACAAATGACCCAATGTTGTTCCTTTTTATGGCTGAGTAATATTCCGTTGTATATATGTGCCACATCTTTATCCATTCATCTGTCGATGGACACTTAGGTTGCTTCCATGTCCTGGCTGTTGTAAATAGTGCTGCAATGAACATTGTGGTACATGACTCTTTTTGAATTATGGTTTTCTCAGGGTATATGCCCAGTAGTGGGATTGCTGGGTCAGACAGTGGTTCTATTCTTAGTTTTTTGTTTTGTTTTGTTTTTGTTTTGTTTTGTTTTACTATCATTACTCTGAATTTTTTTAAAATTATTTATTTATTTTTGTTTATTTATTTATTTTTGACTGTGTTGGGTCTTCGTTGCTGTGCACGGGCTTTCTCTAGTTGCAGCAAGTGGGGGCTACTATTTCATTGCAGTGCACAGGCTTCTCATTGCAGTGGCTTCTCTTGTCGCAGAGCATGGGCTCTAGGCACACGGGCTTCAGTAGTTGTGGTACACGGGCTCAGTAGTTGTGGATCATGGGCTCTAGAGCACAGGCTTAGTAGTTGTGGTGCACGGGCTTAGTTGCTCTGCAGCATGTGGGATCTGCCCAGACCCAGCCTCAAACCCGTGTCCCCTGCATTGGCAGGTGGATTCTTAACCACTGCACCACCAGGGAAGCCCCACTCTGAATTCTTTTTCAAGTAGGTTGCCTATTTCCTCTTCCTTTATTTGGTCTTGTAGGTTTTTACCTTGCTCCTTCATCTGTAACATATTTTTTTGTCATCTCTTTTCTTTTTTTTTTTTGATGCGTGGGACTGTGTTACTGTCTTAGTGGTTGTTTGGCCTGAGGCTTCCAGCACTGGAGTTTGTAGGCTGTTGGGTAGAGCTGGGTCCTGGTGCTGAGATGAGGATGTCCGGGAGACCTCACTCTGATTAATATTCCCTGGGGTCTGAGGTTCTCCCTTAGTCCAGTTGTTTGGACTTGGAGCTCCCACCGCAGGAGCTCAGGCCTGACCCCCGGCCCATGAACCAAGATCTCGGCAAGCCACGTGGGGTGGCCAAAAAGAAAAGAAAAGAAAAAAAAAAGGAGCAGAGCAAGAACAAAAGGTAAAAAATAAAATAAGATTAGAAAACTAACAGATATGTTAGAAAAAATAAAAATATAGATGAAACAACAACTGGAAGGTAAAACAGAACCAAAAAAGGAAAAAAAAAGGCTGGCAGAGGCCTTGGCTGTGGGGGGGCGGGGCTTAGGCAGGGGCGGGGTTTAGGGAGAGGTGGGGTCTAGGCTCAGCACGGCCGGAGGGGCCCTGGAGTGCCTCTGGCCTTGGAGTGTGGATGATCAGGCCCAGGACCTCGGCAGGCTCCCTGGGCCCAAGTGGGTGGGGGAAACGCTAGCCATGCTTCCCCTCCAATCCTCTGATCCCAGAGGGTCCCTCCCCGTTCGCCTCTACTCTTCCTGTCCCCCCGGCCCCACGCCCCTAGGACCCATGTGACTGTATGGGGCCTCTGAGGGCGCAAGACCAGGCCTGGGACCCCAGCAGGCTCACCAGACCCAAGTGGGCAGGGGAAACCCTAGGTGCATTCCCCATGATCCTCTGATCCTGGAGGGTCCCTCCCTGTCTGCCTCTCCTCTTCTTCCCCCTACCCCTACACCCCTAGGACCCATGTCGCCAGAGGGGACCCCAGAAGCTGGAGGACCAGGCCTGGGAGCCCAGCAGGCTTCCTGGGGCCTGTGTGCGCAGGGGAAATGCAAACTGCATTCCCTCCCCGGTCCCGAGGGCCCCTCCCAGTTTGCCTCTCCTCTTCTTCCCTCCCCTTCCCTCCCCTTCCTCCCACCTCCCTCGCACACCCCCAGGATCCACGCGGCCAGAGGGAGCCCCGGAGGGCGGAGGACCCGGCCTGGTACCCCAGCAGGCTTCCTGGGGCCTGACTGGGCAGGGGAAACCCTAGCCGCATTCCCCCACTGATCCTCCAAACCCCCGAGGGTCCCTCCAGGCGTGGGAACCCCTCCCCTCCCCCAGCCACCCCTCAGGGGCAGCAGTGCCATCCGGCCTCCACTTCTCCACACCCTCTGTCCCCCGACATCCTACCCGGTCACTCGGGGGTTCCTCCCATCCCCTTGGGTGTCGAGGTCCCCCACCAGCATCTGGTAGGCGCCCTAGTTGTGGGGAGACCCGAACTCCGTGTCCTCCCACTCTGCCATCTTGACTCCACCCCGCCACTGAAGATTTTTAAACTTGGGAAAGACATAACCTGAATTTTGTTTTAGAGCATTCTGGCAGTGGTATAAAACAAGGTTTGGGCGCGGGGGGCAGAATTAAAGCCTAGTAACTAGTCACCTACTGTAGAAAAAGTGCTCAGAATACAAAGATAGATAAAATAGTTTGCTGCCAGTAAGGAGCCTGCAGTCTAGTAAGGGTGGCAGACATTAGGACAGGTAATTGCAGCACAGAATGGTAGGTGCTATGACTAGAAGTATATGCAATATGTAACAGAGGCTGAAAGGTGGGCATGATAGACACTGCCTCAGAAACCAAGTGCAGGAAGGCTGTACACAGGAAAAGATGCTTTAGTCATTTCAGTGGAGGCATTAATACTATGAATGAAGATTGGAGGTACCTGGGGAAGAGGAACAGTATCGCAAAGCGTGGACATGTGAAATGATGGGGCATTCATTCAACAAATATTTACTGAACACTTAACTATATACCAGCTCCTGTGCTGAGTCCAGAGAACAAAGAGACAAGAGATGCAGTCCCAACTCTGAATAAGCTCACAGTCAATTATAGTGAAAATCATAGTGCTATGTGTTAGGTGTTATTGATGTAAGTGTGGGATGCTATGGAAGTATATACTGTCTGAGCATATAATTCAAACCCGGTAGCAAAGAAATGATCTCTCAGATGAATTGTGAAAATGCAGTAGGAGTCTGTGCAAGTACAGAGAGGCATGAGATCATGTGACATGCTTGGAGGAGCTGTGCATGGTTTAGCAGGGTTTGAGAAGTATGGATCTGATCCTGAAAGGAATGGAATATTATTGTTGTTAAACCAAGGGGTAATAATATCATACTCAACTTTGAATACATCACCCTGCAGTGTAGAGAATGGTTTGAAGGGAGGTTAGCCAACTCACAGAGAAAGAACAGTTTGAAGACCAGAGCTGGTTTTATATGAGAAACGCTGGTGGGGGCCTGAGCTAAAGCAATGTAACATGGAAGGTCAAGAGGAGATTGACACAAGAGAGGTTAGAGCATTAGAATCATTAGAATTTAGTGATACTTGGATTTGGAGGCATGACTGACAATTGGGTAACTGTGTGTTGAAAAGTGAGTTGAATGTGTGAGAGAAGTGAATGTGGGCTGTTCTGGAACACATTTTTCTGTAGAACTTTAAGAAACTCTCAGTCTTAGCTTCTCCATCCACAAAGTGAACGTTTTCCACCTGCGTTAGGGAAGTTGCTCGAAATCCAAGTAGCGTTAAATGCCTCGAGCAATGTTGTAGAAGAAAAACCATGGTGACAGAAGGGGGAGAGGAAGAGACTCTGGAGTAGAACTGACTCGAAGTTCATTTGCTGGTAGATGTGAGAGCAATGGAGGAAGAAACGGTGTGCTTAGCTTGTGCCCCTCCAAATTTTCTTTGAGAAACAGAAGCTCTAAAGTAATAGTTCTCAACCATGTTGCACATTGGAATCACTTGGAGCTTGAAAAAGTCCTGATATTCAGGCCACACCCTCGGCCAGTTAAATCAGAATCTCTCGGGTGAGATCCAGGCATCAGTATTTTTAAAAGTCCCCTAGCTTACTCTAGTGTGCAGCTGACACGGAGAGCCTGGGGATTTACTTCCTTGGAAATAAGAGGCTCTGGAGACGAACTCTTGTTGACTCAGGCATAGATATGTCGACAACCAGACACGTTGGCTGTGTCATCTTGTGCTGCTGTAAGCATTTTTAGAGTCATAAACTTATTCAGGGCACTCAAGTATCATTTATCTTTGAGAATTTAACGTTTGGCATCTTGTGGCCTCACGTAGCTAATGCCAATCTGAAAGTGTCTGACTGAAGTCCAGAGGCTAACTGTATACTTAGCAGGATATGGTTTGATGATCAGAGAGTGCTTTGATAGTCAGCAGTATGACAAATTGAGCAAAAATGTCTATTTGAAATAAACTTCATACTTGCAAGTGAGTTTTCTAATATCTGATTAATATTTTACTATTACAATATACAGAACTGTGTGGTTCAGGAGTATTATTCTCCCCCCTGTGATTTTTGAAAGATGGTCTGTGGTTCCTTGATATAGTTAGAGAAATGTTCGTTCTGCAGGGTAGATTATTTTTCTAAGTTTAATAGATCTATTCGGCAGCCTGTAAATGTAATTGTTAAACTTACTGCTAATGGAGATTCCTAACGGAGGTACTTGGGCAAGAAAACCAACGTGTAATCTCTTCTAATTATAGGGGATAAGGCGTTTCATGTTGTAATATTAGAAATTGATTACCTAATTAGTTTATACACGTAGCTTCTATCAAAAAAATGCAACCAAGTCCATACTTTTCACACAAAACAAACAATGACGATGAAATTCTAGTATATTTTAGATAAAGGGCTACTCTGTCCATTTGGTCAATTAAGCATGCTTGCGTGCTTTTATCAGCAAACATTTGTTGAGTACCTACTGGGTGTGAGCACTGTGCTGGGAGCTGAGGTAAAACAGTCGTAAGACGTGCTGCCTTTTTGCCTTTGGGAGCTCACGTGGCGCTAGTGGTTGAGGCAGACGGCAAAGTCCAGCGCAGTGAGCCAAGTCCAGGGTTTTGATGAGCACACAGTGCGGGAGGAGCACAGACTTGACCCTCGGTGGCTTGGCGCGGCCCTGACGTGGTAGTACTGTCTTTTAGCCCTGGCCAAATCCCTGCTGCTTGCATATTCTGCAACAGAAAGATAACATTTTCCCAACGGTCAAAGTCTGCCAATTTATTTGTTGAATTACAGTGTCATCTGTAAAGACTTTGCAGGAAACCTAAATAAAATCTATCACACACACACAAAATAGTCTTCTAGATCAATCTGCTATATATATAAGTGTGTTGTTAAATACCGTATATGCAGCCTTCCTTTTTCTTGTCTTTTGTCTGGAAGCCTCACAATAGATACTTTCCAAATTATACTTGCAACGGAAGTTTAGGAGATGACTTTTCTCTTAATAACAGAGTAAACAATACTATCTTTAACTCCAGTGGAGAAGCAGATCCAAAGTGAGTTGCTTCAGGGTGAATAATTGACAAAAAATAACCTCAGGCCTTTGTCTTTTAAATACTGAAAACAATCTTGGTATTTAACTACATGTAGTTAATCATTAAAATCAATCTTAAAACTGTGTTTTGAAAACAAGTAATTTCCATAGAGATTTACTATAACGACAGCCTGGAAATCCTTAGGCAAGCATCTCTCCTGCTTTTTTTAATGACTTCTGTTTCATATTAGGATGAAATCAGTGGTTTTATTCAGTGTTAAAGATTAAGTTACCTAGACTAGAAACGAGCTAGTCTTATGTATTATACTTGGTGCTGGTGGATTTTGCTCTTTCAAAGTATCCATTCTATATCATACTGTTGATTCTGCTGTAGTTATGAAATGCTTATTGTGAATTTCTTTATTAATGTTTTACATATTCTTGCTTTATGAGGCGACTGATGAAGCATAGAGGCTTGAAAACGAAAAAAAAAAAAAATCCCCTCCTCTGAGCAGCTCATGTGTCCTAGTATAGGATCCCTAGGAGAGCTAGAGATAGTCAGCAGTTAGAGCACTCCACATATTCAGAGCCTCAAATTTTGTACTTTGGTGAGACATGACTTTCCCCTTCTCCATCACTGCCTATTTGGGAACGAAGGATTAAAAACAAATAAAAAATCTTACAGCTGTGTATATGAACTGTGTACATATAAGCATATACATTCATTGGGGTTGCTAGAATGAATACCGGGATAATCAGTTAATACCTGATTCAAGATTCTTATAATAAGTCCTTTTGCCAACTATGATGAACATGAGCACTTGTAGCATTCTAAATTATTAAGAATATTTGGCCCCAAATATTCTACCTGAAGCTAAGTCAGTTTATTAATGGTGTCAGAAATGGAGCTGTGATGTGAAATTTGGTGTAGGAAATTCTATCTGGAATTTCATAGGACCACAATAATATAGACCCTATGTTTTGCCACAGAATTATCAATGCTGTGTCGATTTCTTCCCTATAGCTCACTTCTCTTCCTCTGTAAATAAGGGTCATAATGTTTCATTGCAAAGGGACCACCTGAGGACAAGATTATGTCCAAAGAAGGAGATAATCAACATTAGGGATTTTTTTTTTTTGGAGAAATATTATGATCTTACTTTTTTCCATTTAGTCTTTATAGTTGGTAACATTAACAGTAGCTCCCAGCCTCTGACAAAGAAAAACAGGTATATCAGGAGTTAAATCCTTACATTTTGTTCTTGTTTTTTTTTTTGCGGTACGCGGGCCTCTCACTGTTGTGGCCTCTCCCGTTGTGGAGCACAGGCTCCGGACGCGCACGCTCTCCGGATGCGCAGGCTCTGGATGCGCAGGCTCAGCGGCCATGGCTCACGGGCCCAGCCACTCCGCGGCATGTGGGATCTTCCCGGACCAGGGCACGAGCCCGTGTCCCCCGCATCGGCAGGCGGACTCTCAACCACTGCACCACCAGGGAAGCCCAATCCTTAGATTTTGACGCCAGCCATGTGATCTGTCAAGCTCTTCTTGTTCTTGATATTTGGTGTAGACAATTGCCTTTCCTTGAGAGTTTCTGAATTCATTTCTGAAGAGAGCATATAACTTCTCCTTTGAAAATGAGGGGTTTTTTTCCTTCTGATAAATTTATATTATAAATACCATTTTTTTCTTGCAGAGATTTTTAGTTTAGATCTAGGTTAAAATCTCAGCTCCATACTTACTAGCTGTGGAATGCTGGGTGATTTAATTAACCTGGCTAAGGCTTAGTGTCTTCTTCAGGGTTATTGTGAAAATCAGTAGCAATGACAGAAAAGTGTCAAACGGGGCAAGGCACATAGGAAGGCTGCCCTACGTGTTATGCCATCACTGTTCTTACAAGGGGCTCATCAGGCTGACCCTAGAAAGGAGAAATTTCTTCTTGAGGCGGCAGCAGCTTATGTGGACTCAGGCTTCCCAGACCCTAATTCAAAGGAGACTGTATGGCCACAGAAACCATATTTAGGTCTCTTTGGCCTTTTCCATCCTGGGTTCCTCTTTCTCTGCAGTTCTCACTGATACCGATTTTGGCAGCAACTTCTTTGACAGGATTTGTCTATTTTTGTACTAATGACTGTAAACATATTACTCCAATCCCATCAGGAAGCAACTTTATTAATTTTTTATATATATATAATATATATAAATAAATATATTTATTATAAATAAATAAATTTTATAAATAAATAAATATAAATTTATAAATATAAATAAATTATAAATAAATATAAATAAATAAATATTATAAATAAATAAATATATTATATATATTTATTATATATATTATATATATATATAAATATATATATATATATATATTTTTTTTTGCGGTACACGGGCCTCTCACTGTTGTGGCCTCTCCCGCTGCGGAGCACAGGCTCCGGACGCGCAGGCTCAGCGGCCATGGCTCACGGGCCCAGCCGCTCCGCGGCATGTGGGATCTTCCCGGACCGGGGCACGAACCCGTGTCCCCTGCATCGGCAGGCGGACTCTCAACCACTGCGCCACCAGGGAAGCCCTGAGCTTATTTTGATAGCAGAAAAGGAGAGTGGAAAGGAGGCAGACTTTGCTTTAGTGTTGAGATGTGGAAGAGCCCCAGTATGATAGGATTGGAGGTGAGAGGATAGTGATTTATATGGCCCCCTTTACCTCACAGAGCTGAATTTACATGGTTTAGCAAGGAAAGCTAAGCTAAGACAAGTAAGTAAGCTAAATTAAGAAAATGAGGGAAAAGATACCAGACAGTAATACTTCAGAACGTAATAACCTGCAGGTAGATATTTTTCTTTTAAAAGTAGAGCATGGGCTTCCCTGGTGGCGCAGTGGTTGAGCGTCTGCCTGCTGATGCAGGGGACACGGGTTCGTGCCCCAGTCCAAGAAAATCCCACATGCCGCTGAGCCTGCGCGTCCAGAGCCCGTGCTCCGCAACGGGAGAGGCCACAACAGTGAGAGGCCCGTGTACTGCAAAAAAATAATAATAATAATAAAACAAAAGTAGAGCATTGTGAGAGAAAATTGGGAGCAAATTTTTTCCATAAGCAGAGGTTCTTTACATTTATTTATTTATTCATTCATTCATTCATTCATTTATTTATTTATTTTTGGCTGTGTTCCATCTTCATTGCTGTGCATGGACTTTCTCTAGTTGCGGCAAGCCAGGGGCTACTCTTTGTTGTGGTGCGTGGGCTTCTCATTGTCGTGGTTTCTCTTGTCGCAGAGCACGGGCTCTAGGAGCGCCGGCTTCAGTAGTTGTGGCACACGGGCTCAATAGTTGTGGCTCCTGGGCTCTAGAGCACAGGCTCAGTAGTTGTGGCGCATGGGCTTAGTTGCTTTGCGGCATGTGGGATCTTCCTGGACCAGGGCTCAAACCTGTGTCCCCTGCATTGGCAGGCAGATTCTTAACCACTGCACCACCAGGGAAGCCCAGAGGTTCTTCTTATAAGATAAAATTAAATATATTTATTGTCTCTTTGCCTCCACTAGAATGTAAACTTTGTTGAGGGTAGGGATCGTTGTTGAATTATTTACTCTGTACTGTAAGCATCTAAAACAGTAAGTGTGCAATAAATAATTGAGTGAACTAAATTATAAGCAGAGCTTAGGTATTATTTTTCTACCAGATATTCATTTAAAAATGTTGTTAAGGGGCTTCCCTGGTGGCGCAGTGGTTGAAAGTCCGCCTGCCGATGCAGGGGATGCAGGTTCGTGCCCCGGTCCAGGAAGATCCCACATGCCACGGAGCGGGTGGGCCCGTGAGCCATGGCCGCTGAGCCTGTGCGTCCGGAGCCTGTGTTCCGCAACGGGAGAGGCCACAACAGTGAGAGGCCCGCGTACCGCAAAATAAAAATAAAAATGTTGTTAAGGATGAAATTGACATTCTGAAAGTATAAAAGGCCAACTGGTCACTAGGTTCATCCACATCCCAGTAGAGGGGATGTAATGTGAGAGAGGAAAAGAAATTCTCTAAATCATGTGCATATCTCTCAGATTAGAGTAACATGTTAAAAGAAAGAGGATATCTTAAGAAAGGAGCAGAAAGATCAAGGAAAGTTTTGGACAGCATCAAGTGATTCAGTGAAGTAGTAGGGTAATGAAAATTGTTGCAGCTTCGGTAATAACGGTGTCAGCCTGAAAGCATTGGGGGTTAGACCACAACGTGATATCAAACTGCCTTAATCATTTAAACGTTCATTCCCCTGCCTTCCCTTGAACTTCCAGCCTAAGGCTTTCTCCCTGTAGTGTTGTCAGCACGCTCACATCAGGCTTTGCCTCTGCTGATAATCACAGGTGTTCCGCATGCCTCCTCTCACCATGAAAAAAAGAGAAAAAGACAATTCTGTCTTAGAGATAGAAAATCTCCCAGAGAGAACCCCTGGCAGCTGGAATCCAATTTCTTGTTGTTTCTGAAATTGGAATCCGCTATAACTAGAGTATGCCGAAGGATAATGGGCTCCTTGCTGTTAAACACTCAGATAAAAAGCACACAGGTGCCTAGCCAAGCAGAAACCAGTCTTTTCATAAAACACTGGGCTTTGAGCACATACTGTCCTAATTCCTTGACTAGCAGCTCATGGTCATGGCTCTATGGTTTTTTTCTCCTTTAAAGGTCTTGATTAGGCTGCTTCCTTTCTTTTATTGTGTTTAAGAAATGTGTGATTTAGGCTGCTGCAAAGTGGGATTTGGGTTTCCCTTACCTTGTTGGCATCTTGCACCCTTTATTGGTCCAGTCCTCCCATCTGGTCTGTCTTGTGGTTCCAATCAGTGAACAGTCAAAGGTGGGGAGAGAAGCATCATGCTTCTGCACACCTACAACATCAAGTTCAAAAGTATAGTCATGACCTTGTCTTCTCATTCTTGAAATCTGTGCTCAGCTGTTTCAAACCTCCTGTGTCCTTGTTAGTAATGGCCAATTAGAAATCACTGAATCCTTTCCCTATAGTGGTCAGAGGCAGCCAGTTATGGTAATATGGACATGAGTGCCAATGGTAAAGTTACACCATTTGGGCCACTTCGGCTGCAAGTGACAGAAACCCAACACAGGCTAGCTCAAATAAAAAAGGAACTTACCAGCTCATAAAACTGAAAAGTCAGGCAGAGCTGGATCTATGTAGCTAGTACTCAGAGGATGTCAGGAACCTGTTTATCTCTGACTTTCCCCTCTGTGTTGAGTGTAAACTTTTACCACATGGCAGCAAGATAACTCCATGTTTACATGGGCCTAACAGCCTCAGATCTTAGAGGAAACATGTACATTTGCCCCAGTAGCACAGCAAAAGTTCACAGGTGGACCTTGAAAGGCTTTGCGTGCGTCACATGTCCGTTCCTGAGGCAGTAGTTGTAGCCTGAGGCTGGAGTCCTCTGACCAGGTCTGGGGGTGTGCCTGCCCTTGGGGGTGTGAGCAGCGTAGTCAGCCTCCACTGCATCTTCAGAAGTAAGACAGGGTTACTGTGGAAGAGGGCAGAGGATTTTTCTTTCTTTCTTTCTTTTTTTTTTTTTTTGCAGTACACGGGCCTCTCACTACTGCGGCCAGGATTTTTCTTAAGGGAAGGAATGCTAGGAAGACAAAACACTATGTGCACCCAGAAATGAAGTTTTCCATAGATAGTTTGGGTGGAGCAGAAGTGTAACCAGATCCTGAAAGCATTCTTGCTCCTCTGTTACTTCTAGAGGCTACAGTCAGTATGTGTTGGGTAGTCCAATTGATGACCCAAGCCTTTGGGGTGTCTCAGGGCATAGGAAGTAGCAACAAGTGGGCAAAGCGTGGGTTGGTCATAATCAGCAATTCTTGTATTGAGCAGGGCTCAAGGTGAAGGGTGCTTTTGTGGAGCAGTAGTTGGAAGGGGTGGTCATACCTAAGCAAATGCAATCCAGCCCAGAGCACCAAGGACTTTCCCACCTGTGGCCTTTAGAGGAGGAGGTAGTGATGGTTGGACGTTCTGCCCATGATTCTAGGCAGAGGCCTTCTAGTAAACATCTACTTATCCTTCAGGACGCAGCTCGAATCCCACTTCCCTGCGGGAGTCTTCTCCGGGCTCCACCTGCCAAGAGTAGACCAGACGCTCTGGTTATGCGCTCCTGTCTAATGCTTTGTTTTTTCCACCTCAGCACTTTTTCTTCTTATGTAGTCATGTGTAAGTCGATCTGATTTATCTGATCTGATCTGATTACTTGATTAAGGTCTATCTCCAGCACTGGGAGGTGGCCTCTGTGAGAGTAGGAATTCTGTCAGTTTGGCCACCATTGGATAACCAGTCCTTAACCCAGTGCCTCGCGCGTTAATCATCACACAGTGCCTATTTTTTAGATGAGTGAATACACATGGGTTCTGGTTATTGCAACTGGTTTTAGTATGAAAATGTAACAAACCGCCTCCTTTTCTTGTATCATATAGTTTGATCTTCCCACTTATCTCCTCAATCGGCTGAATTAACGAGGTGCTGTTTTAAATAGCCCAAGTAACCCAAAAGAAGCTGCAGACTAGATAACCAGCCCTCAGATGATTAGGAGGCCTCTTTTACTGTGTATGATTTAAATGAAAAAATATGATCTATCAAATATAATGGAGAACCATAGGCATCTTTGGGCTTAATTGAAGTTCTTGGCAGTAAATAAGGTTGTGTCATTTCTGAATATTATTATTAACTCTGGTTTCCTCTTGTAGCCTCAAATTTTGTAGAATCGAAGTAAGTTTAGTAATAAAAATGAATGCCCAGCTCCTGCCACTTTGTTTGAAACCCATTGGATGGTAATTTCAAGACTAAAATGTTATGAGTATATAGATGCATATGCCTATGCATTGAGCCCACCTCCACCTCTATCCTCCTGTGCCTGGTGTGTGGTCCTTCGCTGTGGCCTCGGCATTTCTCCCCAGGCATTGTGATCAAGGGTTTACATGTCATCTCCTCTGGTATAATCAACCGGAAGGTAGGGTTTACTGACTTATTCAGTTATTTGAAAGAATCAAAATTATTCGATAAAATTTCAGTTACCTTTTAAATGGGTTCAATATATACCAAAACTTTTCTGAAACTTTTTGTTGTATAGCTTTGAATTAATAAGAAAAGAAGCCACTGGAGAAACTAAACGTGTTTTTTTGTTTTTGTTTTTGTTTTGTGGTACGCGGGCCTCTCACTGTTATGGCCTTTCCCGTTGCGGAGCACAGGTTCCGGACGCGCAGGCTCAGCGGCCATGGCTCACGGGCCCAGCCGCTCCGCGGCATGTGGGATCTTCCCGGACCGGGGCACGAACCTGTGTCCCCTGCATCGGCAGGCGAACTCTCAAGGGAAGCCCTAAACGTGCTTTAAATCTTTTTTTCCTCCCAGTACAATCTTAGATCTTCATGACGCCATGTTTAATTTGATTTGCCTGGTCCTACTGGGCATCGCAGGAATTTGGATTCTGGTTTGGAGCCCATTCTCCATCAGGAACAAGACAGACCACACAGGGACTCTCTAAGGGCAACATCAGCCATCATGGGAGTCAAATGAAACTTCAGTTGTTTGTCCATATAGAGTTTACATTATGCCAGAGGGTAAAAGTGTTCTTTATAACCTCTAATTTGTTTAGAAAACAAACAAAAATCCAGCACAACTTAGGGGTTTTTGACTCCATGATAAGGAAGTTAAATATGAATTAAGTGTGCTGTTTCCAAGAGGTCTCATAGCCTGGACACAACCTGTCACTCCTCACCCTTGAACTGCTATGTGAGCTGCTTTGTGTTGCCCAGAGCCCCCCTGACTGCGTGTGCCACTTTCTTTTATTTTTTTAAAGCCTCATATTGCTTCTTTGACTGATTTTATTAGTGATACATCCTTTTTTTTACCCTTTTCATTAAGTAATACTTCATCACCATCATCTGTACATTGCCTGTGATTAACGGTTGTCAGACTTGGGAATTCAGGGACCTCGATAAGAGGACTCATATAGTCCAGGTTTCTGTGGTTCACTGTCTTGGTTGCAGAGCTCTTGGTTGTAAAGAAACAGGAATTCATCTTCAGCTCTCTTAAATAAAGAGAGGTTTCTTGTAAGGATGCAGTAGGCAAATTCCTAGGCATCAGGGACAGGAAATAGGACTAGAGTGGGAGGGGCAGGGTGGCTGAGGCAGCTTTCTCTGTTTCTGTCACCTTCATTGTTTTCTCTCTCATTCTCTCTCTCTCTCTCTCTCTCTCTCTCTCTCTCTCTCTCTCTCTCGCTCAACTGGCTAAGAACCAGACCTTTCAGTTCAGTCGCCCACCTTCATCTGACTCAGATTCTGTGTGCTTGTCCAGATTCTCTTACCCAGGAGTGATAAGTGGCCCAGCATGAGACACTGGTACACACTGGTGTGATAGAAATACTTAACGATTGGCTCTCTGAAAAAAAAAAGTATGCATATATACATGTGTAATTTTATTATAAATTTTACTGATAAGAAAGGTGTATAGCATATGACTTATAAATCATAATAAAATATACCTCCTTTTTTTTTTGAAATTCCGTTTACCTATAATTTCAGTGTGACTTGCTATTTCTTTTTCTTTTTTTTTTTTGGCTGTGACATGTGGGATCTCAGTTCCCCGACCAGGGACTGAACTCGCACCCCTGCAGTGGAAGCGCTGAGTCTTAACCACTGCACCGCCAGGGAAGTCCCATGACTTGCTATTTCTTACAAATTCCATATTGCATTAGAAGTGTTTATAATTGGCAACAATAGCCATGAAATCAAGACTATGAATGAATGCTTGACTGCTGTTCAGTTCCACAAAGAAGTCACTCATGTCACGACCAAGCAGTGTAGTTCCAACCTAAATATTGTTTTATATTTTCATTTATGTTAACGAGTAAGACAAAACGGACACAATGAAGACACACTTCAGAACGGCACTCAGTCAGCCATGATGTGAGCAACCTCTTTGATTAATTGAATGATAGGTTTTGAATACTGGAAAGAATATGTTCTGAATTTCTTGTGTTTTTCACAGTGTAACAGCTATAGACATGAAAGTTTTGAGTTTAATCTGCATTATTAACATTTTATTACTTTCTTGAGTCTAGTCCATGGGTTAGCAAACTATCACTGCTGGGCTAAATCCAACCTGTGGCCTGTTTTTGTACAGTATGAGATCTAAGCATAATTTTTACATTTTTTAAAGGCTTATAACACAATCAAAACTATGCAACAAAAACTGCATGTGGTTTACAAAGCCTAAAATATTATATGGCTCTTTACTGAAAAAATTTGCTAACCCCTGGACTAGACAATCAACAAAACAAAGCAACAATTTATACTGATTTCCATGGTGTAAATACATCCAACATGGCTAATTTCAAGCTACAAATGTGATATCAGGGAACACAGATTTGGGAAGAAGTGCTCAGTAGCATACCATTATAAAATTGGAAGATGAAATAAATAATCATAACTCCATATACACATGTCATATCACCATACAGGTAGAATAGACATTAATAACATTAAAGAATAAAAATAGTAAAATGTAGCAAAGTAGTTAGAAAGTAATGTCTTGAGTATTTATCACTTTTGTTTTTAATATAATTTATTTGATTATATATATATAAATTTTATATATGGAATATAAAATTTTAACATAATGGCCATGTTTAAAAACCAGTTTGAGAAGTTCCTGAAAACTTAGCAATGGCTCTCACCAGCCAGCTTACCACTGGGTATACTTCACAAGCGTACTCTGTGTCTCTGTTACTTGGTTGGTGGGTAAGCATGTTCAATAAGAAGTGTAAGGAGTGTAGGTGGAGTAGACCTGATTCATATTCTGAGTTGTCTGATTCAAGCCAGGATATTGAAGTAAGAGAGTGCAAAATGGTATAGTTCCTGAATTTGTTTTCTTTTTGCTTTCCCTGAAGTCAGCGAAGTTCTATCAGGTCCTGGAGATGGGGAAGGCCAGGGATGGAGATATTGACTGCATTATCTTCCAGTGAGGTCTGTTTATCATAAATTCACACTTAATCTTGAAAGGGAAGCTAAAGATTGTGAAGAAGTTTGGTTTTGTGCAAACTGTAATGTGCAGAGTGTCCCGTGAGGAGAGAATCAGTGAACTTGAAGATAGGCCAATAGAAATTACAGGCATACCTCATTCTACTGTGCTTCACTTTATTGCATTTCACAGATATTGCTGTTTTTACAAATTGAAGGTTTGTGACAACCCTCTGTCAAGCAAGTCTATTAGCATCATTTTCCCAACGGCATTTGCTCACTTCATATCTCTGTGTTATATTTTGTTAACTCCTGCAATACACCCATGATCAAGTAGGATTTATTCCAGAAATGCAATGATAGTTCAATATCTGCAAATCAATGTGATACACCACATTAACAAATTGAAGAATAAAAATCATATGATTACCTCAGTAGAAGCAGAGAATGCTTTTTGACAAAATTCAACATCCATTTATGATCAAAACTCTCAACAAAGCAGGTATAGAGGGAACATACCTCAACATAATAAAGGTCATAAATGAAAAGTCCAGAGCTAACATCATACTCAACAGTGAAAAGCTGAAATTATCTTCATTTCCTCTAATATCAGGAACAAGACAAAGATGTCCACTCCCACCACTTTTATTCAACATAGTATTGGAAGTCCTGGCCACAGCAATCAGGTAAGAAAAAGAAATAAAAGGAATCCAAATTGTAAAGGAAGAAGTAAAACTGTCACTATAGATGACGTGATACTATACATAGAAAATCCTAAAGACTCCACCAAAAAATTGCTAAAACTTATCAATGAATTTGGTAAAGTTGCAGGATACAAAATTAATATACAAAAATATGTTTAGTTTCTATATACTAACAATGAGCTATCAGAAAGAGAAATTGAGAAAACAATCCCATTTACCATTGCATCAAAAAGAATAAAACACCTGGGAATAAATCTAAGGAGTAAAACTATACTAGGAAAACTATAAAACACTGATGAAAGAAATTAAAGATGACACAGATGGAAAGATATACCCTGCTCATAGATTAGAAGAATTAATATTGTTAAAGTGACCATACTACCCGAGGCAATTTACAGTTCAATGCAATCCCTATCAAAATACCAATGGTATTTTTCACAGAATTAGAACAAATAATTCTAAAATATTTATGGAAACACAAAAGATCCCAATAGTCAAAACAATCTTAAGAAAGAAGAACAAAATTGGAGGTATCATGCTCCCTGACTTCAGACTATACTACAAAGTTACAGTAATCAAACAGTATGGTACTGGCACAGAAGCAGACACATAGATCAATGGAAAGGAATAGAGAGCCCAGAAATGAACCACACTTATATGGGCAATTAGTCTTTGACAAAGGTGTAAAGAATATACAATGGGGGGAAAAAACGCCTCTTCAATAAACGGTGTTGGGAAAACCAGGCAGCTACATGCAAAAGACTCAAACTGGACTACTTTCTCACACCAGATGCAAATATAAACTCAAATTGGATTAAAGACTTAAATGTAAGACCTGAAACCATAAAAATTCCAGAAGAAAACATAGGCAGAAGGCTCTTTGACATCAGTCTTAGCAATATATATTTTTGGATATATATTGCTGTAATATATATAGCAATATATATATAACTATTATATATTTATATATATAATATATATAACTATTATATTTATATATAATATATATATAAATATATATATTTTGTTTTCTTTCCCTAGGCAAGGGAAACAAAAGCAAAAACAAAAGCAAAAAGTTTGCAATTGGGACTACAACAAACTAAAAAGCTTTTGCACAGTGAAGGAAGCTATCAACAAATGAAAAGGCTACCTACTGAATGGGAGAAAATACTTGCAAATGATATATCCAATAAGGGGCTAATATCTAAAATATACAAAGAATTCATACAACTCAACGTCAGAAAAACAAACAACCCAGTTAAAAAATAGGCAGAGGAACTGAGTGGACATTTTTTCAAAGACACACAGATGGCCAACAGGCACATGAAGAGAGGCTCAACACCACTAATCATCAGGGAAATGTGAATCAAAACCACCTCACATATCACCTCACACCTTTTTGAATGGCTATTATCAAAAAAGACAACAAATAGGCCCTGCGCTGCCAGGAACTGATCCCTAGGGCTGGGTGAAGGAGTTTCCTGATCTGATGAGTCTGTTGCAGCCAGCCACACTTCTGGATGAGTTACCGTGGCAACTGAAGAGTCCATCATCCACATCCAGCCATACCACTACATCCATGATGTGATGGACCAGAACAGCAATGTGTCCTGTGTGGAGATTGGGCCAAAGACTTACATCTGGCAGGAAAATGAGAGGGTCCTGTTGCCCACATGCGCACAATGACTGTTCCCCCATGCCATTACTGCACAGTGGCAACCCAGTGTTCCGAGATGCCCAGGGCTCCATGCTCTTCAATGTCACAGGACAAGTATGGCTCCGCCACACTGACTTAGAGATCTGGCTGACCCAGGACCCCAACCCCCTGTACCCAGGGGAGGTGATGGAAAGTACCAGGCATTGATGGGCAGTGACAGCAGTGGTGGACCAAGAGAGGCCCAGTCTCAGATGCCCGTGGTCATTCTACAGAAAGTCATCGCAGACCTGCAGTGCCAGCCAGGTGCTCGTCCATGTTGCCCTCAGACCCTGGGCCTGAGTGAGGGGGCACCCCACCTTCATTTCTGTAACATTTCTTTACCTTCACCTCCTTGCCATTTTATACGGTTCCCTCCGGGTTCCTCTACTAAGCAGTGCTTCTTGATCCCGGAAGCATTAAGCACATGACCCGGGAGGTTTGAGGCATTCCTGTCCACTTAAATGCAGACACTTTGGGGAAAATGTGTGTGGAGATAGTAAAGTCATGAAGAGTGATTTGGATGTTAACTCTTAAGGAATCTGAGAGAAGGGTGTAGGGGAATTCTTTGTACTATTCTTGCAAATTTTATGGAAGTCTCAAATTATCACAAGTTAAAAATCACCCATATCCAGGTTCTACCTTAGACAAACTAAATCCCTCTCTTGGGGGGAGCCGTGGTGGGTGGTCGGGCACCAGCATTTAAACACTCCCTAGGGTGGAGAGAGAGCTTTCCTCATCGCTGCCTCTTTAACCTCTGCTTCCCCGGCAGCCCCAGGTCACAGCAGCTCATGCTCAGACCTCACATGCTCCAGGCCAGGAGGGCCCGGCCTTCCCTTCCTCAGAGCCCAATGCCACCAAGATGTTCCTTTTCTACCGGAAAGTCAGCACTCACCCTTCTTCAAGGCACTGGCTTATACGCGCATCAGTTCCTTTCCCTTCACTGGGGTGGCACCTGGCTCAGGCCTGCCTTCCCCCACCTTCCTGCTCTCTTGGGAGGCTCACTAATGTCCACATGATGACTGGGTCAACATCTTAGCCTTCTTGACCTCAACTCTGACCCTTGCCTCTTGTGCTCTGCTTCAGCCCCGCCCAGTGCCATGTCCACTCTGGACTTGGTTGTTATTCCCCCACCTGCCCACCTCTGAAAGAAATTTTTTTTTTTTAGCTAAAATATTTATATTTTCTTTTTTATTGAAGTATAGTTGATTTACAATGTTGTGTAAGTTTCAGGTGTACAGCACAGTGATTCAGTTGTACATACGTATATATCTACTCTTTTACAGATTCTTCTCCCTTGTAGGTTATTACAAAATGTTGAGTATAGTTCCCTGTGCTATGCAGTAGGTCCTTGTTGCCCCGCCTCTGAAATTAAACTCAGCTCCTTCTTAAGCATCAGTCTCCCCTTCCTAGCCCTCCTCTGTTGTCATGTTTTCTCCAGGCTTTTGAATCCCATCTTCTCTCCTATCCCTCAGATTCTCTTCCTGGTCTCTCCCTACCCCCAGCGGAACCTCGTCATTTTCACACACTCTGCATGTGCTGGACCTGCACCCAAACCCGGTCCTGGATTGGTGTTACCCCCACCTGACCTTTCTGTCCTCACACCCAGGGCAGATCCACCCCAACAGTGTTATAAGTAGCTAATGGGGTAAGTGGTTCATTCCAACCCAAGCCCTGCTCGTTAGTTCTCTTCCTTCCCAACCAGCTTTCTCTCCTTTTTTTTCCCCCTGCATGCCTCTAAATATTCATCATACTTAGTGACAACTTGGTCACCTACTTAGTTAGAAATTGAAGCCATCTGGAGGGATCTGGGTCTGTGTCCCCTTCCCTTACTTTACACCTACCTTTATCTCCTTTCTACCTGTTGGAGCCTCTAGGAGTTTCCCCTCCATCCGTGGACCCAGGAAGATGCATCCTTCTATCTCTGAGATCTTATCCCCACCTAGAGCTTCTCTCTCCCGTCTTTAATTTCTCTGTTACTGGTGCCTTTCTCTTGGCCAGTAAACGTGTTCTGCCTCTTCCATCGTTTTCTGGCCTTGAAGGCTTACTCGTGTACACTTTTCATTCTAAAGAATGCATTCATAAGGCTGTAAAGTCCTCTCTGACTTCCACCAATATCCACTCTCCTTCCCCAGAGGTATCTGCCATCATCCATTCACGGTCCACACTTCCCGATACATCTATGCGTCCACATAAGTTATGTATCCATAAAAAGTATTGATTATAACTTATTTGCATAATGACTATCGCATTGTCACTTGCCCGTGTATTTTGAATGAACGTCTCATCTTGGTGCATAAATCATTTCTTGTTTAATGGTTGTATGTAATGCCATATGATGTATAGAGGTTCGGCCCTTCTCCTACTGAATATCATTTAGGATGTTTCCAATTTATAAGGAAAAACAGTGCTGTGGTGAATAGCCTTGTCTGTGTGTCCTTGTGCATTCTAGTTTTTTCCTTTTAAGAGTAGGAACTGATAAGAAACTACATTACCGGGCTTCCCTGGTGGCGCAGTGGTTGAGAGTCCGCCTGCCGATGCAGGGGACACGGGTTCGTGCCCTGGTCCGGGAAGATCCCACATGCCGTGGAGCAGCTGGGCCCGTGAGCCATGGCCACTGAGCCTGCGCATCCGGAGCCTGTGCTCCACAATGGGAGAGGCCACGACAGTGAGAGGCCCGTGTACCGCAAAAAAAAAAACCAAAACAAACAAACAAAAAACCAAAAAACAAACAAACAAAAAAGAAACTACATTACGTAACTGATAATGTAGAAACACTACATTCATGTGGACTCTTAAGAATGGCCCTGTGAATCTAATTTTTAGCTATTTATTGCTTTCTCTTTCCTCTTTACTCTTTGATGACAACTTGTACCTGATGTTCTCTGCTGTATTCCCTCACAAGCCCCTGCATCTGGCCCCTGCCCCCACCTCCACTGAACCCACTTTGGCAAAACCCCAAGACATCCCAACTGCAGGCCCAGGGGGCAGTCATTTTGTGTCCTCTCAGCCACATCCACTGTTGATCTGCCCTCTTATTAAAACTTGTCTTTATGTTTTACTCTGTGGATGTCTTTTTCGTCTTCTCCCCGTCCCCTCTGCCTTCAGGTTCTGTCCTGACTATCCTGCGCGCCCTCTTCTTTTTCGTGGCCTTGATCACTTCATCTCTGTTGAAGACACCCAACTCTGTAGCTCCCAGCTAAGGTATAGACTGTGAGTCCCCTAGCTGCCTATAGGAAGTCCTCTCCTGGATGTCCCACAATCGCTTCATACTGGACATCCAAACCTAATACTTCCCGTTACCCCCAAATCTGTTCTTCTCTCATATTCCCAGTCTCATTTGGTGATACTACTGGACCTAGTCACTCAAGCTGGAAGCCTGTAACAGCATGTGGGACAAACTGGAAGGAGACAAAGGAGGCAGCCAGGAGACCAGTTAGGAAGATATTTCCATCATCCAGGCAAGAGGTGTTGGCGGCTTAGGTGAGGGTGTGGCAGGGATAGATAAAGGCAGACCTGGATTTGCAGTGGACAGACAGGAAGTGACGATGGAGTAGATGTGAGAAATGAAAACCATACTGGACTACATGCTCTTCCCAGAATGCTCACACCTTCCTCCTCCTCCTTTTACACCTTTATATCAAAAGCCAGCTCTTCCTCTGAGCCCCAATTCAAATGCTACTCTCTGAGGGCCTTTCCCAACTACTTCACCTGGACTTCTGCAACCTCTTCCCCTTGACCCGGTCCACAGTCTGCTTGGAGGCATTGGTCTGTGTTTGTCTTATCACCCACTGGAACCTCAACTCCACGAAGATGGGGGTATGTCTTGACTCCACCACAACCAGCCGAGTGCAGTGCACAGAGAAGGTGTCCAGGCAAAGGCTTGCAGGGGCAGGAAACCTCCAGCTCTGCCTCTCTCAAACCCAGGGTGTGGTCGGTGGGTGAAGTAGAGTTATGTGAGTTTCTCCTCCCCGGGGGCCACCCTAGTTGGAGTAAGGAATGGCAGGTAGCCTTCACTAAGGCTGAGGTTCCAATCCTGATTCTGTTCCTTACTAGTTGTGTGACATTTGTCAAGTCCCTTAGCCCCTATGAACCTCTTTCCTTGCTTTCCTGCCTCCCTCAGATCAAAGATCAAGTGAAATCCTATTTGTAGAAACATTTGTACAAACTCCTAAAAGGTTTGGCTACTTGTGTCTGGGCCCTCCTTCCTGATGGAAGCAGATGTGATGGCTGGAGTACAATGGCTGTCTTGTGACCATGAGGCAACCTTGAAAACAAAGCCTCATGCTTAAAATGTGCCTGTTTATACCTCCCCACCTCCTTATACTTCCTGAGAGTCCCAGTGCACACTGGGCCATGAGATATTCCCTTCCTTAGCTTCCCAGATGTTTCTCCCACATCAAGCCCCCTATCTGTTGCCGAAACTCTGCCTCTTTTCACCAGTGCAGAATAGAAACGTGGAGACAGAGTTTTGGGTGAAGTAAAAAAAAAAAAATAGCTTCACTGCTTTGCCAGGCAAAGGGGCCACAGTGGGCTAATGCCTTCCAAACTGTGCTTCCTACCCTGGAGGGGGTAGTGAGGAGTCTTATAGTGCTCAAGGAGCAGGGTGTGATCCACTCGTGCACATTCTTCTGATTGGTTGGTGGTGAGGTCATCGAGAGTCAGCATGACCAACCCTCTGGTTCCAACTGGTCTGGGATCTATGTGCTTGTGGGCAGCATACAGTTAACTTCTTCCACCTGGCGGGGGGTTTCAGTATCTGCAACAGCTCAAGGATGTGACTCAGAATATTATCTACAGCCCTTGAGGAGGAACTAAAGGTCCTTGACTTTGTTTAATAGCTAAAGTATTATTATTTTGCCTTGCTTGACTGTTTCTCATTTTTTTTCTCATTTCTCTGATTAAATTTATTCTTTGACTAAAGTTTTTCTGCAGACAAAAGGCAGGCAGAGGACATGGGTGGGGGCTCTATTCTGGGCAGGCTTCATAG
The DNA here is from genome assembly GCF_949774975.1 of Lagenorhynchus albirostris. Taxonomy (NCBI): domain Eukaryota; kingdom Metazoa; phylum Chordata; class Mammalia; order Artiodactyla; family Delphinidae; genus Lagenorhynchus; species Lagenorhynchus albirostris. The sequence goes on from NC_083109.1 coordinate 66,618,137, forward strand.
GGTCCTCCTCAGTTACATGCCCAGTTTTCCACAGGTGTTTCTAGTTCAAAACAAGTTCTGAGCATTTCTTCAGAGGAAGGTGTGTCCTTGGCCCATCAGCTGTGGTGTCCTCTTGCTCTGTCAACTCCACCTTAGCTCTTCAGACCAGATGGCTTTGGGGCCACCTTCACCTTGTACATTCCACTTGGAATCTTGTTTGGGGACAAGAAAAAAGGAAGATAAATAACAAGTGTTGGCAAGGATGTGGAGAAAAGGGAACACTTGTGCACTGTTAGAGGGAATGTAAACTGGTGCAGCCACTATGGAAAATGGTATGGAGATTCCTCAAAAAATTAAAAATGAACTACCATACGATCCAGCAAGTTCACTCCTGGATATTTATCTAAAGAAAACTAAAACACGAATTAGAAAAGATATATGCACCCCTATGTTCATTGCAGCATTATTTACAATAGCTATGATATGGAAGCACCCTAAGAGCCCATAAATAGATGAATGGATAAAGAAGATGTGGTGTGTGCGTGTGTATGTGTGTGTGTCTAATGGAATATTAATCAGCCATAGAAAGAATGAAATCTTGCCATTTGTGCCAACATGAATGGACCTAGATGGTATTAGGCTAAGTGAAATAAGTCAGACAGAGAAAGACAAATATTGCATGACTTAACTTAGATGTGGAATCTAAAATAAACAAGTAAACAAACATAACTAAACAAAAACAGAGTCATAGATACAGAGAACACACAGTTTGTGGGGGTGGGAGAGGAGAGAAGTAGGTGAAAGAGATTAAAAGGTATAAACTTTCAGTTACAAAATGAGTCATGAGTGGGAAATGTAGTATTTGGAATGTGAGTCAATAATTATGTAACATCTTTGTATAGTGACAGATGGTAACTAGACTTATCATGGTGATCATTTTGAAATGTACAGAAATATCGAATCACTATGTTGTGTACCAGGAACTAACATAGTGTTGTATATCAAGTATACTTCAAAAACAACAACCTCAGGGAAAATGTGATCAAATTTGTGGTTATCAGAGGTGGGGTGTGGGGGGAAGAGGAATTGGATGAAGGTGGTCAAAAGGTACAGACTTCTAGTTGTAAGATAAATACAAGGGATGTCATGTATAACATGATAAACCTAACACTCCTGTACATTATACATGAAAGTTGAGAGTAAACCGTAAGAGTTCTCATCACAAGGAAAAATTTTTTCCATTTCTTTAATTTTGTGTCTATACGAGGTGATGGATATTCACTAAACTTACTGTGGTCATGATTTCATGATATATGTAAGTCAAATCATTATGCTGTATACCTTAAACTTATACAATGCTGTATGTCAATTATATCACAATAAAATGAGAAGAAAAAAGTAAATGGGATTTTACACGCATGCACACACACACACACAGGAATATTATTCAGCTATAAAGAAGAAGGAAATCCTGCCATTTGTAACAACACAGATGAGCCTGGAGGACATTATACTAAGTAAAGTAAGCCAGAAACGGAAAGACAAACACTCTATGATCTCAACTGTATGTGGAATCTAAAAAAGTTGAACTCATAGAACCAGAGGTTGGAACAGTGGTTGCCAGTGGATAGGGGTGGGGAGGGTTGGGTACAAACTTTCAATTATAAGATGAATAAGTTCTGGGGATCTAATGTACACCATGGTGACTGTAGTTAATAATACTGTATTGGTAACAATGTGAGGTGACGGATGTGTTATTTAACTTGATTATGGTAAATATTTCACAATGTATGTGTATATTAAATCATCTCATTGTATACCTTTAAAAATCACATTGTACAACCCAAAATATATACGATTTTTACTTGTTCATCACACCTCAACAAATCTGAAAAAAATTAAAACTTCTTATCATTGGAAGACACTGTTAAGAAAATGAAAAGGTAAGGCCACAGACTGGGAAAAAACTATTTGCAAAATTCAACTTTGATAAAGGACTTGCAGGTAGAATAATAAAGAACTCTCACAACTAATGAAAAGATAACAAGCAACCTAATAAAAGAAATGGATAAATACTTGGACATTCCACCAAAGAAGACATACAGATGGTATAAAAGTACATGAAAAGATGTTTAACATTTTTGGTCATTAGGAAAATCCAAATTAAAAACCAGTGAGAGGGCTTCCCTGGTGGCGCAGTGGTTGAGAGTCCACCTGCCGATGCAGGTGACGCGGGTTAGTGACCCGGTCCGGAAAGATCCCACATGCCGTGGAGCGGCTGGGCCCGTGAGCCATGGCCGCTGAGCCTGCGCGTCCGGAGCCTGTGCTCCGCAATGGGAGAGGCCACAACACTGAGAGGCCCGCGTACTTAAAAAAAACAAAACAAAACAAAACAAAACACCAGTGAGATAGGGACTTCCCTGGTGGTCCAGTGGTAAAGAATCCGCCTTCCAATTCAGGGGACGCGGGTTTGATCCCTGGTCAGGGAACTAAGATCCCACATGCTGCGGGGCAACTAAGCCCACGCGCCACAACTACTGAGCTCATGCGTCTCAACTAGAGAGCCCGCCAACCACAAACTACAGAACCTACGTGCCCTGGAGCCTGCGTGCCACAACTAGAGAGAGAAAACCCACACGCCACAACTAGAGAGAAGCCCGTGCACCACAACGAAGATCCCGTGTGCTGCAACTAAGACCCGAGGCAGCCAAAAATAAAGAAAATAAAGAAAAAATAAATCTTAAAAAAAAAAACAACAATGAGATATCACTACATAACCATTAGAATGGCTAAAATAAAACCTAATAATACAGGAATTCCCTGGCAGTCCAGTGGTTAGGACGCCGCCCTTTCATTGCTGTGGGCCCGGGGTTCCAAGGAACTAGGATCGTGCAAGCTGTGTGGTGTGGCCAAAAAAACCCGCCAATTAATAGAATTTTTGTAAAAAAGCGAATAATGCTCTACACATGCTGACAGGGTTGTGGAACACCCAGAACTCTTATGCCTTTCTGGTAAGAATTAAAATGGTACAGCTGCTTTGGAAAACAGTTTTAGCAGCTTCCTATAAAGTTAAATATACCCTTGACATACAATGCAGAATTCCCACTGCTAGCTGTTTGCCCAGGAGAAACAAAAACTATGTTCACCCCAAATATGTACGCATTTGATTGTGGCTTTATTCATAATTACCCCTCCCCCAACTGGAAACAACTCAAATGTCCTTCGGTTTGTTAACTGGTGAGCAAAGTGTGGTACATCTACACTGTGGGATGCTACACGTCAATAAAAAAGAGATACTACTAATACCAACAACAGCATGAATGAATGTCAAATGCATTATGCTAAGTGGAAGAAGCCAGACAAAGGTTATCTACTGTATGATTCCATTTATCTGATATTCTGGAAAAGGCAAAACTATCAGGGCAGCAAACACATTAGTGGTTGCCAGGGCCTGAAGGTTGGGGAGATGGGTTGACTACAAAGGGACACAGGGATTGTTTTCTAAAATTTAATTAAATTAATTAATTTATTTTTATACAGCAGGTTCTTATTAGTTATCTATTTTATACATATTAGTGTATACATGTCAATCCCAATCTCCCAATTCATCCCACCACCACCACACCCACCCTGCTTTCCCTGCTTTGTGTCCATACGTTTGTTCTCTACATCTGTGTCTCTATTTCCGCCTTGCAAACCAGTTCATCGGTACCATTTTTCTAGATTCCACATATATGCATTAATATATGATATTTGGTTTTCTCTTTCTGACCTACCTCACTCTGTATGACAGTCTCTAGGTCCATCCATGTTTCTACAAATGACCCAATTTCATTCCTTTTTATGGCTGAGTAATATTCCATTCTATATATGTACCACATCTTCTTTATCCATTTGTATGTTGATGGGCATTTAGAACCAGAGGTTGGAACAGTGGTTGCCGGTGGATAGGGGTGGGGAGGGTTGGGTACAAACTTTCAATTATAAGATGAATAAGTTCTGGGGATCTAATGTACAGCATGGTGACTGTAGTTAATAATACTGTATTGGTAACAATGTGAGGTGACGGATGTGTTATTTAACTTGATTATGGTAAATATTTCACAATGTATGTGTATATTAAATCATCTCATTGTATACCTTTAAAAATCACATTGTACAACCCAAAATATATACGATTTTTACTTGTTCATCACACCTCTATATATGTACCACATCTTCTTTATCCATTTGTATGTTGATGGGCATTTAGGTTGCTTCCATGACCTGGCTGTTGTAAATACTGTTGCAATGAACATTGGGCTGCATGTGTTTTTCTGAATTATGTTTTTCTCGGGGTATATGCCCAGTCGTGGGATTGCTGGGTCATATGGCAATTCTATTTTTAGTTTTTTAAGGAACCTCCATACTGTTCTCCATAGTGGCTGTATCAATTTACATTCCCACCAACAGTGCAAGAGGGCTCCCTTTTCTCCACATCCTCTCCAGCATTTATTGTTTGTAGATTTTTTTGATGATGGGCATTCTGACCATTGTGAGGTGATACCTCATTGTAGTTTTGATTTGCATTTCTCTAATAATTAGTGAAGTTGAGCAACTTTTCATGTGCCTTTTGGCCATCTGTATGTTTTCTTTGGAGAAATGTCTATTTAGGTCTTCTGCCCATTTTTTGATTGTGTTGCTTGTCTTTTTAATATTGAGCTGCATGAGATGTTTACATATTTTGGAGATTACTCCTTTGTCCTTTGATTCGTTTGTAAATATTTTCTCCCATTCTGAGGGTTGTCTTTTCATCTTGTTTATAGTTTCCTTTGCTGTGCAAAAGCTTTTAAGTTTTATTAGGTCCCATTTATTTATTTTGGTTTTTATTTCCATTACTCTAGGAGGTGCGTCAAAAAGATCTTGCTGTGACTTATGTCAAAGGGTGTTCTTCCTATGTTTTCCTCTAAGAGTTTTATAGTGTCTGGTCTTACATTCAGGTCTTTAATCCATTTTGAGTTTATTTTTGTGTATGGTGTTAGGGAGTGTTCTAATTTCATTGTTTTACATGTAGCTGTCCAGCTTTCCCAGCACCACTTACTGAAAAGGGTGTCTTTTCTCCATTGTATATCCTTGTCTCCTTTGTCATAGATTAGTGGACCATAGGTGCATGGGTTTATCTCTGGGCTTTCCTTCTGTTCCATTGATCTATATTACTGTATTTGTGCCAGTACCATATTGTCTTGATTACTGTAGCTTTGTAGTATAGTCTGAAGTCAGGGCGTCTGATTCTTCCAGCTCTGTTTTCTCCTCTCAAGATTGGTTTCACTATTTGGGGTCTTTTGTGTCTCCATACAAATTTTAAGATTTTTTTGTTCTAGTTCTGTAAAAAATACCATTGTTAATTTGATAGGGATTGCATTGAATCTGTAGATTGCTTTGGGTAGTATAGTCATTTTCACAATACTGATTCTTCAATCCACGAACCTGGTATATTTCTCCATCTGTTTGTGTCATCTTTGATTTCTGTCAACAGTGTCTTATAGTTTTCTGAGTACAGGTCTTTTACCTCCTTAGATAGGTTTATTCCTAGGTACTTTATACTTTTTGTTGCAGTGGTGAATGGGATTGTTTCCTTAATTTCTCCTTCTGTTCTTTTGTTGCTAGTGTATAGGAATGCAAGAGATTTCTGTGCATTAATTTTGTATCCTGCAACTTTACCAGATTCATTGATTAGCTGTAGTAGTTTTCTGGTGGCATCTTTAGGATTATCTATGTATAGTATTATGTCATCTGTAAACAGTGACAGTTTTACTTCTTCTTTTCCAATTTGTATTCCTTTTATTTCTTTTTCTTCTCTGATTGCCATGGTTAGGACTTCCAAAACTATGTTGAATAAGAGTGGCGAGAGTGGATGGACATCCTTGTCTTGTTCCTGATCTTAGTGGAAATGCTTTCAGTTTTTCACCATTGAGAATGATGTTCACTGTGGGTTTGTTGCATATGGCCTTTATTATGTTGAGGTAGGTTCCCTCTATGCCCACTTTCTGGAGAGTTTTCATCATAAATTGGTGTTGAATTTTGTCAGAAGCTTTTTCTGCATCTACTGAGATGGTCATATGGTTTTTATTTGTTAAATTGTTAATATCGTGTATCACATTGATTGATTTGCATATATTGATGAATCCTTGCATCCCTGGAATAAATCCCACTTGCTCATGGTGTATGATCCTTTTAATGTGCTGTTGGATTCTGTTTGCTAGTATTTTGTTGAGGATTTTTGCATCTATATTCACCAGTGATATTGGTCTGTAATTTTCTTTTTTTGTATTATCTCTGTCTGGTTTTGGAATCAGGGTGATGGTGGCCTCATAGAATGAGTTTGGGAGTGTTCCTTCCTCTGCATTTGTTTGGAAGAGTTTGAGAAGGATGGCTGTTAGCTCTTCTCTAAATATTTGATAGACTTCACCTGTGAAGCCATCTGGTCCTGGACTTTTGTTTGTTGGAAGATTTTTAATCACAGTTTCAATTTCATTACTTGTGATTGGTCTGTTCATATTTTCTATTTCTTCCTGGTTCAGTCTTGGAAGGTTACATCTTTCTAAGAATTTGTCCCTTTCTTCCAGGTTGTCCATTTTATTGGCATAGCATTGCTTGTAGTAGTCTCTTAGGATGCTTTGTATTTCTGTGGTGTCCGTTGTAACTTCTCCTTTTTCATTTCTAATTTTATTGAGTCCTCTCCCTCTTTTCTTGATGAATCTGGCTAAAGGTTATCAATTTTGTTTATCTTCTCAAAGAACCACCTTTTAGTTTTATTGATCTTTGCTATTGTTTCCTTTGTTTCTATTTCATTTACTTCTGCTCTGATCTTTATGATTTCTTTCCTTCTACTAACTTTGGGTCTTGTTTGTTCTTCTTTCTCTAATTCCTTTAGGTGTAAGTTTAGGTTGTTTATTTGGGATTTTTCTTGTGTCTTAAGGTAGGATTGTATTGCTATAAACTTCCCTCTTAGAACTGCTTTTGCTGCATCCCATAGGTTTTGGATTGTGGTGTTTTTGTTGTCATTTGTCTCTAGGTATTTTTTGATTTCCTCTTTGATTTTTTTCAGTGATCTCTTGGTTATTTAGTAATGTATTGTTTAGCCTCCATGTATTTGTGTTTTTTACGTTTTTTCCCTGTAATTGATTTCTAATCTCATAGTGTTGTGGTTGGAAAAGATGCTTGATATGATTTCAATTTTTGTAAATTTATTGAGGCTGGATTTGTGACCCAAGATGTGATCTATCCTGGAGAATGTTCCGTGTGCACTTGAGAAGAAAGTGTAATCTGCTTTTTTTGGATGGAATGTCCTATAAATATCAATTAAATGTATCTGGTCTGTTGTGTCATTTAAAGCTTGTGCTTCCTTATTAATTTTCTGTCTGGATGGTCTGTCCATTGGTGTAAAAGAGGTGTTAAAGTTCCCCACTATTATTGCATTACTGTCAATTTCCTTTTTTATAGCTGTTAGCATTTGCCTTATGTATTGAGGTGCTCCTATGTTGGGTGCATATATATTTATAATTGTTATATCTTCTTCTTGGATTGATCCCTTGATCACTATGTAGTGTCCTTCCTTGTCTCTTGTAACTTTCTTTCTTTCTTTATTTTTTTTTGCGGTATGCAGGCCTCTCACTGTTGTGGTCTCTCCCGTTCCGGAGCACAGGCTCCGGACGCGCAGGCTCAGCAGCCATGGCTCAGGGGCCCAGCCGCCTTGCAGCATGTGGGATCTTCCCGGACCGGGGCAAGAACCCATGTCCCCTGCATTGGCAGGCGGACTCTCAACCACTGCGCCACCAGGGAAGCCCCAACATTCTTTATTTTAAAGTCTATTTTATCTGATATGAGTATTGCTACTCCAGCTTTCTTTTGATTTCCATTTGCATGGAATATCTTTTTCCATCCCCTCACTTTCAGTCTGTATGGGGACACAGGGATTTTTTTTAGGTAATGGTAATACTCTGTATTTTAATTGTAGCGGTGGTTACACAGTTTTATGCATTTGTCAAAACTCATAAATTGTACACTACATAGGGTGAATTACCTGACTTGAAAAAATTTACAGACCACAGAATTTGCTTTCATTTTATTTTTGGAAGGCTGTTCTGAAGTGATTATACAAATGCCATTTGACTTGCTATTTTGAAATGTCATTTTCTTTTTTTAGGTTATCTGCACACTTAAAAATTAATTGCTTCATTAAAAAATAATTTCATGACTTTTGAATGCTTTTAATTAAAGTACGTATTGCTTTGCTGAGGACCTTGTCTCTGTCTTCTCCCTGGTGAGCCATGTTGCAAACTGCCTATTTACAGCAGGATTCTGAATCAGCCCACATGGGATGGCCCAATGAACTGCATTTAACCAACATCACTGGGGATTCTAATGCTTGTGGTCCAAGGACTGTTAATAAACACCAGGAGGCAGTAGAGCTTTGTGTGAAGAATGTGGGTTCTGAAATCAGACTGCCTGGTCTAAAGTCATGCTTCAACCACTCATCTGCTGTGCAGTGGAAGCTTTCTGTGCCTTAGACTCTTTCTCTGTTAAAAAAAAAAATTGATAACAGTATTATCAACCTTGTTAGATTGTAGTGAGGATTAACAGTGTTAGCACAATGTCTGGCACCTAGTACATGCTGTCCTTGTTGTTAGTTGCATGTGTGATAGTCTTGCAGTGCTGTTGTAGGAAGCTCTTTTTCTTTCTTTTTTGGTTTTATCCTTTGAACTTTATTATCACGTTTCAGAAATATCTTCATTTGGTTGACATACTGATAATTCTTCCCTCATGGAAGGTTCTTTTTCTTGAAGAGTGAAGCTGTGGTCCAGATTGAGAACTTCGTGTGGTAGAAATACATCTATTTTCATTTTTAGAGTACTTTTCCTCCAGGTATTTCTCAGGGGACTAGGCAAGCCTCACACAATGAAATAGCAGGGGAAGGTAAAGGAGAGGGTGATGAATATGGGCTGGGGGAGTAAGAAATGCAAGGATTTTGGTTTCAGATCATAAGGAGCTGACAATTTGTCAAGCACATAACTCTCAAAACAATGTCTCCACTTATACACTTTGTTGCAGGTATGTACTATTTTGCAGTAAATCGTTTCCCATTTACCTTATGGAGTGTTATGAACTCTGAATTTATGAGATTTGTTTTTAAAGTGTGTGGGAAAATTATACCACTTCTCTTGTTTACTATGTAAGTACAGATATGTTTATATTAGCCTTTGGGGAAAATCCACAGAATTTATAATTCACAAAAGAAAGTAAGCAGGTAAAGGAACAGACCCTGTAACTGGAAGAGACTTTAAGAGTCTCTGATCCAGGTCCATGACTTTATGTACAGGTGGTCTTTATTAATTTCCATTTTTGCAGACAAAATGATTAAGGTTATGTGATTTTCCAAGGTCACATGGAAAATATCAGGATTGTAACTAGAATTTGAGTTTCCTGCCTCCTGGCATAAATGTTCAACCTGTTTTTGATGATAAAGAGGGCTGGATTAACTGATATGGGGACAGGGACTGGGAGAGTGTGGTGGGACAGAAGAGACCTTGAATAAGAACCACAGGCATATGAGAAAGCCTCATTCCTATACATTGCATGTTTCAGGCAAGTGAGGCCTGATACCTGTTGGATGAGGGAAGGCTGGCTGGTCATCACCATTCCCATAAGGAGTATAATGTAGGTCAATTAATTACAGTCTGAGGGTTTTTTGGTATAGAAACAATATGTTGGTACATTGAGAATGGAATCATCTCTCACAGGCACAGTAGAGTAGCATGGATCAAACTCACAGACCAATGCAAAAAAAAAAAAAAAGCACCAAACCTATCTTAATCTATACTGAGACACTAAACTATCCATGGGACAAATGGTTGTGTTCCCCCTATCCCTTATCCTATATAAGGGATATGGTGGGCATAGAATGAAGGACATGGCGATTCAGGATAACGTTAAGGGATGATGTCATGGCACTTGATAAAATGGATGCACCCATCCACACAGAGAGGCACCTGCTGCATTGAGCAAAATGGACCAGGCTTTGGTCTCCTGGGCTTGTGGTGGAGATCCACTGTGAAATCAGTCTGCCTTTCCATTTCCTAAGGCTGACCCAATGCTCCCCGCCCTCCACTCACACGAGCTGTTAATTCTAAAATATGTTATTACCTTCCTTCAGTCAATTTTTAGTCAAGTCTTGTCTTGGGGACCTGCCTTATTTTAAAGATGACTTTTCATCTCTTTGCTCTAATCCATTATGTACATGCTTCAAAAAGTGTGATTCTCAGCAATTTTATTTCCTTAGTTCCAGAATTTTTTTGAAGGCAATTTTACGATTGACTCCGTGTACCACCTACCATGTCAAAAAAATCTGACAAAGTTTTTTTCTTGAAACATCCTTAAACATATATGTCAAAAATATAATTTATTCCTGATGCTTGTGTCCAAACAGACATAAGTTCCAAACTGGATAAAATAGCTAACAAATGTTAGATGTCCTCAAATATGATGTGTTACCATGTGTCAAGATGAAAATACGCCCATGTATTTATAGACATGGGCTGCTATTTATAGACAATAGTGGAGAAATTCCAGTCCATGAATCAAACAGGGGGTTGAAGGTTCTAAAAATGAATCCATTGTACTATCAAACCCTACAGGAGTAACTTATATTTATTTTCCTGAGACTTATTCTATTGAATAATCATGATGAGCACTGTAGATGTGGTAAAAATGATCTGTAAATATGTCTCCTTATGAAAGCAAAAAAAGTGCATATAACTAACCTAAGACAATTTGTTTAAATTGTAAGATATCTGAAAAGCATCAAATCTGGCTCCAATATCATTTATAGTTCTGGTTATAAAATGGACCATTCCTGGAGGGAGAACAGCCTGTTCTACATTCACAAATACCAAACTTCACTTTAGTGAGGTTCCTGAGCAAAGCTGGCTTCCCTGACCCACGTCCCCAGGGCTGGAGTGGGAGGCATGAGGGGAAGGTGGGATCTGAGTTCTGTTGGCTAAGAACAAAAGTCTCTGTGGTGGAGGAAAGGCTTCTGGCCTCTGATGCCTGCCCCGTCATATCTAAAACTTTTTTGGAAAGACTTGAGCATAGAAATCTAATGAACTTGGAAATAAAGCTTCTATTGTAAAACGGCTTCATAGCTGGTTTCAGTACTTACTTTGTCAATTTTAGGAAACTGTATGGAACAACTGCAGAGTTTTCACAATCTAAGGTTTTGGTTATCTAATAACCAAATGCATTTCCCCTGGATTTAATGATTCGTGCACACAGTAAGTTTAAGGAAGATCCCAGGCTAAGTTGCAAAACAAACTCACATTAGTTGTAGCTATTAAAAAATCGATCACAGTTTTCAGCAGAGAAGGGAGTTAATTCTGTCTGACTTTCAGGTTGATTGATTGCTCAAGTATTCTCTTTCATAAAAGTACTCTTCCTCATTTTCAGACCAGTTTGTGGTTGTGCAAAGATAAAATTGTGGTCTTCTCTCATGCCAGCAGAGATGTGGTTCTGTGGTATGTTGTACAAACTATTTAAGATACTTATGTTTATGTATACACATACATGCTTTGTCTACCATAAAATATTTAGATTTTAAGTGTTAAAGGCTTTCTCATCATACCATGCAATATTTTTTCATGTACTTCATATAAACCATACGTTGGAAAGTTGTAGAGTCACAAAATAAGAAGGCTTTATAGTTTCAAAATAAGTATATGAAAACACAGTGCCATGAAGTTACATGGTGAGCTGGGGTGGAGAGGAAGCAGCCATTCACAGGACCAAACCCACATACATGCAGGAGACAGCAATTAAGAGGCCAAGGATAGGGATGTTTTGAAAATATACTTAAAACAAGATGAAAGATCTTGGACCTTTGAAAATGCCCTAGAAAGTGAATGAAAACAACAGCCTTCTCTTTTATCAGAGCTCTGACTCAGACCTACTACTAGGAAGACCTTGAAATACAGAATATATGTATAGAAATATATATCAAAAAACCATATATTCCTTTAAGTGGATCAAACTATTATATGTGCAAATTTCTTTTAGAGATCCTAGAAGCAGTTGCGTACATGGACAACATTAAGTACATAGGTGGCCCACCGTGATTCCTCACAGCCCAGAAGGCTCTCAGGGGTACCCCATATTTTCTCCCATAATTACTGGGTGCACCTGTAGTCCAGAGGAACTTGGAAGCTCTCAAGCTTAGCAAGGAGATATCAAAATGAGGCCCACAAAGCAACACTTCCTCAGGACAGATTTTTCCTGAACCGCCCCCCTGCCCCCGCCCCCCACTGAGGTCAGGTCTCTGCTGTAAGTTCTCCTAACAATGTACACTTCTTTTCTAGCACTCAGCAAACTGTAATTAACTATTCATTTTGTGATTACTTGGACAGGTCTGCCTCCCTACTAAACAGTAAGCTCTATGAGGGTAAGTCATTGTGTAAGTCATTGTGCTTTCCTCTCCATTTAGTCCAGTGCCTGATGTCTTGCATGTACTCAATAAATCTTTATTGCCTACGTGAAAGTGGTAGTTCTTTGTCTTTCCAATATTATTCCTGACATAAATTGAAACAGGTATGAGATTGCCATGGGAGGGAAGCTGTGGGGTTCAGAAGGTTCTAAGCAGGTGAAATGCTGTGGCTGGCCCAAAGGTATGCAAATGAGCCAGCCAGGAAGAGTTTCATACATCAGAGATGGAAAGGTTTTCCTACTAAGAAGACAGGCATCTCTGACAAGTACATAAACTTGAATTTGCTGCCTGATTTTGTGATTCTAGGTTTGAATGTTATGTAAATAGTTTTGTGTTTCATGTTCCTTTTAGCCACTTTCATTCTCACTTCCTAGTTCAAAGTCTCAGGAAGGGGTGTGGGAATAGACAGACACATTATGAGGAGGAGCTATAATCGTGGGCTCTAAGGGAATGTTTTATGGAGGTTAGCTTTGCAGAGACCAGTCGCATTAGGAATGAGCATCGTTATGATAATCTCGGTTGAGTTTTTATAGTTTATGAAGCTTTCAGATCATCTGATTCTCATAGACATATTGTGAACTAAGCGACTCAGAATCGTGGCCCACAGTTTATAGATGAGAAGAGGGAGGTTCGGAAGAGGTTGAGTTATCCAAGTTACAGTGAAAGCAAGAGCAAATTAACATTTTTTTGAGAACTTACTATGTGTTGAGGCACTATGCTAAGCCCTCTATATTTAGAATATACAATTTAATCCTCACCACATCCCCATGATGTGATACATTATATATTATATAATAATATATAATAATATTATATATTATTACCTCCGTTTTACAGATGAGGAGACCAAGACCTAGAGAGGTCAAGTTGTTTGCCTCAAATCGCAAAATCAAGAAATGTAGAGCCAGGCTTCAAACCCAGGTGGTCTCTTTCAGAGCTCAGAGGATAAACCACTATGCTAATGAGTAGCATTAGGAGATTTCCAGTAGAGTATATTGTATTATTTGTATTTGCTAACCAGGTTTTCAGACTCTTGGTTCAATTCTGCTACTTTATGCTGCCATTTTTTATTTTTTGCTGTACGTGGGCCTCTCACTGTTGTGGCCTCTCCCGTTGCGGAGCACAGGCTCCGGACGCGCAGGCTCAGCGGCCATGGCTCACGGGCCCAGCCGCTCCGCGGCATGTGGGATCTTCCCGGACCGGGGCACGAACCCGCGTCCCCTGCATCGGCAGGCGGACTCTCAACCACTGCGCCACCAGGGAAGCCCCTGCCATTTATTTATTTATCTTTTAAACCTATTTGCAGTTTCACCTTAGCTTAGACTTTATCAGTAACCATAGTGATGTCATTGCATATGCCTGAGATTATATCAACCAAGTTCAGATAAAAATCCCTTCCTTATATTTATTAATTAAAAATAATTGTTGAATATATTTACTAGTTTTATGTTTTAGAGGTGCTCATTGCTTAATAACCACAAGGAACATCTATTGAATACACTGGGGAAAACTTGCACCTTTCTCTGACACTCTACAAAATATTAAGAAGTATAAAAAGAATCTAAGTCCGTGAAAATACGTGATTACATGAGTTCTTTTTAGTCCATTACCTCTTCAAAGAGATGACAATGAACAACAGTGATGGCACATTCTGTGTCCTCTACAGATCCAGCTCTCTCTCTCTATAGGTTCTCTTTGTAATTGAAAAGAGAACATGAGGGTGTCGTAATTTGTAGCTGATAAGAACAGTTACAACAAAAAGTGCCCTGCCTAGAGTTCTAGATAGGAAAGTGATCCATCCAGTCAAGATTTTGGGCCTGTGCACAGAGATGTGACCCAAGCTACACACCTGAGCCCTGGTCAGGAGGGCACTGAGCAGAGCCCAGCTTTTGAATATCACTGCATTTCAAAGCCACATTAGAAAGAATACTGGCTGCTATTTGGCTTTTTGTGTTATCTGTGCCTCTTCCCCTCTCTGTGATGGATAACTGAGGTTTTAATATACAGTAGTGACATACTAGTAGATGAAGGAAGGGGGCAGTCCCCAAGGGCAATCTGAACTTCTGCTTAGTATATTTACTCTTGCTGTTTTCCTTCCTCCTCATTTGTAATTCAAGAGGCTCTCTGAGAAGAGAGAGACAGCAAGGCTTCTTAGATGGATCAAAGGACGACAAGCTGGGATACCGGTTTCTATGAAAAGGTCTGCTATTGAATTTGTTCTGCTACCTTTAGGCACATCATTTGTTCACGCTGTGCTTTGGTTTCTTCCTGTGCTTGCTAAGAGTAAATAACATGTACTTGAATATTTTGTGATGATTATGGAGTATTTTAAATGCGTGAGTGATTTATTTTTCCAGGCCGCCTGCTCAGGTCTAAAGTGAAAGTCTGCTCCTTTGAGATGCTAGGCTTCGTGGTGGTCAACTGACCCCAAATCCTTTAGACGACAGCAGCCACCTAGTTGCTTCTTCTCAGCTCATCAGGCTTACTCTATAGTTGCCGGGCTTATCTTTTGGTCTCCTCTGTTTGCAGAAATGAAATATGTAATTTTATATGTTCATGCTGCTTTTACGCTCCCCCACCCCACTCACCCCCTCGAAAAAGATGAAGGCTTTCTTTGGCACAGAGCTGCTTTATCTGTGACACTGATCCCAAGAGACAGTGGAGAGAGGTGACATGGCAAACAAACTGAATTATCTGAGCTTGTTACTATAGTTCCTTTTTGATGATTTGGGTCAGGACCACTAGAGGTTTGAACTAGATTTAGTAAGGTGCAGGCTCTTTGGGGTTTGGCAGGGAGAAGTCAGGGAATATACTGGAAACAGAACACAAAGTACCCTTCCCCTTTCCCCTCCCTGCCTTTTTGTTTGTTTGTTTGTTATAGCCTGTGTTACATTAGGCAACAAGATGCCCCTGTCAGCGAAAGGTGCCAAGCTGAGAGTCTTAGAAGCTAATAAAAATGTTTGTGGATAAGCAACAGTTTTGTTCCTCAGCAGTGGATCACCACGACGCTATTAAATAACAGTCTCTGAAGTGCACTAATGGAGTTAACAGAAAGGTTTCTTTTGTTTTGAACTAAAATACAGTGTATTACATTATTTCTAGTGAAGTTAAAAGCATTTTCTAAACAAGCCTAGGAAGGTGTGAAGCTAGAGGACCCATGAAATATGTTACTCCTTAGTTGTAGCTTTGGTGGCAGCAGGAAGAACTTCAGACACAGGAACACAGTGTAACCTTTCAGTTTTGAAACGCTGCTAGGTCTTCCCGTTCTATAAATGATCAAAGAAACATTTGGGTAAATACTGCTCCCAAACCTTACTTGGCTTTAAGAGTGCTGGGTCCAACTTCCGTTTGTTAGTTCAAGGAAACAAGCAGCCAGGGACTCTAATTTGGGGTCTTCATTCTTGGACAGGGTCATCAACACACCAAAACATTACTTGCAGGTGCCCCAGCTGCAGCAACTTCCAACAAAGGCAGAGCTTTCCCCGATGCCTCTTAGAAACAGGGAGCCAGCAACCTGCCAGGCTTGGGGAACTGGGCGGGGAAGTGGGGAGGGATTGGTGGTAACTTTTCCCCCCTAGATTCCTGTCCGCTTTGCAGCTCCTGTGAAGCAGGGTGGAGGTCCTTGGGGTGGGGGTCTGGCTGGTTGGCTCTAAATGTAAATAGGAAGCCACGCAGCTCAGCAAGTAACAGTTAAGAAATGGCAGTCTCCATCTCTGGCAAGGACTTGGTCCAAGTGTCCGAAGGTACGAAAGGGATGAGGGTCACCCCCGGGTCAATCTGCACAACCTGGTGAAAGTCCCTCCGTGGTGGGGGCGTGAATGAGGGGCCCAGAGGCAAAGACTAAGGCGAGGAAAGACCAGAAGAACCGCGGACACTACCTTGGAGGGACGGGGAGGCTTCAGTACCGCCTTGGAAATTATCTCCCCTGGCCCAAAAGTCTTAAAATCGTTTCCGCCATGATAAGGAGCCGCGACCAAACGGGAGGCGGGGACGCGCGCCACGCGGATGCGCGCTCCCTTTGTCCCACCTCCTGGCCGGCCCGCTCATTGGGAGGAGGGAGCGCGCTTCGGAGAGAACGCGCCGCAGCCGTGCGTATGTGGTCCGGGTGGAAACTGGAGCCGGCGGCGGCGGCGTTCCGGGGCCGGAGAGGACGGGGGAGGCGGGGAGGCTGCGCGCCGCCCGCTCCTCCCCACCCCCCGCCTCGGCCCTGAAGGGGCTGGATGGGCGAGTTGGGCGCGATGGCTCGATCCTGGGCGGCGGCGGCGGCGGCGGCGGCGGCTGGAGGCGGTGGCGCGTCCTCCTCCTTGCCCCGGCGCCGGCGGTGATCCGAGCGAGTGGCCGCGGCCCCCGATGAGACTGCTCGCGGGCTGGCTGTGTCTGAGCCTGGCGTCCGTGTGGCTGGCGCAGAGGATGTGGACCCTGCGGAGCCCGCTCACCCGCTCCCTGTACGTGAACATGACGAGCGGCCCCGGCGGGCCGGCGGCGGCCGCCGCGGGCGGCAGGAAGGAGAACCACCAGGTACTGGGCCGAACCCGGGCCCGGCGGGGCGGGGCCGTGGCGGCCGACCTTCCCGCGCTCAGCCTGGCTATTGTGCGGGGCGTCATGGCGAGAGGCCCCCCCGGGCCTCGCCCCGCCGCCCCGGCCTCTCACAAAGTTTCCCCCCGTCTTCCCGGCCGGGCGCTCGGTCCCGGCCCGGCGACTCCTTTTGTTCCGCGGCGCGGGCGGAGGACGGCCTCCCCTATCCCTCCCCGGCCCCGGCGTGCGCGGCCCGGAGCCCCGCATTGTTCCTGGGTCCCCGGCGGTGATTGCAGGCGCTCCGCCACCTCGGCGTCCGCTCCCGGCGGCGGGACGGAGGAACTTTGGGGTCGGCGCGTGGCGACTGGGACCCATCTGACACCAGGGCCTGAGAGCTAGATGATCGGACCAAACCCATTATCCCGGACAACCTTCATCAGCTCCGAGAATCACACCGAAAAGCCGGTGCCTCTTTTTGCCTGGTTGAATTTCTGAACGTACAAAAGGTCATAAAGAAATTAACCGTGCTTCGTGAGCCATTTAACTCTCTGGGCTCGTTCCGGTGACATTTTCCCTAAGCACTTAAAAATGTGTTTGACAGGTCGTCACTCCCATCCTATCGAACCTTCCCCTGCTACTAAAGAGAGATCGCCTTTAAACTTTGATTTTGGTATCTGACTGCAGAGATGTGATAATAAGAAAGATGATGTAAGCTTCTACTGGAAGGGTTATTAGAACTGGGCAGGAGTGAATTCTTTAAAAAGTTGTAGTTGTGCACTGTGAACGATGGCGGTGTGGCTCGTTGGGTAGTCTTTTCATTAGCTTAGTTTTGTGCCGCTTAAATATGTGCATTTGTAGTATTAAGAGTGAGATATTTCATATTTGACCGTAATGTAGTTGGCGGTTAACATGACTATTGCAAGGAGGCTTTTGAACTCTGCCAGAGTGTTCGTTTATAATAGCTAGCATTTGTAGTACATTTTGCCTTCCCAGAGAGCAGTAGCTAATTACTTCCCATCTTGTGTCTCATAATTTTCATAGTTTTCTCATTTTCCTATGTCATTTTTCTTGTTATGCCAGGTGTTCAGAGTTTACACCGAAGTTGATTTCATGTGTTCTAATGAAACTAAAGAATTATCTAAGGAGATAAGGCTATTCATTCAGAGAAGTAGTATTTAGTTTTTCTTTAAAAAATATTTATAGTGGCCTTTTTCTATTTTTAAAGGAAATCATAAATTTCCATAAAATTTTTTAAAATTTATAATCCCACAGCTATTGCACTTTGTTAGGTAATCACTCCTATGATATTGTTAGGAGTGCACATAAAGTTAGTCGGTGATCTTAACTTGTAAACCACATTGTGTGCTACAGATTGATCAGTCAGTTTTAGAGTTGTACTGTAGTGATAATGTAGTTACCAAAATGTCATATATCTGTAAGGAACATGGATAATGGTGTAAAACAATGAATAGAAATGTCCTTTTTAACAGTTGGTAGAAATAAGTTTCTGGGTAGGATAAAAAGGAGGCTTATTTCCATTGACATGGAATTATGGTAGAGTCTCTTGGCTGTAGGTGTTTATTACAACGCTTGTGATTACCTCTACTGCAGTACACTTGATGTTTTCAGTGCTCAAAAAAGAAATAGACATATTATAAAACTGAAAAACTGTTTAAGTAACTTGATTTTTATGGGGCCTAGGTAGAACTATAGCTGTAGACATAGCCTCAGAATATGTCCTAGCAAGATATCTCTGAATGTCTTCTAATTGTGTACCTTTATCAAGTTGAATCTGCCAGGTTCTAAGGAAATGTAATACCTCATTTACTTCATTAGGCTTCTGAGATACTAAAGTATGTGTGTACGTGTGTACATGTGTGTGTTCTAACCAGTTGCACCTGACAGCTTGGCAGCTAATTTCTCTGAAGACTAATCTGGTGGTTTCTGAATATTAGGTGGGCAGGGGGAGATTGGCTCTTTTCCTTAGAACAATCAATCCAGACATTATTTTGAGTTGATACATGCACATTATGAAAATATTGTCCATGAATAAAGATTAAAATGAACAAAAGAAACATGTATAGAAACCACAGTGAAATAGGAGACTGTTCTCTCTGCAACGTGGCTGAGTTGATGATTTGTTACCTGCTTTATATTTCAGGATCCTGGGTTTGCCTTATAAACTTAGTTGCTTCTGAAGTAACTTAACCCTAAACGCTTTTCCTCCCTTCAAATTAATAGTTCATACTGGGTCTTCTGGTGTTCATTTGGGTATGTGGCTTCCATAGCCAGCCACATCTGGTTCTTTTGCAGTTGCATGAAAGTGGGGTTATGGATTTGATTGAACCATACTTAGCACAAGTTTTCCTTATGGTTATTATTATTATTTTTTTAAGTTTTATTTTTTTTTAATTTTATTTATTTTTTTGTGGTACGCGGGCCTCTCACTGTTTTGGCCTCTCCGGTTGCGGAGCACAGGCTCCGGACGTGCAGGCTCAGTGGCCATGGCTCACGGGATCTTCCCGGACCGGGGCACGAACCCGTGTCCCCTGCATCGGCAGGCGGACTCTCAACCACTGCACTACCAGGGAAGCCCTCCTTATGGTTATTTTGATTAAGAAGTTATGGTGGTAGATTCTGTGTTTAAGACAGACCTTGGGCAATGTTTGTTCTTTAAAAATAGCTATTTAGTTACTATAGCCTTGAGAGGCAAGGCTCCTTTGAGCTAAAGCAGCTCTAAAACTATAGTCGCAGCACCATTTTAATAACTCGGTTTGGTGTGCTAGCTTCAAAACTGGGATTTATGTTTCACTTTGGGAAATCGAGAAGCAAGGGAGGGCTTCTCTCAGAGTAGGGATGGATATGGCTTGCATGCCAAATTGGGCTCACTGACTTTTTTGTACAGACTGTGAAGTAAGAGTAGTTTTATACTTTTAAATGGTTGCAAAAAATATATAATCTTTTGTAATATGTGAAAATCTTTTTACATGAAATTCAAATTTCAGTATCCACAAATAAAGTTGTGTTAGAACAGAGCCACCAACTTTGTTTACCTATCATCTGTGAGAGCTTCCAGATACAATGGCACAGTTGCATGGTTGCTACTTTATGACCTACAAGCCTAGAATATTTACTGTCTGGCCCTTTACAGAAAAAAAAGTTTCCTCCAGAGAAAATTTCCAGCTTCCTTAATCAGCAGCACATTCTTTTTTTTTAAGCAGCACATTCTTAATCACAGATTGCAAGGTGGGTAGTTTGACTTACTGGGAAGAAATTGAGGCAGACAGTGAGAAACTAGATATGTGACTTTTCAATATTGGCTGACCCGGAACTTACAAAGAAGATAACAGCAACAAAAACTTTGGATCTAGTCTTTTTGAGGCATTGCACCTAGTACTTAAAGTTAAGGCAACTATTAAAGAGCTATTGAAACTCTTAAAGGACTCTTAGGCCCCACTAACTAGGTTCTTGATAATAACAGTTATTCAGCAGCTTCTCAATTGATGGAGTGAAAAAAGGATTTTTATCGAACTCCTTGGAGCCAGGCCAGGACTATTTCTGCAGGTGACATACTGCAAGGTTTTTTTTAAAAGCACAGATAACATTATCGGGAGTTAATAAGGTGTGACATAAAATTGCAAATATGTGTATATCTGACATTTTATTTTTTCACCTTCTTATATAAACTTGAACTGTGCTTTGCCATAAGCAGTGGTGGATTTAAGATAGAATTGAAATGATTTGGATTTTTTTCCAAATGAAAAAACACTTGGACATCACAGCGAAAGATCAAAGGTTATGCTAAAGGACAGATTCTGCCTGCTGCCCCTCACTCCCCAGTTACCTTATGGAGGTGGACCCAAGTCAGGCATGAGTTATCAGTGCTCAGTGGGGCCAGTCAGCTAGCCAGACAGACACTGATGGATAGGTTCGTGTCCTCCTCTGAGCTGCCTTTGAAAGTCTGGAGGCCTTTGCAGCCGAATACCAAAGAGATTTTGAAAAGGGTTTCTTCCTTCCTTATAACCTGTGTTGAAACCCTAAACAAGTGTTTGCTTCAGTTTTACAGAACACGGGGATGCTCTGTTCTTCTGGATATACCAGAGGCCTTTATGTTCCCCTCTGAAGGTGCCCTAGGGGACCCACGTACTTCCAGTAAAAGAGTTTTTTAGACCCTCTGAAGCGTGGTTAAAATCTTAGGATTGTAAAATACAAACAGTGAGTGAGTATTTGAAATGAAGATTGCCAGTAATTTATTCATTACATCAGAGCTGAAACAATTTAATCTAATCTGTATAAGTTGTTTCCCTCCATGGACGTGAAGGTGTCTTGTTACTCTGCACTTTGAAATCTCACATAAAGAGGTTGTTGGTTTAGGTTTGTGTCATTTGTAGAAAAAGAATGAATGATTTGAATATCTCCTCCTAAGCTGTACTTATACACAAGGTGTCAATGATTAAACGTCTGGACTGACATGATTGCATTGTAGAACTGAGAATGTGATTTTTGAATCCTTAGCTGTCAAGGTCAATGTCGTCAGGCTTGGTCTTACCACCTGCTGTAGTAGAAAAGATTCTGCTGGACCCTGTCAGTGGAGCCTTTCTGGTTGTTTTTAGTGGTACTGAATATCTCAGGTCTTTGCTTACTCATTTCTTTTGAGAATGGCTGGGTGCCCAGACCTACAGTGTGGTTTTTGGGCATTCCCTTGAACTTCAGTTCTCTGACTGGCTTTTGTGGACCTTGGACAGGAAGGGAAAGAAAATCAAGTTATTTTGCTTCTATTAAGTGTCAGGTACTTTAAATATATTATCCTCTCTAATCCTCAAAACAACTCTTGGATGTGGTATATCCCCATTTTACAGACAGAAGATTGAGGCTGAGCAATGAAACTTGCCCAAGAGCACAGTTAATAGATGGCAGAGTTGGATTTTGAAACCCTGCTCTGTCTGGTTTCAAGGCCCAGGCTTTTCCCACTGTTTCATGGTGTCTCTCCTAGGAATCCTTGTTGTCTGAGGGGCTGTGAAAGTAGACTGCCTTCTTAATGGCAAACTGTCCCCATTCTAGTGGACGTCTGTGTAGACATTGAAATTATGTAGCTGAGTACAAAAACCAAGTTGTTCTTGCAGTTTGTGAGTTAGATAAAGATGGGACAAGCGCTTGAAGTTCTGGCTTTCATCCAGTTTGTGCATGCTTAGGTCAAGTTTAACATTGAAAAAAAAAATCTTACCTGTGGTGTCTTTCTTGTGACACCAGCCAATTCTCTGACACTAACTAGGTGTTCTACAATTCACTTCTGTTTGACACTACCCGGAGTTAACAGCCCAGAGACTTAAGGGCTCCTTCCTGCAAGACTGCCCTCACTTCACATGTCAGCTACAAGTTGAGGGTCCACAGTCCACCCATGCTTCTGTCGGACTTGTTTATAAACTCTGTGGTTTCCACAACCCCCATCAGGTTAAATAACTTGCTGAAATGACTCACAGAGCTTAGGAAAACACTTTACTTCTGCTTATGGTTTATTATAGAGGATACAGCTCAGGAACAGCCAAGTGGAACAGATGCATAGGGCAAGGGGTTGGGGGTTGGAGAGGGTGGCACAGAGCCTCCGTGCCCTGTCCAGGTAGGCCACCCTCCCAGCGTATCGATGTGTTCAGCCACCTGGAAGCACCCAGCCACCTGGAAGCACCCAGAACCCTGTCTTTTAGGAGTTTTATGGAGGTTTCATTACCAAGGCATGACTGATGAAATCTTCGGCCTTTGGTGATTGAACTCCATCTCTAGCTTCTCTCCCCTCCCTGGATGTTAGTGGTGGGGCTGAAAGTTCCACCCTGCCCTCCCGGTCATCTCGTGAGCATACAAAAGGTGTTTTATCACTCCTGAGTTTCTCTAAGGTTTTTAGGAGCTCTGTGCTGGGAACTGGCGATAAATACCAAATATTTATTTTTTATTAAAATCAGGAAGTTGGTTTTTTAAAATAACTTTCTAATTCTAATTTTACTAATGTGCGCAAGTCCTTTGTATTTTGGAAGAAAAGACTACTATATCATATACCACGTGTTTGACTAGTTGAGGAACTCAAAAAAATAATTTCAGAAAAACTTTTAACTGTATCCCTCAGTCTGATAAGCAGATATAATTTTATAGGGAAATTGCATTTCTACTTTAAAGGAACGATTCATCAAACAAGGTTATATAAAGATGAGGAGATTTCCATGGCCTTAATGAAATCTTTAAGACATGACTTAACACTTCATTATGTTGACTAGCTGGTACCCTGTCATGTCTACCTGATTTGGCCATTTATTGTTTGGCTAATTATTAGTATCTCTACAGTCTTGTTGCTAGTAGGGAGAACATTGCTATTTACTGTAACCTCTTTTAGAAGATGTTATGTTTAGTTATCGCATCCTATTTCACACTTGGCATCAGCAGATGACTGCATGGCATAACTCTGGCTTGATTAGACTTTGTTATTTCAAAGATTTCCTTACTTATTTCCATTGAACAAAACTCAAGCAAACTTTAAAGGGAGATGCTAGCTCATAAGATGCTTTTTCAGACGCTGTGGTCTCCAGCTGAGGAGTACAGCCCTACAGTAGGGCTGGTACACAGTCCTTCCAAGGTGAACCTTTAACAGGCATGATACTTTGTTCTTGCCTGTGCACATTTGTCTCTGTAGTCTTTGAGGAGCACACGTTCAAAGAACTCACCTGCTTGAACATGTGCAGAAGCCTACAGACAGGCCACTTAGTGAGAGCTCATTAAAGCTTTTCATTTAAGCTGGGTTGTCTGGAGAGAGGTAACTCCAGGGGGACTGCCACATGGTTGCATGGGCTCCTGCACTGACTTTCTGTCAACATCTTAAGGGCAAGGTGACTACGTATTTAAGGCCTGAAGGTCCTGGCCAAGGTCACGATGACATTACTTGTTTCTCTGGGTTTCTGATTTTTTCCCTCCTCTGGAATGTAAGTTCCTGGAGGCCAGTGAGTCCATCTTTAATTTTCCCTAGACCACTTTTGAGCTGGGATGGTTAGGAAATGCTAATGAAATTTTCTGGGTAAGCCCATTTAGGGGTTCTTAAGCAGTGGTGATTTTGTACCTTCAGGGACACTTGGCAATGTCTGGGACATTTTGGGTTGTCATAACTGGAGGGTGCTACTGGCATCTGCTGGGTACGGGCTAAGGATGCTGCTAAACATCCTGCAGTGCACAAGGCAGCCCCCATAACAAGGATTGTCCAGCTCCAAATGTCAGTAGTGCTGAGGTTGAGAAACCCTGGCCTAGTGTAATTTAGTTGCTATCTAGATCGGATTATCTTTAGACACATTTAGTCAGTCTAACTGGCCAGAATAGTTCTGCTTTCTCAGACAGATACACTGGGTAGCCTGAAGCAAAGAGAAGCTTCTTTGAAAGAAACTCATAAAAAAACCACATGCACCTAGAACAGGAGCTTGAATCAGCTGGGAGTGCTCAGAAACCCCAGGCTTCCTATTCACTCAGGAGCTATAAGGTGGGAAATGAAATGTGAAGTGCTCTGCCAGGTGCCTGGTACAAGGTAGGCACTCGGTGTGTTCCTTCATTGCTTGCTCTGCTAATGCAGTTTTGTGGTGGATGGGTAGCTTAACTACTATTTACAGAATTGGGTTTAAGCAAGGCCTTGCAAAAACCTTGAAGTTTTAGAAATTGATGAAACCCAGTGACACCTGTCTCCATGGTTATCCTTGTGTTCTCTCCAGGATTTTACTAGAAACTCTAAATTTTATCTGTTAGACTGCCTGTGATTTTTAACAATAATTGTTAAACAGATGAACATTTACTGTTCATCCGTATCTGTGCCAGTCACTGAAGTCAGTCATTGTCCCTGACCTTTTATGGTGCTTTCTGTCTACCTGGGAAGATAGACACCGGACATGCAATTATATACAGGTGTTCAGTTCAGTGGTTATAAATGTTACTGAGGAGACTTGGGAGATGTGAGAGAGTATTAGAACAGGGGATCCATCCTAGTCTGGAAGTTCAAGGGAAACTTACTTGAAGAAATATTTAGGCTTAGGTCAGTTGGGGTGGTGGGAAATGTAGGAGACAGCAAATACCATGCGAAACAGCCTTGGGAAAGGAGCCTTCCAGAAAAAGAAAGAAGGGTACAGTGTTGTGACATAGTGAGTGGCTGGGTGTTATGGATTGGTAGGGAGTGTCGTGAAGTGAGGCTGTGGACACAGAATGGACAATCCTGTAGGGCCTTGTAAGCCACATTAAGTATTTTGGATATTAAGACTTCTCTGAAGCAGGGTATTGACATGATTAGATTTGCATTTGAAATTTGCATTTTTAAAGAGATATGCTTGACCACTTAAGTTTTCTAAGTGTACAATTCAGTGCTTATTAGTATAGTCACAAAGGTGTACAACCATCCTCACTTTCTAATTTTAGAACATTTTCATCACTTGATACAGAAACCCCATATTCATTAGCAGACACTCTCCATTGCCTCCTCTCCCCAAACCCTTGGTAACCGTGATCTACTTTCTACTTTCTGTCTCTGGACCTGCCTATTCTGGACAATTCATGTAAATGAAATCATGTAATTTGTGGCCTTTTGTGACTGACTTATTTCACTTAGCATAATATTCATAGTTCATGTTGTCTCGTGAATCAGTACCTCATTCCTTTTTATGGCTGAAATAATATTCCGTTGTATGGATCAATCACATGTTGGTTATCCATTCGTCAGTTGATGGACATTGGGGTTGTCTCCACTTTTTGGTAGTTATGAATAATGCTGCTATGGAATTGACATTAGTGTCATACAGATGGTCAGGAGGAACATGGAATTCAACCTTCATCTTTAAAGAGAAGGGCATTACTCCTTTTTATTCTGTAGCACAGTCTTTTCAGTAAGCATTTTCTTTTCTGAAAGATTTGTATGGCAGTAAAGGTTCAACCACATGTGTTAATGTTGATGAATTGAGAGAAATGCTGTTAAAAACTTGAGTTTTGGGGAGCACTTGAAAGCATTATTTGCAGTTAATGGTGCCAATTCTTGCTTAGTTCTGGAAGTCAGAGTCTGTTATTGTTCTGGTTGTCCATTTACAAGTGGATGCCAAAGAATTCTTAGCTCCTCTGTTCCACTTGAATGACTTCTTGTCCACGTTAATAGAATGTACCTGATTGCCTATTACCAAGGTGATGGCTTTCATCTTGATTAGTCATTTCAGAGAATTAAGAGAAAATAAAAGTTAGAATGGCCTCAGTATTACAGAGTTCAGAATGTGAACCAGGAGGTCAGGCATATAATAAAAAATGGTTTATGACCTGCACTGGGGCATAACTTCAGGCACAATGAGTGTTAAGAATTAGTTAATGATTAAGCATGAACGTTTTCAGACCAAGGAAAAAAGTGTAGGCAGTGAATGTAAGAAGCTTCAAAGCTTACCATGTAGAGTGGGAAAAATAAAAATAGTATCAAGCTGAAGCAGTTTTGGTAAAAGTGTTTAATGGTAAATTAACACAAATCAGTCAACAATTGGAAAGATTTGGTTTATCAAGTCAGGGCACAGAGTTCGTAAAAAGATTAGTTAATCTTTGAAATCTTAATGTGCCTGTCTGCTTCTTTGTATTGGTTTATAACTGGTTCCTTTCAATGTTAGTGTCGGGAATATTACCCAAGATTTCATTCAATATTTAGCAAGCTTAGGATGACTGTAAAATTGGTCCATCAATTGTGCAAGCAGTTTACAGGACACCTACTGCTGATGAATGGTCGTGTTTGTCAGGGGGAAGCAGGTTACTTTTGGCTACTCATTGGGAGAAATTGATTGTTTCTTAGTGGATAACAGATTAATAGTAACTGGTCTACTCTGCAGTTTCATCATGGTACTTAATGGACTTACGTTTATTTATCAGGCCATGTCAGAGGACTTTATCTCACGGCTATTATTATTACAGTAGTCTCATGTGTCTGGTCCTATATTGAGGATTGGCCTGCATTAACTTGCTTAATCCTCTAAGTAACCTACCAGGATAGATAGAAACCAGTGACATCTCTAGTCTACAGATGAATTTACAGAGGCTCAGAGATTAAGTGACTTGTGTGAGCTCATACACGGGAATGGCTGAGCCAGGACTTGATGATGAGCTCACTCTAGAGCTGCGGCGCCCTGCAGGCTGCTTACCCCCTTCTCTGGTATACTAACGCTAGATGAAAACGGGACACATTTATCACGGAAGATTACATTTCATCCACAGTTGAGGTTCTTGAATTTTGTTCTAAAAGTGTGTTCTGGTTAGAGCCTATTCCTAGAAATCTGGTTCTTAGCATGTTATTACTTTGTCTTCTCATTGGTTGCATGTGACCTTAAGTAACTTCTTAATCTTTCTCAAACATACTTGGCTCCTGTCTAGTAGAATGTTATATGACCTGGTAAAGCGCACCTCAGTGTTCCTAAAGGTCCCTATTTAGCCCACAAGAAGAAGCGCAGCTTAATCTGGTCACTGGAATATTAAATTCTGCTGTTCCTCCTCCGCTTACTTGATTTGTCTGGTGGTTTCGAGTTAAATCATTGCATTGAGTGACTGTTTTCTTATCTAAAAACAAGGTTAATGTTGGTAGTTATTGCCTTATGTTGAACCCCAGTGAAGGAGAGGCCAACAGTTTTCCTAATCTTGGGGTTCAGGGGGATATGGTGACAGAGTTTTGGGCCAGGAGTCAGAGCACTTGGACGGTGGCCTGGCTCTGTCACTTACTGAGCTGCATGACTCAGAAGCCTCTTCACCCTTCCCCCACTGTTCTCTGCGTACCCTGAAGGTAATGAGAATTAAACCAGGAATTATGTATGAGGAAATACTTTATGCCTTATAGGTCATATAAGAGATGATGATTATTCTTAAAGTGCCATGAGATTATAACATTTGGAAATCTTAGATTTAATTTAGTCTTCTATTTTTTGTTTTTGGACTTCTTAGATGACGCTTCAGTTGTATGTTTTCATTTTTTTTCTTCTTTCTTTTTAGTGGTATGCGTGCAACAGAGAGAAATTATGTGAATCACTCCAGGCTGTCTTTGTTCAGAGTTACCTCGATCAAGGAACACAGATCTTCTTAAACAACAGCATTGAGAAATCGGGCTGGCTGTTTATCCAATTATATCACTCTTTTGTGTCATCTGTTTTTAGCCTGTTTATGTCTAGAACATCTATCAATGGGTAAGTGAATCTTGGATACTTTTTTCTTTATCCTTAGGTCTAAAAAAAGAAAAGGAAAACGAAAAGTTACCTTGTTGAGATGTTGACCACCTCTACAGCTACAACACTTCTAGTCAGAATCCTTGGCCCAGTGTCTCAGCCTCTGCAATTATGCTTTTAAAATTCACTGTAACTTGATCTTGATAAACAGCCTCATTGGTCTGTATTTCTGTGATGGGAATCACAGTGCTTCCCACTTTGATGTGCACAGGAATCACCTGGGTATCTGGTTAAAAGGCAGATTCTGAGTCAGTAGGTCTGGGGTGGGACCAGAGATTTTGCATTTTTAACGTGTTCCAGGTGATGCCTATGCTGATCTATTAGAGAGGAGCAAGATGGTTGGAACCATCTTAACATAGGCTGAAAAGTAAGATCTTTGCCTTAAGCACACTTCCCAGGAGCAAGTTTTTTTGGGAACTAATTCAGGCCAGCAGTGGATGGTGGCTTGTTCGAGTGAAGGGTTCTCCATCTGTTCTTTCTTTCTTTCTTTTTAAAAATATTTATTTATTTATTTCGTTGTGCTGGGTCTTAGTTGCAGCAGGCGGGCTCCTTAGTTGTGGCACGTGGGCTTCTTAGTTGTAGCATGTGGGCTCTTAGTTGCGGCATGCATGTGGGATCTAGTTCCCTGACCAGGGGTCAAACCCAGGCCCCCTGCATTGGGAGTGTGGAGTCTTAACCATTGTGCCACCAGGGAAGTCCCTCCATCTATTCTTACATAATGTTTAGACTCACCAGAATTTTGTAAACATTGTGGAATTCTCTATCCCTAGAGTGGTTCTCTCATATAAGTCTATGGAAGAAGCTTTAGGAATATTTTTATCCTTTCTTGGCCAAATTTTCAGACACCGCAAAGCCTAAGAATCCAGAACTCCAAAGAGAAAAGCAGCAGGGCTCAGTGCTTGAAAAGCCTGTTGGACCACTTGAAGCCACTGGCTGGGCCCACTTTTTCTTCCCTTGAGGTTTGGAGCCAGCTTCTACTGAATGTCTGGATCCCCAGTCTATCATCTGGTCCTTAAATATGTTTTCAGGAACCATGAGCCGTTTCTCAAGATTTCTTCATTGTTTATATGAAATTGCCTTAAATTTGCTTTAGCAAACAGTTGTTATTTTTGTATTGGTAGTTGAGTTTAAACAACTTGGTCTGACATTTTGTTTCTAAAATTCACGGCATTGAATTTCTGTTCTGTACCATTTATTTTTTCGCTGGGAAAGCAGACAAGTCACCGCAGCGGTGATTTTTAACCTTTTGGGGGCCCTGTACCTCTTTGAAAGTGATATAAAGTAGAAATTCTCTCTTCAAATAGTCCTTACATTCAGCATTTTGCATATAATTTAGGGAGATTTCAAACTCTAAACCGCTTCCCCCTACCTCTACCCTGTTCGCCCCTGGTTAAAATTCTCTGCTCTGGGATTTCACAGTTCGGTCAAAGGGGCAATAAGATTAATAAATCCGTTTTGGCTTATCTTATCCACAGCTCTTCTGCTTTTCTTTTTTAAATAACCCTCATCCCCACCCCTTCATCCCCCCTTGGCACCCCTCTCCCCCAACAAAACAAAAACATCTCTTGCCCTGTGTCCTATTCTCAGCTGGAAGCTTAACTTTGAGCCCATTGGGAATTTCCGTCTATGGCAATGGAAACTTATTACCACAAGTGGCTGTCTCTTATAGAAATAATTACTATGGTAACCTTTTTTTAAAGAATATTTATTTATTTTATTTATTTTGTGGGTTTTTTTGGCTGCGTTGGGTCTTAGTTGCGGCATGCGGGATCTTTGTTGCGGAATGCGAGATCTTTTCCATGCGGTGCATGGGCTCTTTGTTGATGCTTGCGGGCTTCTCTCTAGTTGTGGCGTGCGGGTTTTCTCTCTCTGGTCGTGGCACGTGGGCTCCAGAGGCCGTGGGCACTGTAGTTTGTGGCACCCAGGCTCTCGCATTAAGGTGTGCGAGCTCAGTAGTTGTGGCTCGTGGGCTTAGTTGCCCCGCGGCATGTGGGATCTTAGTTCCCCGACCAGGGATCGAGCCGTGTCCCCTGCATTGGAAGGCAGATTCTTTACCACTGGACCACCAGGGAAGTCCCTATGGTAACCTTCTTGAATTAAAAAGATAAGGTACTTATCGACGTCCTTTACTGGGAAGGGGAAGACCAAGTAAGGAGAGACTTGATAGCTGTTTTCAGAGTTTATTTTATAAGGAAGATATTTGTAAGGAGGTTTATCTCCTCTGTAGACTTTAAATCTAGAGAGAACTTAGAGAACGTAGGATGTTTTTTTGCGCACACACACACACACACCAAAAAAATACATCGACATCACTAACTTTGGGAGTTAAAGACAAATTAGAGAGCCATACCTCTCCGTGGTATGTGTTTGCTGGAAACCTTGTACTGAGCAAAAGTCAGTGTCTTGGTATTTTAAGTAGGATAATTCTTCATTGTGTGGGACTGTCCCACACATTGCAGGAAGTCTGACTTTTCTGACCTTGCCCTCTAAGTGACAGTAGCACCCTCAAGTAATTGTGACCACCCAAAACTCTTCCCACCTACTCCCAGGGCCCCTAGACACCAAAATTCATCTAGGCTCGATGAATTTAGATTTTTTTTTCTTTTGGCAGTTTAAATCTTTTTGTGTAGCCTCTGTTGCTCATGATCTTTGGAAATAGGACAATGCTTCTCTCTCTCGTGCCTTTCAACCTGAGCTCTGACCTCAGATGACCTCTAGCTCTAGAATTTTATGATTATCAGGTCAAGGGTCCTTAGACTCCAAAGAGATGGCTAGGGAAGCCTGTTATTTTAAAACTGGGAACGTTTAAGCCATGGAACTGTTTTGCAACTTACCTTTGGTCCTATGGCAAGTTAGCACCAGCATTTGAAACATGTACCCCCAAGCCTGTGACCTCTCTTAGCTCTTGTTCTGACTCTGGCTCCCATGTGAAATTTTGTATAGCTCTTTCAGGAAGTTCAGCTCCTTTTCTCAGATTTCTTTTTCAGCCTGTTTTCCCACTGGAAGATAGGAACAATTGAGGATTAAAAACAACTTGTCTTTTAGGAGATGTTTTCTCTGGGAGCTAGTTGTATTGGGTGAAGGTCTCTGAGGGTCCCCCCCACCCCATTTTTTAGCATTTCTGTAGGGCAGAAGATTTACTGCAAATATATTGTTAGATTTGGTTGACCTCTTCTAAGGGAAAGGGGAGGAGGAGTTTGTTATATGAGCTCCATATTTTAATTTTTTCCTGAAACTGGTCTTACCAGGAACACCCAGTTGCACACGTCCTTCCAGTCACTGTGTAACAAACATATTGCACCTTAGGATTATTTCCAGAAAGCAGCAGTATGGTACAGATTTCCCTGCCATTTCCTAGACCAGTGGTTTTCAGGCTTTTCCAGGGTCTGAAGAGGAAGCGCCTCAGGAGCTGCTTCAGGCTGCAGAGAAAGGCCCAGGAGTGGGCTGGCAGCAGCGCTGAGGCTCTCAACCTCATTTCAGCAGCAGTTCTCCTGTTACATTTTACATTGTCCATGAGTAACGTCTGCTTCATTTAAAGAAACGGTTCTGCTGCTTAAAGGAAGTTTGAGAATCCCTGCCCTAGACAGACTGGGATTTGAGAGCTAGAAAGCAAGTTCTAAATAGGGAGTGCATTTTATTTCTCAAGATGATGCTTCCTCAGGACTTGGTTTGATGTGTAGCTGCTTTTAGGAGAGCTCTCTTTGATCTCCATTTTACCTCCTCTTTTTTCAAAGGCATTACTATGTTTTAGATGTTTTTTAGGATTTTTAGAAATAATAGGACCCAGCCAATTGTATAACATACAAACTGACACAAGTATGAATCTACTTTTTAAATGCAGATTAACGGATATCACAAGGACCACTCTTCCTCTTTTCTCTAGTGTCTCTTAAAAATCTAATACCTAGAGCTATTTTTTATACTCATTGTTCAGTTTCATATTCTAAATGGCTTTTTTCCCCTATTTTCTTTTTCTGCTTAGTGTTATTGGCTAGTGTTGTGGTCTGATCCTGTTGGCCTGTCATTTTTTTAAACTGATATACATGTTTTCTATTACTCCTTCCATCTTTCCTTCCTATTTTGACTTAAATTCTTCACATTCATCTTTTTTTTTTTTTTTTCTTTGCGGTACACGGGCCTCTCACCATTGTGGCCTCTCCCATCGCGGAGCACAGGCTCCGGATGCGCAGGCTCAGCGGCCATGGCTCACGGGCCCAGCCGCTCCGCGGCATGTGGGATCTTCCCGGACCGGGGCACGAACCCATGTCCGCTGCATCGTCAGGCGGACTCTCAACCACTGTGCCACCAGGGAAGCCCCACATTCATCTTTTAATTTCTTATATATTTTTTCTTCCCTTCCCACCTTTTATTCCTCTCCTTTCCCCACTCTTTTTGGTG
Source organism: Lagenorhynchus albirostris (assembly GCF_949774975.1). Taxonomy (NCBI): domain Eukaryota; kingdom Metazoa; phylum Chordata; class Mammalia; order Artiodactyla; family Delphinidae; genus Lagenorhynchus; species Lagenorhynchus albirostris. Next base: position 66,650,777 of record NC_083109.1, read on the forward strand.
TATTGTTTGCAGCCTCAAAGGCAGACGATGATATCTAGAGGTGTTTTCTTATTTTATTAACTTTGCTTTTTAATCATAAATCATATAGAAGATATATATTTTCATCGTATAATCGTATAAAATAAACATTGTTTAAGTTCAGAAGGCTGTTGGTGTTGAGTCACTACTTTGTGTGGATGTTGGGTGGAAGTGCTTAGCTTGTATAGAGTCCTCCATTTTTGTCCTCTTTTCTTTTCCAGGTTGCTAGGAAGAGGCTCAATGTTTGTCTTTTCACCAGATCAGTTTCAGAGACTGCTTAAAATTAATCCAGACTGGAAAACGCATAGACTTCTTGATTTAGGTGCTGGAGATGGAGAAGTCACAAAAATCATGAGCCCTCATTTTGAAGAAATTTACGCCACTGAGCTGTCTGAAACTATGATATGGCAGCTTCAGAAGAAGAAATACAGGTACAATTTTTAGACATGGTTTAGAGTATATTTCTTGGTTTTAGATGTATTGCTTCTTGTGATTATATTATTTAAAGAATATAAATCAGAAACAATTTCCATGATGAGGAATTAAAAAAAAATCTTTCCATATTACAGTTGACTCTTGAACAATGCAGGGGTTAATTCACGTATAATTATAGTCAGCCCTCTGTATCTGCAGTTCCTGTACATCTGCGGATTTAACCAACCATGGACTGTGTAGTATTGTAGCGTTTACCTTTGAAAAATATGGGCAGTGTATAAGTGGACCCAGGCAGTTCAAACCTGCATTGTTCAAGGGTCAACTGTACAAGTAAGTGGAAATTGAGAGAGAAATCATCTTTCCTTGGCAGTGTTCTTCTGAACTAGAGGTTTTGGCACTGTAGGAAGGAAAAGGGTGGGTGAGAGACAGCTTGGAGATCAGATGTAGGGACTTGTTCCCTAATTTGAATCTGGCATTCTCAAATCTTGTTTTTTGTTTATTTTTTTAATTAAAAAAAGCTTTTTAAAAATTGTGGTAAAAATATGTAACATAAAATTTACCACTTTAACTGTTTTTAAGTGTACAGTTCAGTAGTATTAAGTATATTTGCACTGTGGTGTAACCACCATCACCATTCATCTCCAGAACCTTTTTATCTTTCCCAACTAAAACTTTGGTACCCATTAAACACTGATTCCCCAGTCCTCTGTCCCCCTGGCTCCTGGCAGCCACCATTCCACTTGCTGTCTTTGTGAATTTGACTATTCTAGGAACCTTGAATAAGAGGAATTGTACAATATTTGTCCTTTTGTGATGGGCTTATTTCATTTAGCATAATGTCTTTAAGGTTCATCCATGTGGTAGCATATGTCAAAATCTCCTTTCTTTTTAAGGCTGAATAATATTCCATTGTATGTATATGCCACATTTTGTTTATCCATTCATTTGTCGATGGACACTTGGGTTGCTTCTACCTTTTAGCTATTGTGAATAATGCTGCTGTGAACATGGGTGTACAGATATCTGTTTGAGTCACTGCTTTCCCTTCTTTTGGGTATATACCCGGAAGTGGAATTGCTGGATCAAATGGTAAGTCTGTGTTTAATTTTTTGATGCATTGCCATACCTTTTCCACAGCAGCTGCACCATTTTACGTCCCATTGCAATGCACAAGTGTTCCATTTTCTCTACAACTTCACCAATACTTGTTGTTTTCTGTTTTTTTGATAATATCCATCCAAATGGATGTGAAGTGTCAAATCTTGGTTTTTAGACCATCTGCTGCTTGAGAGACTTAGGAAGAAGGTTATTCTTAATTCAGTATGGATTCTATTGAATGGGGGAAGACGGTGCTGAGTATGGAATGGGGGAGGTGGAGGTAGAGCCTGCTTCCTTCTCTGATATATTTGAAGCTGGGCTTAGGCTTAGAAAGAAAGGAGAGAATTATGTACTCCCTCACTTTCTTACCCAGCTAAGTTCCTAAGTAGGAGACTATCTTAGGAACAGACTAACCCTAGAGACAGAGCATTAGCATAGCTCTTGGAGCAGGATTAGATTTAAATTTTGGCAAAACGTGGACATTTTTAGCCTGGGGAAGAGAAGACCAAGTAGGAAGGAGGGGAAGGGAAGATTACTGTAAATGGGTATTTAAAGGGATTTATATGGAAGGAGGCCCACCTACCCCGGGCCATGGCCTTGCTTGTTTGCCTGACATTCAAACCCTTCTGAGACTAAGTGCCCAAAAGGAATTTTCAGTGAGACTTCAGATGTTTGAATTAGTGATTCAGTATATGTAGAGTTTACATGTTATGTTACCTGATAAACTTGTACACCACATAAAAAATACTTAGTTATTGGGAATTCCCTGGCAGTCCAGTGCTTAGGACTCGGCACTTTCACTGCTGTGGCCCAGGTTCAGTCCCTGGTCGGGGAACTAAGATTCTGCAAGCTGCGTGGAGCGGCCAAAACAAAACAAAACAACTTATTTTTCTTTCCCTAATAAATATTTCATATGCCAAAATCTGTTTGCAGTTTGATAGGCAAGTTATACTGGTTGACACTCTCTTCATAATATTATTAGTATGAAATAGAAACGTATTCACAAAAGTGGCAACTTTTGGTACAGTTTGACATTTTAATGGGCAAGCAGTATCTTACTAAGTTTAGGGTTCGCCTAATCCATGATGGCAGGGCAGACTTTTAGCTTCCATGTTTTTTTTTTTGGCTTCTTTTTGGGAGGTAGCTGTTTTTTGTTTCTCTTCAATATCTGGGCTCATGAAAAACTGGCATTTTAGTAAAGGTTCTGGATGTCATTTTTGAAATAAACCCATAAAACAGAAAATGGCCAGGCTTTCCCTCTGTTTTGCCAGGATATTATTGTTTATGCCAGAAAACCTGATTGTAAAATTTAAGGATGTGGCTTTGATTTTTAAAACAAAACAATAAATTTTCTCTACATTGCTGGTATTTTTTTTTTATTTAGGATTTATCAAAATACTGATTGCTTTGTTACTTCTCTAAGGAAAATGTATTTTAAATCCCCCTGAAGGTAAACTATTACTTAACTCACTTTCTTGAAAATAATAACCCCCTGAACGGACGCCTTTCTTCTAGGGTTAGAAATGCTGTTTTGGAAGAGCCATAGACATTTAGGAAGGAATTATACAATTACTTTTTGATTGTGTGTACTAATGAACAGTTCCACAATTCAAATGACAATAAATAAAAACTGTTGTTTGGCAGGAAGAAAATTTTGGCAGCATGGTTACCTTCCTTAGTCTGCTTTACCAAAAGTTAACGTGAAAATTTGTTGACATGATCTGAATGGTGGTTTGTAGATAGTGGAGGAAACAAGTGTGTGGCAAGATGCGGACTGGCAACGTGGACGGGTTTGGAATTAAGTCCGCACGGGCAGTTCACCCAAGTGTGTGGGTAGTTCGGAAGGAGTTGCGTATACATTTTTGACACCAGAGAACAAAGATCTTTAATGTAAATTTGAAAGATGCTTGACTTTAATCCATTATCTATAGGTTATCTTGATCTACAGGGATCTTTCTTGAAAGGAAAGGAAAATATTGTGGTTAATTCTATTTCTCGTGTTCATATCCTCTTTTCTTTTTTAACAAAAAGATACTGGAGACTGAAGGGATGGCCATTCACTCTCAACCCACCACCCTGGAAGCATTTATTCAAGGACTGATTGTTAGGTTCTTTCTCACCTTATATGGAGAGAGCAGGTTCATTGACCTGAATAACATACTAGGAGAGTTTCCAAGTTGTAATTTCTACTCTGCTAGAGATTTACAGTGTGACCTTGGACAAGTCACTTCTTTCATTTTTCTCATAAAAAGAGGAATATTCTAACAACTTGTTAGGATTCCTGGGCTAATATGCAGTTTGAGTGGGGCTGATAAATATGTCTTCATCAGTGGAACTGAATTTATAAGTAGAAATCACAAAACAGAAGTAAAGATGAAGTTGGACCTCTATAGGAATAGTTTTAACTGTCCCGGTATTAAGGCTATAATTTTCTGTTATGAGCATGTGTTTCTGTCTTTCAAAATTACCAACATGGAAACTACCTATCCTCAGATAATTCTGAGATGGATTTAGTTAGATTATTCTAGATATTTTTTAAAATACATTTATTTATTATTTATTGGGTCTTCGCTGATGCGCGCAGCCCCTCTCCAGTTGTGGTGAGCGGGGGCCCCTCCTCGTTGTGGTGCGCTGGCCTCTCATTGCGGTGGTTTCTCCCGTTGCGGAGCACGGGCTCGAGATGCTTGGGCTTCAGTAGTTGTGCCTCGCCGGCTCCAGAGCGCAGGCCCAGCAGCCGTGACGCACGGGCCCAGCTGCTCTGCGGCATGTGGGATCTTCCTGGACCAGGGCTCGAACCCATGTCCCCTGCATTGGCAGGCGGATTCTTAACCACTGCACCACAAGGGAAGCCTGCATTATTCTAGATTAAAACATGCTGATGATGTTGGGTTCTGCTTCGTTTTAGATCAGGCCTAATTTTTTTTTTTTTTGGTTTTTTAAATCAAATATATAATTTGTCTTTTGCAAGTTTATGAATTTAAATTGGCTGTTTGGCTAAGGTATTAATATATAAATAGTCTTTCTTTTTAATTGTTCATTTCTGCTTTTAAAATGGGAATTGATGACATTTTTATCCTGAAAGTAGAGTCTTCTCTCTAGTTTAAATGAGCTAAATACAGCTCCTAAAATCATCATTGCAGTCACAGTTTCGATACAACAAAGTGATTTTGGAGCTCTAATGCCCTAATTTCAAGCAACAAAGAAATCTGACTAGCTCCTTGAAGTTTGTCAGTTTTGCTTTGGAGGAGGCTTTAGTTTTTAAAAACATCTAGATTGAGGGATTCCCTGGTGGCGCAGTGGTTGAGAGTCCGCCTGCCGACGCAGGGGACACGGGTTCGTGCTCTGGTCCGGAAGGAAGATCCCACATGGCGCGGAGTGGCTGGGCGCATGAGCCATGGCCGCTGAGCCTGCGCGTCCAGAGCCTGTGCTCCGCAACGGGAGAGGCCACAACAGTGAGAGGCCCGCGTAGCACACAAAAAATAAATAAATAAAATTTAAAAATCTAGATTGAAAAGAAGATGCACCTGAGCAGTTAGTGTTTCTTTTTATTCTGCTATACGAAAATGCTCTAAAATGTCATTATACTGAGTTTTCCTAAACAGTCCTCATTATGCTTCTAGAATTTTCTAAGATATCTCTATCTGCTGAGCGTGATCAAAGACTTGTTTACCAAAGGTCCTTTTTCCTGTTTCCTTTTCCTCCTGTCTCTATCATAACATGCCTCACCTACCACATTCTGATTGGTATAACCAAGCAGGAGTGAGTAATTTATAGAATTGCCTTAATGGTGTGGCTAACAAAGCCTCTTGATACAGGGTCTCCTCCTCTCTGCGAGGAAGACATTGTAAAGGACTAGAAATGTTCTTAGGGCGAGAGAAGACAGGGAGGAGAGAGAGGGAGGGGGAGACTGATTGTGTTCATGAGATACTGAGGGCTGAGAGTGGTGTGTTAACTATGTTCTTCGCTTACTGTTTTAATAGGATGTCCTGTGCTTTATCTTTTTCTATATAGTTATTTAGAGATGAAGATTCTAGAATATGAAATAGTATCTCTCTCCTGGGAATAGAGATGTGCTCAAAAGACATAAATGGAAATTATCTTATACCACTCCTAGCCATTCTTAAAAATAGGAGGGACCCTAGGAATAGAAAACATGAATATATGATGTCTTCTACGATTACATTCCAGTGAATGTAAAAGTAGGATTCTTTGTTCATTAACTGATGTTCAAGAATTGGATGCCCCAGTTTCATAACCATTTTTATCATCTTATATCTTCATATTTATTAAACATACTAGTTCTTATAAAGGAAATTTTGCATGTTTTGAGATTTGGAAATAGGAGAATTGCTAAATTTAAAGAAATATGGTTGTTTACTTTTGTATGGCCATTTTATTATTGCAAATATAAATTATAAATGAAGATTTTTGAACTTACTTTGATTTAGAAGACAAAATTAAAGTCTTTACTGGCATCTAAGTATTTTTAAAGATGTCTTTAAGAGGGTTTGTATCTTTCTGATTTTTCCAGAGTACTTGGTATAAATGAATGGCAGAATACAGGGTTCCAGTATGATGTCATCAGCTGCTTGAATTTGCTGGACCGCTGTGATCAGCCCCTGACTTTGTTAAAAGATATCAGAAGTGTCTTGGAGCCAACTAGAGGCAGGGTCATCCTTGCTCTGGTCTTACCTTTTCATCCCTATGTGGAAAACGGTAAGTGTGGCCACCCACTTACCAGCCTGTTATCCAGAATTGGTGCTTATTGGTATTTGTGATTCTGTGCTGTGCACAATTAGACATGGACTGGTATTTCTCAGAATAGCCTGGAATTTAACAGAGTACAGTTAACCCATGTAAAATACCACCTTGGTTAATGTTCGTCTTAATGTGGATTTTATAGAACTCTGGTACTCCCTTTGCAGTGGTAAGAATTAATACTCAGATGGATCTGCCTGCTCAAGATTGAAAGCCTAAAATGCTTTTAAATGGAGCCTTAACCACTAATTTATTAGCTTATGAGCTGAGTCAAGCAATAAATGATGCCTTTTAATCTACCTGAATATACCTGCCAAATGTTACAGCTGTTTCATATTTTACGTCTCTCGTCCCAGACTCTAATAATGATAAATGCTGTTGTTATCCATTTTTTCCTTTTGAAGACCATTTGTGTCCCAGCATGTATCATTTCTTTGACGTTTGGTGTTTTGATTGCATGGTCTTGCTCTTCAGCAACACTGAATGAAGAATATCTCAGAAGAAATGGTTTGATTTCATATTGCTTCACATTTACTTTTGGCCAGAGACATTCATTCATACTTGGTTTTCGCTTATGTGGTTTGCATTTTAGATCATGTTGAAAGTTATGACTTTAAACCTCTTTTGAATTTTCATAAGTTATTGTACAGTCATGTAAAAATTATTATATGAGTAATGCATGTTAATATTTTTAAATCTTTACTTTTTCTTTTTTACTGCCTTGTTCAGCTTTGGGTTCAAAAACTCTAAGAGCTTGTAGACATTTTTAAGAAATCCATTAGTATTTTGTAAGCATCGTAGTTATCAAATACCTGTGAGAGTCTGTGTCTTAAGGAATAACACTGAAGTTTGCTTATAACTGTGGATTTGTGTTGCCATTCACTTGCTCCTTCTTTTCTTCTTATTTTTTCTCCCTCAGGTCTTAGCCCCTTCTGATTTCGTGCTTGTCTTAACGTTTGCCGAATGGTTTTAGGTTTGTGTTGATGGTGGGGAAAATGGAGAATTCTTTAGACATAGGAGGGTGGGAAGGAGAATAGATAGAATAGATGTCCCCTCCCCCATCTAACTTCTCCATTCCTGTGTTGAATCCTTTTGTCATGGTAAAGAAAAAAACTGCTATAATGTGTGAGTGCCCATATAGTGCATATATGTGTTGTATAGGGGAAAACCTGGTAAATGTTGTCCTTGATAATTTAGCAGCCTGACCTTGTTTCAGTGCTGTTCCCTGTGTAACTAAACCTCGGCTCCATCTCACTGCATTGTAGTCACTAGTCATCAGGTTGTAAGGTCCAGTCTTCCTGTGTCCTGTTGGGCAACCACACGATGGAACTTTAATGCTACTTCCTGACATAGCAGGAGGTGGAAGAGCAGGGGAAAAAACATCAATCTAACCATGAATTTTATTTCCTTGTGTTTTTTTTGTTTGTTTGTTTGTTTTTTGTGCTACGCGGGCCTCTCACCGTTGTGGCCTCTCCCGTTGCGGAGCACAGGCTCCCGACGCGCAGGCTCAGCGGCCATGGCTCACGGGCCCAGCCGCTCCGCGGCACGTGGGATCTTTCCGGACCGGGGCATGAATCCGTGTCCCCTGCATCGGCAGGCGGACTCTCAACCACTGCACCACCAGAGAAGCCCTCCTTGTGTTTCTGACACTAAAAATTGAAAAGAAGTTAAACTGGACAAGAGGGCAGTCTCTAGTAAGGCCTGAAAACAAGCTCCTTGATTGTGGTTGCACAGTTGCCTGTTGAATCCAAGGAGTCTGGTGTATGATACACAGCAAACTGAGCAGCGGAGCCTTGTTTGCTGTGGGTGACCTTTAGTGACCTATAGGTTTTGTAGACCGCTTGTGGCACTCTATTATTGCTTCCTTTCTCTAAGTCACTAATTAGATCCTGATGATTTCCATGTGACACTGTGTGAAGACCCAGGAGGTGCAAAGTGATCTTGCTGTGAGTTCATGTATATGGGGCTGGTTTAAGGATATGTGAGTGTACATTTCACACTTGGCTCAATTTATTTTTTAACAAAAGCAGTTGTAGATGAAATGATTACTTGTGTAATTTTTTTTGATTTGTCTTGAAGTTGAACCACAGCAATTTTGTTGCTTAGGTTAATTTAGGGAAAAAAAATGCAAAATGTATCTTTGTAATTTCAGTTTGTTTGGTTTGCTGACCCAATTCTGGTTGGGGGTTATTAAACCTAGTGAGAATTGTTTTAAGCATCAAAAAGGGGCAAAGTATGTAATCAAGAAAAGGAGACTTATTTTGCGAAAATGAACATTTAGTGATGTTTAATTTTTCAAAATTGTAATTTTTATGAAAAGGTAATTCATGGTCAGAAAGAGTTCAAGCAGCTTGCAAGAGAGTATAAAAGGAGGTTTCTTATCCACTCGTTACACAATCTTGTTCAGGTTTCTTGAATAGTTTTCTAAAGATAGTCTATGCAAATATGTGTGAACATGAAAAAATTGATTCTATAATTAAAGCCCATTATAAATAGTTTCATTGCCCTTTTCCTCTCAAGCATGTCTAGGAAATTATTCCTTACTAGTGCGTAAGTATCTACATCCTTGTCTACGTGTAAGCAGTGGTGTGCTGGAGCTGGTTTTACTGGCTCAGGAGAGCTGATTGTTATCTTGGCAGGAATTTAGTGAACTGGTTGTTAAACTTGGCCATTATTGAAATTGACCTCAATGGGAGTACTTACACCATGGAAATTGGCACACTCCACAAATAGTCTCTCCCTTCTCCTAGCTGATTGGTAAACCTTTACCAGCACACTGCTGGGCATTTGGTAACTTTACTAGAGGAGGCCTCTGTTGACTTATTACTTTTAGATACCAGCAGTTTGCTTTATAAATATTTACAAGTGAAATGAACATTCTTAGGCAAGTCTTTTGCACACGTGTAAGTAGGTATCAGGATGTTTTCTGCTTCAAGAAACAGAAGGAGCAACTAAAAGTAGCTTTTAAAAATTAAGAGTTTATTTTAGAAAAGTGATTTCGGGGTTGGTTAATTCAGTGATGAAAGTGTCCACTGAAGTTCAGAACTTGCTTTCATTTCTTCATCTTCAGTGTGTTGACATTCCCCTCGCAATTACAAAATGGCTGATGCAGTGCCAAGCATCACGTGTAGGCGTGGCAGAGTCTTGGAAAGAAAGAGGCATTTTCTCCCATCCTTTTTTTTTTTTTTCTAAAGTGATGGAAACCTTTTCCAGAAAGCTCCCTGGCACATCGCACTTTTTCCCATCGGTAAGGATGGGGGCACATGCCCTGCCCAGCCAGCAACTGGCAGGCAGGTTAGGACAATTGTGCTGCAGGTCTGGGGAGGGAGTCTGCCCTGAGCATATTTACACTGTGAGACTGAGCTTGCGGTGAAGGTGGGAGGGATACTCTTATGCCACAGAATATCTTTATCATTTAAAAAGTGTATACTGAGTGATGCTGGAGATAAATGAGCGAAAAACATACAAATATCCTTGTCCTCATGGAGCTTATGTTCTAATGAGGAAGACAGACTGTAAACAAATGGCATGTTGTTGGTGATAAATGTTATGGAGAAAAATAAACAATAAAAGCAAAACGGGCTTCTTGGAATTGGGGGTTGGCTTTGGGCGCTATAATTTTAAAGAGGGGGGCTCAGGGAAGGGCCTCTCTTAGAGGGTGATGTAGGGAAAAGGCTGAAGGAAGTAAGGTTTATGGTTATCTGGATGATACATTTCTAGGAGTGGAACTGCTTGTTAAAGAGTGAGTTTTCCAGGGCTTCCCTGGTGGCGCAGTGGTTGAGAGTCCGCCTGCCGATGCAGGGGACACGGGTTCGTGCCCCGGTCCGGAAAGATCCCACATGCCGCGGAGCCTAAGCGTCCGGAGCCTGTGCTCCGTAACGGGAGAGGCCACAACAGTGAGAGGCCCGCGTAATGCAAAAAAAAAAAAAAAAGAGTGAGTTTTCCAAATAGCTACACTGTGATCCTAACACCATTTATTGAGTAATCATCTTTTCCCCAATGCTTTGAAATGCCACCTAAATCATAGACTAAAGTCCTATAATGTGTTTGGTTCTGTTCTCTGAAGATTTATCCTTCTATATGTGTACCAATACCAAAATACTTTAATTACTGTAGCTTTATCATGCTTATTAGTATCATAGCACTAGTCTTTCTTAATCAGTTTCTCTTAGATTTTTCTTGGCTTATTTATTTAACAGATCAACTTTAGCACTAACTTGCCTAGTTCCCCTATATTTATCGGTTAATTTAGGGAGTATTGAGTGTTCTTAGCTAATAATAGGATGTCTTTCAATTTATTCAGTTATGTTCATTAGTAACAAAATTTTCTTCATAAATGTCCTGCACAAGTTTTGTTAGATTTATTCTAATGGTGTGTGTGTGAGATATTATAAATAGGAATTTTTCTTCCTTCATGGTTAAAAAAATAAAAAATTTTCCCAGCTTTATATAATTGGCAAACATTTTTTGTATTTAATGTGTTCAACATGATGATTTAGTATACAGTATACATTGTGAAATGATTGCTGCAATCAAGTTAATTAGCACATCCATTACCTCACATAGTTACCTTTTGTGTGTGTGTGTGTATGTGTGTGTGTGTGTGTGTGAGAGATGAGAACACTTAAGATCTATTCTTTTAGCAAATTTAAAGTATACAGTTCAGTATTATTAACTGTAGTCACCAGGTGGTACATTAGATCCACAGAACTTTTTCATCTTATAACTGAAAGTTTGTATCCTCTGACCAACATCTTCTTATTTCCCCCACCCACCAGCTCCTGGCAACCAACATTCTCTTCTCTGGTTCTGCAAGTTTGACTTGTTTCAATTCCACATATAAGTGTGATCATATAGTATTTGTTCTTCTGTGTCTAGTTTATTTCAGTTAGCATAATGTCCTACAAGTTCATCCATGTTGTCTCAAATGGCTCTCCCATCATATTTTAGAGTGGATATTATGCATACACAGACAAGCAGTTGTTTTGTGTGTGTGTGTGTGTGTGTGTGTGTGTGTACCAGTTCTGTAACCATTTACCTTATTGGATTATTTTAGTGTGTCCAGTAGTTTTCAGCATTGATTCTCTTGGGTTTTTTAAAATACACTTATAGCATCTGCAGATGGTTTTAATACTTCCTTCTCATTTTTAGACTTTTTTTTTTTTGGTACAAGTGAATTTGTAGTTATTTCCAGAAAATGTTAAAGAAAAAAATGGTGGAAATTTTTGCTTTGTTTTTTACCTTAATGAAAAAATACTTTAAATATGATTCTGTCTTTTGGCTTGAGATTGCTGTTTGGCTTGAGATACATATTTTTAAAAAATCCTATTTTATTAAGAGCTTAAAAAAAATCAGGAATCAATGTTGAATTTGCCACCTGTGTTTTCAACATCTATAGAGATAGGGTTTTTCTCCATTGGCTTATTAAATTAATAGTACTTTTCTAATACATATTCACTCTTGCATCTCTGGGCTTAGGCAGAATAGTCTTGTATGTACCACTAGATTGTATTTACAAAAACTCTAAATAAAAATATTAGCATTAATATTATTGAAAAATGATAGTCGGTCTGATCTGATCTTTTATTTGGAGGATGTTATCTTTGTCATGTTTTGGTATCAATGTTCTGCTGGTTTTGTAAAAAATAATTTCTAAGTTCTTTCTAATGCTCTGGAACAGTTTAAATAGCATTATGGTTATCCGCTTTTGGAAATTTGGTAGAATTCTCCTGTGAAACCAGCTAAGCCTGTGGGTTTTGAGAGGTAGCCACTGGCAACTTTCTCACTTTCTTTCAGGGTCATTGTTCAGATTAAATTAGACATGTTAAGTCTTAAAGTTCCCATCAGTCTAAATAGAAATAAGCTAGACTCTGGCCAGACTGCTTTGTTGAAAGAGCATGGGCTTTGAGGGCTGACCCCTGTTTTGAAACAGGGGTCAGCCCTTATTACCTGAGCCTCTCATTAAGCTTAGTGTTTCATCTGTAAAAATGGGGCTAATACCTACCTTGAGGTTTGTTGTGAAGATTAAATAACGTAATTTAAAGGATAGTGCCCAACCTTGTCTATCTCAGTATTGGTATTTGATACACATTAGATTTTTTCATTCCATCCTATTCCATTACTTTGCTTTTATTTGTAGCTTCATTGATCAGATTTGTTCACAGTTCTTCACTTTGAAGTATTTGTCAATGTTTTTGCATTTTAACTTGGTCTCAGAATCTGTACCTTTTCCATCGGTTTATGTGACTTGACTCCACAGACACTTAACTATATGCCTATTAGCCCAGGGCTTCAGACTCTCTCAGGTCTTATATAGTAGAGAGAAAGAAATGACTTATGCTGAATATCTCGTTTACACCTTTTGGTATGTGGGTTTAAGTGCTCTTGTCTAGAGGGTAGGGTGTATAGACACTAGAACCATGTCTGTCCATTTTCGTCTTCAAGTTGTTTTAATATTATTTTCTTTTCATTGTCTTGGGAAATATAAATCTAAACAGAAAGCTATAGCTTAATCCTTTCCAGTGAAAATTCTGGATGCTCAGATAGCAGGAAAATTAATGTTAGGGATCCAGTGAACAGTCCTTATGAAGAGGGGTGAGGATCAATGGCTAGAGAGTGAAGTGTGCTTCATATCTTAGTTGAAATGCTGAAAAAATATTTTTCTATAGAAACATCGTTCAATTGCATTCATATAAAGGCATTTAAGAGCCTACTATGTAGCAGGCAGTGCTAGGCAGTAGAAATAAAAAGAAATGAGACATGTGCTTCTAGTTTTAAAATACTTACAGAATAGTTCAGAAGATGTAAACAGACAATGGCAGGATAGTCTGATAAGAAACATGACAGAGTACTATCGGTTTAGAGAAGGAAAGATCCATTAACTGCTAGGGAAGTTTTCATGTAGGTGACATTCGACCTGTTTGTATCTGTGGAGCATTTTACCAGGCAGAGGGAATGGCATGTGCAAAAAAGCATGAAGATGTGAACAAGGTGGGGTTCACAGGCGAGGACAAGTTCAGTGAGACCCAAGGATAGCATGCAAAAGAGGCCTTTGGTTGCATAATAGTATAGCACTCAATAAATATTGTTGGCTACATGGATGGATAAAAGAATGAATATCCTATATACATCAGGCGCTCATATATGACCTCAGGGAATATAACTACTTGGAAAAGTGTATTCCAAATTTTAGCTTAAAAATCAATCTTTGAAACACAGTCTTTGGTTGTATTGGCAAAGATTTAATCTGAATCAAATATGAATTTGTCTTAGGGATTTTGTTTCCTTGTTAGTTACACAAAGAACAGTATATTTTCAATCCTGAAAGTACCAAGTAATGATTCTCAGAAACGAAAAGGAAATGATCGAATCCAACACTTCTTCTATTCACCTAGATGGTGTTTGTGGTTAGTGGTTTGGAAGTTCATTTATTTCAGCCAGGCCAGTGGTCTCAAAGTGGAGGGAGTACACAAGACAATTTATTTTGGGATATAGGAAGAAAATATTAACATTTTTATTTATATTACTTTTAATGCCCATTGTTTAATTTCTATTTTTGTGTATACACATATACACACATAAGTGTATATGCACACACTATATAAATCACACACATGCACTCACACGTATATACATCCTACACACAAATAAAATGAGGTTATGTGCTCCCTTCCCTCCCCTTTCCATTTTTCCTGGCACATGTGATTAGAAAGGTTAGAGATTACTGATTTAAACCATTAGTACAAAACGCTTTCAAGGGATCTTAAAATATTCTAAACTTTGATCTGGGTTTTAAAAATAAGAATACATCTCATTTTATACCAGCTTAAGAGAAGCACTTTAATGAAATAAACATAATAGGTTGTAATTCATGTTTAGTAATGAACATATACTTGTAGGTACTTTAAATAGATTTTTTTTTTACACAGAAGTAACTTTCAGGGAACAATTCATAACATGTTTTCTTAGTGAGATGGTAATGAGTGCCATAAACATCCTTGCTGTATACCCAGTCCCTTACCTAACATTTCCCTCCTAAGTTGGTTAAAAATCAACATTGCAATGGACAATACAAAACTATATACTTAGTATGATCCCAGCTATGTATAAAGTGTAGGTTTGTATAAGTGTGTATGTATGTGCACATATGTATATTTGTGTGTGTGTGCGTGTAATACAATGACTAATTAAAAGAGAAAAAAAATCAGTATTGCAAGGGCATTGTCAGGAACAGTGCATTGCCGAATCCTTCCCTGGTGCTGCTGTTTGGCACGAGACTGACATCTAGAGTCGGATGTGGCTTATTTGTTCTGAGGTTTTTTCTGGTTGAACTTTCTGCTTTGGATTTTCTGTATATAAATTATTGTATTCTTACTCTATATTCTATTCTGGTCTCACTTTTTGTTGGTAGCATGATGTAAGTTATTTTGCATACCCTGGTAGGAAAATGTGCACTATACCATTGCCCCATTGCAGTACCAGAGGAAATAATTTTTGCTACAAAATACTTTTCAAGGTGATTTTTTCTAACTCAAGTTTTGCCACTCTCCTTCCTCCCTCCATCCTCCTTCCCTGCCAACTTAGTCTAATTGGCCCATCACTTCTACACACCGTAAAGACAGTTCTTCCGTGCAAGACTGAGGCACGTGGTGTGGCTTCAAATCTTCTTCAGGGCAACAGTCATCATGTGGTCCACCTCATATGTTGAATGAAACAAATAAAGGATATATGCTGTAATTGAAAGTTTTTGAAGATGTTTGACTGCTTAGAATTCTCCTAGCAAATTAGGAAAGTATTTTTCAGTGGCATTTTGTTGGGCTTTAGTATTGTGATAATTACTCTTAGTAATAGTTTCCTTATATTCTGACATTCTTCTTGTAGCCAGTTGACTTTTCCGTTTACTTTAAATTGTTTTTAAAAAAAACCCTGATCAGTGTATGTCCATTGACACTTGCATAACTTCTGGAGTTGAATTTTCAGTGACTTAATTGAAAATCAGAAGATTTCTATGGTCTTTCATAGTTAGAAGGTGCTCTTCCATTTTCATAAGTGTTGTCTTTCTCCTGCTGCAATAGTAAATAATAAGCCATATTTTAAGTTATGTAACCAATAACGCCACACTACAAGCAACATATAAACTACAGTGCCATCTTGCATTCTGGGTCCTAAATACCCTTCCAGTAACCTTAAAGGTCCAGTTACCATTTTCCCTTTATTTGGAGTAAGATGTGGGAACTGAAGAATAATTTTCTTGTTCAGATGCCATTGTCAAAGCCCTGGCTTAGAGCTTTAAAATTCCTACTGCCAGGCCTGTCTTCAGGCCATTTAACTTGGTCTCTTTGCTGAAAAAGGTGCCCCAGCATCAATAAGAAAAGAGTATGAACAGGCATTTATAGTTATTCAGAGTGACATCTTAGGTAATTAGGCCACTTCTTTATGTGTTTATATATACATTGAAGGATGAAGTGACCACGTAGATGATATTCTTTCCTGGATGAAAATCCTTTTCAGAAATCGGATTTTAAAAAACGCACTTCAGGGGGCTTCCCTGGTGGCGCAGTGGTCAAGAATCCGCCTGCCAATGCAGGGGACACGGGTTCGAGCCTTGGTCTGGGGAGATCCCACATGTCGCGGAGCAACTAAGCCCGTGCGCCGTAACTACTGAGCCTGAACTCTAGAGCCCATGAACCACAAATACTGAGCCTGCGTGCCGCAACTACTGAAGCCTGTGTGCCTAGAGCCCGTGCTCCGCAACAAGAGAAGCCACTCAATGAGAAGCCCGTGCATCGCCACGAAGAGTAGCCCCCGCTTGCCGCAGCTAGAGAAAGCCCGCGCGCAGCATCAAAGACCCCACGCAGCCAAAAATAAATAAATTAAAAACAAAACAAAGCAAAACCCCCCCCACACCTCATATCAGAATTCTGTTTCATTTGGCCTCATGGCTGCTGTTTAAGAAGAAAATATCTTTCCTAGTATATAAGTTCATTATTTTGTATACATTTTAATTTAAATCTGAGCAGTTTGATCATGCATCATGGAAACCATCTGCTCTGCTGGCTCTAAAACAATGTCTTGTTTGAAAAACCTGTTTATATAGGACTTTAAAGAAACACTATCAGAATGTATTGTAATCAATATAGATGTATTCTTTCTATGACTACAACCCCAAAGACTGAAAAAAAACCTCATTTCTTCTTCTTCTTCTTATTTTTTTTTGCGGCACGCGGGCCTCTCCCTGTTGTGGCCTCTCCTGTTGCGGAGCACAGGCTCCGGACGCGCAGGCTCAGCGGCCATGGCTCATGGGCCCAGCCTCTCCGCGGCATGTGGGATCTTCCCGGTCCTGGGCACGAACCCGTGTCCCCTGCATCGGCAGGCGGACTCTCAACCACTGTGCCACCAGGGAAGCCCTCCTTTCTTATTTTTATTAGCTGTATCTTTTTTAATGTGAACAAGTAAGTTTTCTATATAATTTGATCCACAGATGTTTGCAACATCTACTTAATGCTTACTACTGCATGCAAGATACAATACAAAGTAGCTTTCAACCCACAAAAGCATCCTCGTCTGTACTGAAAACATTGCCTGTATCCAATGTGTTTCTGAAAGATTTCATGTCACTAAGATGCCAGCCTGTTGTCTATTGAATATTGCATCAGATGACCTTTGTTATGTATTTATCAAAGCAAGTTCTATATAAAGATGCATTTTGTGAAAATCCTCTTTCAGACGTTTGTAAAGGAAAACTTGGTTATCGATAGGTTGTTGGCAGCTTAGTTGTTTTTAGTTAAACATATGCTTTATATCTTTTTTGATATTTTACACTTACAGGTTGTTGGTTTGTTTCCATGTGTCTCTTCGTATATAGTTCTTGAGCAATTTCCTGAAAAATACGCCGAGCACTCTTTTTCTATAAATACAAATAAGAAAAAAATGTATCTCTCTCAGGAATAAAAGCAGTGATTATTGCACATCATCTCAGCCTTTTCTTTCTTTATTGCCATCAGTCTCAGAAGCTACCCCGCCCAACACATCTATACCTAGTTAACTCTTGTATTTTGAGTATAGTAAGTAGAATTTATGATTGAGAACTATCAATTTACCACATATGTTACCATTATCATTTTTCTCAACAATAGGAAACAGTATCTGTGGTTGCAAGTTGTTCTTTGATGATGTTCTGAGTTTCTTAAATTATTTTGGATTTGAAGTAGTTACAACCACAATTCGAAAGATATTTTACAAGCATTGGTCTGTACCTTTTGTGAATCTTCTGTTTCTTTCTTTCTTAGAGTGTTAGATTTTGACTGTCAAGAAGAAAAGGAGAATCTTATAAGACACTTTATGTACTCAAAACAGTTGTGGCAGAGATCTCATACCATAATAAGGTTAAACTAACTTAATATTTAAATGGTAATGCAGTAAGAGTTAATAATTTTCATGTCATTTCTGAGATGCTTTATTAATAAAATAGCTCGAACTGATTGTAGGATTTATAGTAATCCTAATATAACATACACATCCCCCCTCTTGTAGCATGTGAATAACCAGAAGATAGTCTTTCTCAAAATCTTTAGGCCTTTTAAAGATATTTAAAGGCAGTTTCTAATCTCTTTTAACTTTTTTTTGCTCTTAAAGATTGTTCTTAGCCCTTTCATACCTCCCCCACCAGCGGAAAGTAGCATGTGTATGATGGTTATAAAGAAGGGTCTCTTATTCCCATATTACTGGGTTTTAAAAAGAAAACCCTGTAAATTGTGTACTCTGGTTAATAATTTCAGTGATGAAAATTTTTGCTTTCTTCTACAGACCTCTTCTGCAGGTGGTATTTCCTGCAAATGCAAAGGAAGATATTAATTAGATGAGCTATTTCTGAGGCTCCCAACATGTGGAGAGATGGAAATTATTTCCTTATGATAATATTCAAGGCCATAGGGACATCTAATGCAAGAAATTTTACTTACTTTGGTGAGGACGATGAAGTACACGAATACACCAGTGACGTAGATAGACAGCAGTGATAAGAGGGCCGTCAGGAGACTCTGCAATTCCTTGCTGAGAGCCTTCCTGTCTTTGTTAATTACAGATACAGAAAGAACCACAGTCACTATTGAAGCATATTATTGCAAATATATGTATAAAGTATAATCGAAACTACATGTTAGAGGTGAAACATGAACTTATTCTATTTGGCTATTCATATAAAAATTTATTCAGGGTCTCTTGATTCAGAAAGTACTCAAGTATATGATATAGTTAAAGCCAGTTCATTAGTTCTTTAAATGTATTAGGCCCAACATGTTATTCATTTTTAAAACTTAAAATTTTTAGAAATTCAATTAATTACTTGTCATAATGCTAAGAATCACTTTTTATATAAAGTTTTGCTGAAAGTTAGATAAACATTAAGAGTTTGTTCAAGGGTGTTTAAAGTTTCTTTTAGTAGATATGATGTACAGGTGTCACCAAGAGTCTGTTTATGGAGTTAAGATACTTTCCCATGTGTATTTATAACCTTGAACTGTTTAGTACACAGTGCAGTTCTCTAAGAACCTGAGAAGGCCGTATATTGAGACTCTAGTGCTCACTGCATGCTTAAAAGACAGGCATTGTTATATGTGCCCCTTATTTCTAATAAAGTTCTGGAAGTGGATTTATTGAATCCGTTTGCACATTCTGAATTTCTCCCTCCTTGCAGGAAGTGTCCTGTGCCCTAGGTAGTGATGAAGTAACACACCATGTCTTCAAGTACCTGAGTATTTGAAATACAAAATCCATTTAGATTTATAATTGTTATCTGAATAACTTGTACTTTTCAACTAAATATCCCATAGATGCTTATCGTGTGAACTCAGTTTATACAACGTACATTTTTCTTGTGAAACTAACAAATCAACCATATCTGTAAAACTTAAAAAGTTTCAAGTGTGAAATTAGGAGCTCTGTAGAAAAGGAAGTTGCCATGTCTATCTTAGTGGTACTTTCATTCCTTTTCCTCAAGAAGAATGTTTCTTCACATAAGCTTGCAGGTTTGAAACCTTCATCTCTTTACAAACCATTTTTCTTCTGTCTAATATTTTTTATAGAAGATGAATGCATGCAGTGAGATATACAGATCTCCAAAGCTGTTGTGTTTGTTTTAATACCTATAGCTAATATTTATTGAGCACTTGCTATGAACCAGGCACCGTTAAAAGTGCTTTATGTGTATTAACGCATTTATAATTTACCTTACAGGTGAGAATAAACTAAGGTTAAATGACAGTGGAATATCAAAAGGCCATTAGAGCACCAAAGCAGGGGTTAAAATACAGGACCATCTGGGCTCCTCAAAGTCCTGTTTTAAAACCAAAAGGCTGGTTAATTTGAGTTTACGTTTTAATGATCTCAGTGCTCATCATACCAGAGTTTTTTGTTTTTTTTTTAAAGAAGATGTTGGGGGTAGGAGTTTATTAATTAATTTTATTATGTATTTTTGCTGTGTTGGGTCTTCGTTTCTGTGCAAGGGTTTTCTCTAGTTTTGGCAAGCGGGGGCCACTCTTCAACGCGGTGCGTGGGCCTCTCACTATTGCGGCCTCTCTTGTTGCAGAGCACAGGCTCCAGACGCGCAGGCTCAGTAGTTGTGGCTCACGGGCCTAGTTTCTCCGCGGCATGTGGGATCCTCCCAGACCAGGGCTCGAACCCGTGTCCCCTGCATTAGCAGGCAGATTCTCAACCACGGCGCCACCAGGGAAGCCCATACCAGAGTTTCTTTAAAGGCGAGAGGTCTGAAAAAAAGCACGGAGTTGCTGCCCTTCTTTTCCTTCCCCCAGAATCACGTGAAGCTTTTCCTCTGAAATTTCTTAATTTCTTAATTTATAGAACTTAGCTAGGCTCCGTGTCCTCACTTGCATGAGGTAATTGTCATGGATTTTAGTAAATCTCAAGAAGCCAGGGCCACACCGACCTTTTTTCTGTTCATTATCTATGCACAAGGGGTAGGGTCAGGGATCCCCCAGTGGCTTCACCTAAAATTTGTGTTTATTCTCCATAATGCATATTTTTTTTCTGGGTCCAATTTATTGATCGCTTTCGCTTCTCCAGTGTTTTGTTCTAGATGGTGCAATACCAGACTAGATACTGACAAGTCTGTCAGTTAATCATCACATTTCAATCAGTGTAACATACAAAAGGAGGACATAGTTGGTCAGCCTTTGCCAGTAAAGTCTGGACATGGAAAGAGAATATAGCACCCACATAACCCTGACTCTGCGTCTGTGGAGGCTGGGAGATGGTGTCAGAGGAGTTCTTGAATCCAGACTTCATGTTAGCTTGTGTGCAGGTCACACTCTTCACTGGCTCGGGTACTAAGTTATCAAATTTACCTCATAATCTCTGCATATAAGTATTGTGATGCATTTCAGGGGCAGAGCAGAACGCAGTGTTCGGGAATAAAGTCTTGACTAACCTCTTACCACCAGCACAGTCCCTCCTCCCGTCCGCTTAGCTCTCGGTTCCTTTGAACTGGGAAAGGCTATTCCACAGATGTAGATTGCGCTGTCATTGAAAGCCAGCCTGTTTACAGTGAGGGCAACTTGGTTTGGTGCCAGATTCACAAGTGTGAATTTGTCTGTCTCATCTCTGCATCCATCCAAGCACAGGTTCTCGGGCTGGAGAGCGCCATAGCGAAACCACAGGCTTGTCGGTCGCTCTGCAGGGCACCCCGCGGTGGAGAAAGAGCACTGCATGGTCACAGCCTTTTGAGTGTAGTCCACTTCAAGGGAAGGTGGTTGAACCACCGAGACGGTACAGTTGCTCGCGGCACCTGCAGGAGGAAGCAGGTGAGCCTGTTTAGTGGGCCTCTCACCTCCCTTTGTGCTTCCGTTTTATTGACATTTTGGGGTGAAGAATCGTTGAAAGCCATTGCTTTCTTTTTCTTCCCTCACTCCCAGCACAGACAAGACTGTAAAAGTAGACACTGGTGACAGTATTTTATAATAACTATAAATGGGGTATAACCTTTAAAAATTGTGAGGTTGTACACCTGTAACTTACATAACATTGTACATCAACTTTACTTCAATTAAAAAAATTTGAGACTAAAAAAAAAAAGTAGACACTGGTATTCCTCACTTTTCCTAACTCTCCGAGTTTCCTAACCTCAGCCTGCTGTTGTGCAGTGATGTCTGGTACTTGAGGGCAGCCCCAGAGAGGTCCCGGGAATCTGCATTATCATGAGCGGAGGTGACAGCAGATCCAGAGTCAGAAGTTCGGGGTCCACATGTACACTTGTGGTGTACGTACAAGCTTTCCTCTGACCTCCCTATGCAGATCACTTACTCTCTCAGGACCCGTTTCCTCATCCGTACCCCCTGGCCTCACAGGAGTGTTGTATTCAATGTGGTAATAGGTATCAAAGCCCTTCATGCAAATGTCACACCCACTGATTGAGCACATGGGCAGTAGGGATTTGGGGGGGGCCTTGTGGCAGTTGTGATTGCTAGGAATTTATGACAATTTACAGTTGTTCCTTTATGAGTCTAGTTGTCCCAGTGGGAAACATTATAAAAGGCAAGATGTACATCTGGGAAAATGTAGCCCGGGCTTAGCCTACAGTGTCTTTGATTACTGAGCAGAGGCCTAATGAGCTGGCCGGACCACAGCCCAGCAAGTTGGATTTCTTCCTGGCACTTGTACATTGCTTTGTAGTCTCTTGTAGCTTTCATCTATTTGATGAGAGTGTAGCTCCTGGAGCACACACTTTAGTTCGGATCCTAGCTCTGCCAGTTCCTAGTTCTCTGGTCTGTTTCCTCATTAGCAAAATGGGATAGTATTGTGCACCTCATGAGTTTAGCGGGAAGTTTAAGTGAGGCCATGTATGCATAAGGAGTATTTACTTACCTGAGTCTTAGTAAGTATTTAATAAAAGGTAGCTATTTCTGCTGCCACCATTATTCCATTAATGGGCAGTGTCATATGCCCATTTTAGAGATAATTGTGGACATCTCAGCAATGTGTTAGCAGGGCCGGGATTAGATATCCAGTCCAGTGCTCTCTCCACCACGTCCTGCTGCTTTCATGTCATAGAGGTTGGGTCCCTACTTTGGCCTTCTGTCTAACCCCAGGCATGTGAAGCTGGAAAGCTGCTCAGGTGTTTATAAATGGGAAGACCTCCCCTCAACCCTTTTGGGATCAAGGGAGAGGCTCTATGTGAAATAGTATTGGTTGAGACAAATTGGAATTTTTGCATGTTTTTAGTCTGACGTTGCCTGGTTATATGTTTCCATGTGGTCTTATTTGTCTGACTTTGTCCTTGGCTACTGTAAACGAAATTGAAAGGTAATCCAAGTGGTCTGATGTAAGTTTTAGACGAGCTTTTTGTCACCTAACGTTTTTGTTATAGGTCCTGACCCAGAACAGAAGAATTAAAACTAGAATCATGGTATCTGTGATGCAGGTCTGTTCTCACCATGTTTTAATTTTAGTATTTGTACAATTGAAGACGAGCTGGGAGCTTTTTAGCAACCTGATAAATGTAAACCAGATGAGAGGGTATAGTCACTTGGAGAAGACCAGGCTTCCTACTTCTTCAGCTGAGGGACTTAGCTTCACTCCTAAGTCTGATAACTGTAAGCACAGGTCTCCTACCCAGACTCAGTCACCTTAGAAGTAAAGAAACGCTTTACAAGGGATAGTGATCATTATGTATGGAAACTTGAAATGGAAGTGGGCCTACCAAGCCACAAAGTTAACCAGCAGTGTCCCAGTGTCAGGTCCTCTGTCACATAGAGTTTTTAACAGGGAAGCTGCCTTTTAACATTTTTCTTGGAGAGCTAGTGCTCCAGGGTAAAATAAATATTTGCAACTTTGGAGTTTCATATATCTGCTCATTTCTGACTATTGCCTGAGAAGGGAGAAAACCAGTTGCAGTGGTTTCCTGTGAGAGCGCAGACTGTGAGGACACTGCTGCCCCTTCCCCCATGCTGTGAAGCAACATCTTAGTGAAAAAAGGGAAGTTTGGATGATATGTCACACTGCAGCCCACTCCTTGAAAGATTTCTCTTTAAGAACTCCCACATTCTGTAGGATTTTTTTTTTTAAATACAGTACCCTCTGAAAAGGTTGAAAGTTTATCTTCTTAGTGGAGGGAATAAAAAAAGATTACTATTTTTGAAGACCAAGCTAGAAAATACATAGAAAATTAATTTTTTGACACTTTCTAAAAAAAGCCTTTTTGGAAAATTTCGAACGTATGCAGAAGTAGTCGACCAGCACAGTAACTTCTGTGCCGTCACCTGACTTCAACCCAATGTTGTTTCACCTCTTCTCCCTACTTGCTCCTTCACTCCTGTGTTATTTTAGGGCAAATTCGAGATATTTTATCTGCACATCTTTCAAAATATATCTTTAAAAGATAAGAATTCTTCTTTAAAATAATACTAATTAAAATATATTAAAAGTAATATATACATATTAGGGGAAAAAAGACTATAACTGAAAGTAGAAGCAAAAAAATCACCCATAGTCCTTTCATCACCCCCACCAAAATCACTGTTAACATTTTAATATATTTCTTGACAGATGAGAAAAAAATCATTTTAAGGGCTTTTGCTCCCTTTCCTGCCCTATGACCCAAACTTTGTGGGCAAATCTGAGATTATTAGATTTATTAGAACTATGGTGAGATTATTAGAACTGTGATGTAGGAAACTCTTTCATAGAGAAAAAAACAGGTATAGGCATCCATATATTATGAGATGATTCTTCAAGGAAGGAGCCATTGCAGTTGTTTTTTTAAATGACAAGTACTTTAATTTATAGAAATTCAGCTTTTCTGAAGCACTGTTCTTTAAAAATATTCAAGTATTGTTTAGTGCAGAGTGAGTTCACCTGTATGGGAACTGAATTGTTGATTACTAACATGTGATTTTACGAATATTTTCAACCCTTTGGTGAGGTGCCCTTCTCTACAGCTGCATAAGAGCAAAGGACATTTTCAGTGTTAATATGAAATTTTTTCTCAGCTATTTTTTTTTATTACCTGTTTGAGAAAAAAAATTTATCACCTTAGACAATTTCCATAATGTTATACATTTAAAAATTAATCTGTAGGGGCTTAAAATATAAATGAATTAGGCGAAAAGTAGCAATTGATTTAAATAAAATGGAGGGAAAAATAAAAGAACCTTACCGACATGAAATAGAATCAGATTGAGTTCCAGACCGAGAATGATTTTGCCTCTGTTCACAGTCTCCATTTCCGTGTGTATGTGTGACGTGGTTAGTGGGATTGTGTATTTGAAGAGAGTTGGCTTTTTTTTTTAAAGAAAGGAAGAACCAAAGAGAGGAACTCTTATTAAGGAACCATAATCGGGAACTTTTTGAAATTGTGTAAAGATTGTTTGTAATCCAGTTTCACCATTGAAAGTTGAGATTTTAGCCTAGAGCACATTTCTAACTGTTCATATGTTCACATTTTTCTTGGATTTTACAAATCCTCGGAAGTGTTAGATGTTTTGAGTGAGATTTTGATTTACACGTGGTGCATATTCTCAGGATGTATTGTTTGACAGATAATTCGTACTTTAAATTTCTAGAGCAGTTCAGTCGCTGGTCTTGGGGCATCTAATTTATGCTTAGTGCTGGGCCAGTAACTTCTGGAAATGGAGGAGAAGCAGAAGGAAGTGTCTTCACGTAGAGACAAGAGAAAAATCAGTGGACGGTACATCAGAGTACAATGAAGAAATAAGTTGTGTACCATTAACTAGCTGTGCCCCAGTTTGTGTGACCCCTTTTATTGTGCTGTGAAACAAATGTGTGGAATCTCTGTCATCCCCAGCCCCTTGGGGGCTTCATCAGTCTGGTTCTTTGTAAGCAACAGAAAATGACTTGGGCTGACTTAAGCAAAGGGTAATTTACTGAAAGGATTTGGGGTAGCTCAGCGAGTCACTGGAAGGACTGGAGAATCGTGTGTGGGGGTCTACACACAAGACACATGCCCCAAAACATACTATAAAACTGATCCAAAGAGCACACTGCCGCCGCCGAGCACTAGATGCTGCAGCTGGACCAAAGCCTGTCGGTAGTACCGCTCAACGCTGCCCAGCTGCTTGGTGTCACGCCACTGCTCCGCCTCCCCAGAGAACGAGCCTCATGTCCCCACTTCTCTGGGTCACTAGCTCCTCCTTCCAGGTCTCAGGCGAGTGTTTCTGAGCTTAGGTCGTGTGCCAGTGCCTTAGCTGCAAGAAAGGCAGGGAAAGCTGCTTCCCCAGGCTTTGTCTTCCACCAGGAAGAGGGTGCTGGGCCGCTGAAAAGAGGGAAAAATCTTCCCACTGTACTGTTTGTACTCTTGGCACCTGTTGATTATATTTTGTCATTTATGGAAAGTTATTCTCAGTCTGAATTTAGTAACGCTTTTAGTATTATTGTGTTTTTTCCATCATCATAGCATCTAAAAGCACCCCCAAATTTATATATACTATTGTGTGTGTGTGTGTGTCTGTAGTCAGTGCTTGGTATGTGTGTGAACTTGAAGACCTTTTCTAGCCCCCCAGTATCTGGGCATCTGATGCTCATGGGTGTGGAAATGACTAACATAACATAGACTTCAGTCACTATTCCAAGAAGTGCTGGATTGATTCATCCATTCTAGTGTGTTAACCACTCTCTGGTTCTGGAGCTTAACTTTTATGAAATTGTTCTGGAAAGTTAGAGAGTGGATTGACCTCCCTTGAAAAAGATACTGAATGATCTGTTTTTATAAATTAAAACCTTCATTAGCCTATTTTTATTTTCAGCCTGATAAACCTCTCTAGTTAATATGTTGCATAATTTTACTACACTAGTGGCATTTTCTAGCATTTATCCAAAACCGTCTTTCAAATTTTACGTGTTACTCTCTGCTTCAATATTCCAGTGTTTAATCAGCAGTTTTCCAAACCTATTAACCATTACACACCAGTCAGTCTGAGGGAGGGTGATGTCCAAAACTGTCAGAGAAAATAGTAGTGTGGGCTTTGGGTCCAGTTAAACCAGGGATTATGTTTCTGCCCCAGTGTTCATTAACCTTGTAGGCTGGGGCACGTGCTTCAGTTCTCCTAAGTCTGTACTTCCTCTCTTTGTCCTACTGCTGGGTCACCTGGGAGATGATTCCTCAAAGCACCCGGTGCTTGGCACATACCAAGTCCTTAGCAAATATTGTTCTTCCCCTCTTCCCTCTTCAAATAACTTGTTTGTTCAAGAATTTAACTTAATGTTTTTATTTGTTTTAGTAGGTGGCAAGTGGGATAAACCATCAGAAATTTTGGAAATCAAGGGACAGAATTGGGAAGAACAAGTGAATAGTCTGCCTGAAGTTTTCAGAAAAGCTGGTTTTGTTATCGAAGCTTTCACTAGACTGCCATACCTGTGTGAAGGTGACATGTATAATGACTACTACGTTCTGGATGACGCTGTCTTTGTTCTCAAACCAGTATAAACACGTGGAGCTTGAAATTTTCACAGTCCACCCCAAGAATGTATGCTCCGGAAGAGGGTCTGCGTTCTCAATTATGCGAAGGGAGGACCTTTGGGGACTGCCATTCTAAATATCATGTAGGAATTTTAAAAGCCAAAATACTAATTATTTCTTTGTAGTGTGTAAAAGGAATGTTTTTAAAAAACAAAAACCCAACTCTTTGAGGATTTTTATTAACTCTTTACTCAGTAATGCAGGTCACACTCCGATTATGGAAGATATTTTTTATACTTAATTGCAGTAGGGACTCATTCCCAGGCAAAGCAATAGTCATGACTTCACATGGAACCAATAAATATGGATTGTTTTTAATAAAATGAAGACTGGCAATAAAACTGTCCATCCAGTTGCAAATATTGGTTATAGGGTATAGCCACTGATACTCTTTCATGTTTAGAAATTCTATCATTATTCAAGAAAATGTTTTTAATCATGCTAATAAACTTTTTTGGAGATGACTTTGGCATCATGTTTGAGTTAATATAAGGCTTCCCTAGCATCTGTCATTGCTTTGGCTTCAGGGGTACCCGAATAGTAGCAGTATGTGAAGGATGCAATTGACTTGAATGTGCGGTGAAGGAAGGCTTGAGACGGGGGTGGGGTGCTTACTGCAAGGTGTGGTGAACATAGGCAACCCAGACGAACCCGTAAAACAACCTCATTCAGATACAGTACTTCGAGGACCACTCTCACTCCCTAACTCATGTTGTTTTCAGAAGTGCGGAACACTGGATTCTGACTTTGTGGTAGCTTCTGTCCTACATTCAGAATTTTGTTTTTTCCGGACAGTCTCAGGTTCTCAGCATTGAAACATTCAGTTTTGTCTTCTGACAAAAATGCAACCTAAAAATGTTTTAATTCAGCTTCTTACTCTGTACTTGTATACATCTTTCCCAGAACTCGGCTCTTTCGAAATCCTTAACTGAGTTTATCGAAATCCTTGACTGAGTTTAGAGTTTGCCAAGAGTGTGGTTTGAGGAAACCATGTCAGACTCATGCATTCTAGAATCAGCAAGTACCTCCAACTATATATCCAGAAATGTTGCAATGAGGAACTCATTAGCAAGATCAATAGCCATTATGGATGTTACAAAGAGCAGAGCACTTAACCCAGAATCTAAAATCTCAGTAATAACAGATGCCAATTTGAGATCGTGGCTATTAATATGTTATTCTCACAACTTTATTTCTTTTGTCAGCCAGGTGTTTCATTAAATATTCTCATTCATATGCTCATAGAAGTTATCAGATCAGCACATTTACTGCAACACCTGGGTGTAAAGGAGAATTAAATCCTTGAGAAGAATGACTTTATTATTCATTGAGAACAGCATTCCCATGTCCTCACACCAATATCTTCCAATGTTATTGTGTAGTCATAAGAGTTGGGTTATGTGATTTATGCAAAAGTGTTATTGGTGTGTTCTAATGCTTTTTTCCAGGAATTCAAGTAAGTGAAGTGCAAATACTTAGCACCTTAGATTGTAAAAATAGAGGAAATGAGTAAACTTAATGTAGTTCTTGTACAGTTGAGTTTTGCTTCTTTATAAACTGTCATCATCAGGGGTTACTATTTAGACTGCCGAACAAGAGTGCAAGAGTGACGGATGTTCAAAGAGGCAGGCTGCCCCAAAGTGTTTCATAACCTTGAAATCCAGAATTAATTTGAGAGTCTATTTGAAAAACACACACCTCATTCTTTAGCCCCCAAATCAGAGAAAGCACAGACATTAATTTATTTCAAAGGTAAAAATACTTTCTCAAAATCTGAGGTTCTCTGAAAGCCAGCTTCTCAAAAGTGCGTTTTTTTTTTTTTTTTTTTGGTGAAAATTTAAACCAGCAAATCCGCTCACATTTCATGCCTGGTCTTGAAAGTCTTGATGGTGTGTCACCATTCCACTAGATGGCAGTGTTGCTTACTGAGTGTCAATGGCTGTTTTTTTCCCTAAATGGAGTCATGTTTTTTCTTTTTTCTCCCCAAAATACAATAAACTGCCTTCTTGTCTACACCATTCCTGTGTAAGTGCTTCATATCAAGTTAAGGTCGTACTAGAGGAATTAAGAAGAGCTCTATTTGTGGTCAAAGCAAGCTAACCAGTTGACCTTAAAGGTCACAGAGAAAGGAAATGCAAGCTGCACCTGTGAGTCAAAGCTCTTTGCACCTGCAGTTGTAAGCCCCTTGAGTGTTGAGACTACTGATTTCAGGGAAGGGAAGGGAAGGGAAGAAGACACAATGGCCTTAGTCATTTCTCCCTTGTGCAGAGTTGTTAAGAGAGACAGTGTATTTTCTACCCTTCTCAATGTCGCATCAGTTTTTACACAGTTGACCTTTAACAGAAAAGAAGCTGGGCTGGGAAATAAAGTAAAACTTAGCTGTTTCAAGTCGTCTTTCTGAGTAAAGCTTTGTTTTCACTTAGTTCTGAGTATAGTATTTAAATAGACTTATAATGAAGCAAGGTGCTTTCATCAACTGCTTCCCGCTGCTTGGTTACTGGTAAAAGTATTTCATGATCTTTTTTCTCTGAAAGCTACAGCACCTTCAACAGGGGCTTCTAGTGGCTAAAGTGACCTACTATGTTTGTGCAGATGCCTAAGTACCCCCCAAATAAGCTTTTTTCCAGTGCACCCATGTTGCAGCTGGAAGCTGGTGGACTGAGCTAGGGTTGTCCAGGCTGAGTTGTGCTGCCTAGGAGTCCACTGAGCACAACACTGGGCTCGCAATTGACTTGAAACAACCAGGATGCTCACTAAGTCACAACTTATCAAAGATAGAAAATCATGAATTGGCAGAAGGAAGTTCACACTGTGTCCATGCTAAGATCTAAGTGAAAAAATGCACCCAGGATCATTAAGGAAATATTACCGCAATATAAAATTCAACAGCCTGCCTTTTTGCAAGTAGTGGATGATGAGACAATAGCTGGGCAACAGTGAACAGCACAAGAAAAACAATTTCATATCTACCGTAGCTATATAGGTGTTCATATGTTTTGCTGCTTACCTTTATCAATTCTAATACATTTGTATTGTCTGCTATGTAGGAGTTGATTCTAACTTCTTTTTAGTTGTCACTTGCTTTTTAAAATTTTATTTTAAAATGAACTTTTATTTTGGAATAATGTTAGGTTTCAAGAAACCTTGCAAAGATAGTACAGAGAGTTCCTGTATACCCTTAACCCCCTAACGTTATCTTGCATAGAAGCCACGGTATGTTTGATCGAACCCACAGCGTCTGCAGTGGAAGCAGGGAGTCTTAACTGCTGGACCACCAGGGAAGTCCCTCTTCCCTTTTTAAAGTTGAGTAATATTCCATTGTATGTATTTTGCTTATCCATTCATCTGTCAATGGACACCTGGGTTACTTCCACCTTTTTGTTATTGAGAATAATAACAAAATGCTGCTATGAACATGGGTGTACAAATAATCTGTTTGAGTCACTGTTTTCACTTCTTTCGGGTATATACCCAGAAGTGGAATTGCTGGATCAGATGGTAATTCTATGTTTAATTTTTTGAGGAATTGCCATATTGTTTTCCACAGTGGCTGCACCATTTTACATTCCCACCAACGGTGCACAGGGGTTCCAATTTCTCCATATTCTCCCTAACACTTGTAATTTTGTATTTGTCTTGATAGTAGCCATTCAGTGGATATGAGGTGGTTTTGCGTTTCCTTGATGATTTGTTTTTACAGTACAATTTGTACAGCATTGGGTTTCATTTACTAGTAACTTGCACTTTATAGCTTGCTATCTATATTGATATCAATGAATTGGAATCAGTGTCCACTGATACCAAAGTACTTCTTTTTAGTTATGAAATTTCATACTTTTGGAAAATTAGGAGAATATTATTACATAACTAGAACTTAAGATTTCCCTCTGGATTTTAGAATCAATATGCTGTATTCACATGAATTAAATACTAGTGTATTTTTGATGCAAAGCCATTTAAAAATTACTTTCAGTAAGCATAAAATGAAAAGTAAAGATCCCCTTTCTCCACCCCCAAATAAATGACCATGTGAAACTGGAATGTCTTATTACAGACCTGCATTTCTTAAATTCTGGAAAATAATTAAGAGCAGGTAGAATGCCCAAATGCTGTTTTCTTATATCCTGTTCAGGAGTCAACACAGAATATGGGTTTTAAATGCCTTTGAACCCTCAACACTTTTCAAATGGTAGAGTTGTGGTGTTTGAGAATACAGTGGCCGTCATTTTTATACTCAGCAGAACAAAAAAGTTTTCCCTGCCCTTGATTTTGCCACCTTGTTTTTATTATTTATTATTTATAAGGTGGCTGTGACTGATCATAAAGCCCTACTGGTTTTGGCATGTTTGTTATAGAAAAAGTAGAAAATACCGACAGGTGTAAAGAAGAAAATGCAAGTAGGTTTTACCTGTATCATAATCTTAGAGCACCACTGTTAACGTTTTGGTATATGCCCTTCTAGACTTTTTTACATCCATATATGTACCCACACATACACATTTACAAATTAACATGAAAATTTTTGACAATAAAAAGATACTTTTATTCTTGCGAGATAAATCATGTGAAACTCGTAGACACCTATTTTCTAAATCAAAAATTGACAAAGGATGGAAGACATTTTCTATCATTTAGTGCTTGAGAGCAAGATTCTTGTTTAAAGGATTAAACCAGAGGCCTGGGGATAAAAGGATGTTTTTGAGGATGCTGATAAATATTATAACTATTTTAAATATAAATTTATTTATTTTATCGTTTTTGGCTGCCTTGAGCCTCCGTTGCTGTGCGCAGGCCTTCTCTAGTTGCGGCAAGCGGGGTCTACTCTTCGTCGCGGTGTGCGGGCTTCTCATGGCGGTGGCTTCTCTTGTTGCGGAGCACGGGCTCTAGGCACGCAGGCTTCAGTAGTTGTCGTTCTCCGGCTCTAGAGCGCAGGCTCAGTAGTTGTGGCGAACGGGCTTAGTTGCTCCGCGGCATGTGGGATCTTCCCCGATCAGGGATCGAACCTGTGTCCCCTTCATTGGCAGGCAGATTCTTAATCACTGCGCCACCAGAGAAGCCCCACAACTATTTATAAATAATATAAATATTACATTAAAACCATCAGATGAGCAACAGAGCAGTACAGTTGGCCATTTCTGAAGAGGATGTCTAATTTTGCCACTGACAAAGTAATTTTGCATTACACAAAGTAATTTTGCATTACACATTTTAAAAAAGTTATTTTAAAAAAAAATTTCAGGCATTGAGATGTATTTCATTAAATGTAAAGGATTGCAAGGAAATCTCTAGAGTTCACAATTATATTTTCATTAGAAAAGACAGTTATTCATCATTTCACCATGAAAACCTAACACTTCAATGTATTTCCTTTCTGTTTTTTTTTTTTTTTTTTTTTTTTTTTGCGTACGCGGGCCTCTCACTGTTGTGGCCTCTCCCGTTGCGGAGCACAGGATCCGGACGCGCAGGCTCAGCGGCCACAGCCCACAGGCCCAGCCGCTCCACGGCATGTGGGATCTTCCCGGACCGGGGCACAAACCCATGTCCCCTGCATCAGCAGGCGGACTCTCAACCACTGCGCCACCAGGGAAGCCCTCCTTTCTGTTTTAATACAAGTGCATATAATATATATTACTTCATATTTGGCTTTTTTTGGATATAAAGTGATTTCCTTGTGTTTCTATTGTACAGTCTTCATTATACCCATTTAAATAGCTGTATAACCCACGAAATGGATGTAGCATAGTTCACATAACCATTTCCTTAATGGTGAACTCAAGCTGGATCTTCTCCTACCGCCCCCCACCCCTTCTTTCTGTATTTATATGTAATGCTGCTGCAGTAAATATTTTGCTGCGCAAACTTTTTTACTTCTGAGCATTTTTTTCTCCTTATATAAATTTGGCCATGTTTACTGACCTAGGGGTCTGAATATCTTTACGGTTCTTCTTCCCCTTTCCCTTCCCCTTCTTCCTTTTCATCTTCTTCTTCTTTTAAAACCCTTTTTATTACAGAAAATTCCAAGCTCACGAAAAAGAAGAAAACAGATAACAATAACCCCTGCTCAGGCTGCAGCAAGTATCAACACATGACCAGTTTGTTTCACCCAGATTCCTGCCACTCCTTGGTCCCCGTTATTTCCACGTAAATCCCAGACATCATATTTCAGGTTTGCAAATATATATCTGCAAAAGATAAGGACTCTTTAAAAAGAGCCATACTGCAATTGTCACCCCTAAAAAACCTAACCATTAAACATCCAGCGACTACATTGCTGCAGTTGTCCTATCATTTTTAAAATAGTTTGTTTGAATTCAGATCCAAATAAAGTCGCTACATTGTAATTGGTGGATGTGTTTGGAGAGCCCTTCAGCCTCTTTCCTCGCTGCTGTCTCGGAGAGGGGCGAGGGAGAGCGCGTTTCCGCCTGCGTCTTGCACGCTTCGGGATTGTGACCCCCGCTGCGCTCGGTGCCCGGGTTTCCACTCGGGCAGCCGCCGCCGGGAGGTGGGCGCGGTTCCCACCGCCCGCGCGCTGGACTCAGAGCAGCCAAGCGGGGCACCGCAGGTGAGGCGCGGGCGGCCGGGGAGGACCCCGCGGGGCCGGGCGCAGGGACGCGGGCGGGCGCAGCTCAGGCGCTGGGGTCGCGCGGGGGCCAGGAGCTCGACGCGGGCCCGGTGCAGGAAAGGGGCCCAAGGTGTGCGTGGGGCGGCGGGTGACAGACAAAGGAGAGGGGGCAAATGGCGGATTCAGCGGCTTTAAGGGCTCGCGGGGGCGACGGCGTCATGGGAGGGGGTGGGGAGGAAATTTCCAAGAAAGGGATCCGAAGCCACTTAATAATAGTAAGAAGAAGAAAATGATAATACCAGGAGCAACAACAATAGCATCAGTAATAATAATAGCTACTATTCATCGAGTGTTTATATGTCCCACGCTGGGCTCAGGTTTTTTAACATATTTTACATATAAGGAAAGTTCTTTGCATAGTTTACATATTTTATCTCATGGCTGTTGCGAGCAAGAAATGAGAGTATCAGGAAGAGCACAGTACTGACTCTGCATTGCATAAATTGATGAACTTTAAAAATGTTTATACAGTCTTTCGGAGGGAGGTACTATTGGCATCCCCATGGGACAGAGGAGGAAATGCAAGCTCAGAGAGGTCAAGGAATTTGTTGAAGAGCACACAGCTAGTAATGGGTGGTTTAAATGAAAACGGGGGCTTCTATCCCTGAGGTGGCACCTCCCACCTGGAGTTTTAGGTTCAGAGTTACTGAGCAGAGGCTGGAGAGCAGAGCCAGTATGTGCTTGGAATCATTTAGCTCTGGGTTTGGGACCTGGCCCTGCCACCTACTAGCTGTGTGACCTCGGGCAGGTCACTGGACCTTTTAGAACCCGTTTCCTCGTCTGTGAAATAGAAATAACAGTAATATTTGCCTCAAAGATTCTGCAAGGACTGAGAGAGGCAACGTGCATAGAGGGGCGCGTGCTTTGTTCTCTCTCATTCAACGGTTGCTACAATTATGATTACTAGGGAGTCCCGCCATTTGCTTGCTCTGTGACCTCTGCATGTCCACTGAACTCACCTCTGAGACCAAGTAAAGTAAACCTTCAGGGCTGGTGGACTGAGTAAATGAATTGGTCTGGCAGATGGAAGATGCCCAGTGAGACCAGCATCCTCCTGTCTCTTCTTTTATCACAGAATCCCAGGCCTTCCATTTTGCTCTCCTGAGACTAAAAGAGAGGAAGGGGAATGACTGTCCAGAGTCTCGCTATCAGTGACAGAGCTGGGACCGGCACTTAGGCCTCATGCCTGTAGTCCAGAAAGCTCCTATTCCCTTGAGTTCTACAACCCTTGTGAGCCGGGAAGTTCTAATGCCATGGTTTGAAATAAAATCCAAATCCAGTTCAAATAGCCTGGTATTCTACAAACCAGACAAGTTAGCCCACTTTGCATTCATAGTAATGAAAATAGTCTTGTGGGGTTTTTTTGTTTTGTTTTATTATTATTATTATTATTTTTTGCGGTACGCGGAGCTCTCACTGTTGTGGCCTCTCCCGTTGCGGAGCAGAGGCTCCGGACGCGCAGGCTCAGCGGCCATGGCTCACGGGCCCAGGTGCTCCGCGGCATGTGGGATCTTCCCGGACCGGCTCACGAACCCGTGTCCCCTGCATCAGCAGGCGGACTCTCAACCACTGCGCTACCAGGGAAGCCCTTGTGTTTCTTTTGATTTTTGTTTCTGGGAGAAAATCTCCAAGATAGTGTCTGTAGGTCCGTATGTATGTGTCCATGATTCAGACCTTAAATGGAGCTGCTTTGCAGACAGTAAAACTTCATGTACTTTTGAATTGTTGGTTTGTGTCTGGGATGGGATGCCCCAGCGTTGGAGGAACCTCCTAGCATCTTTGCAAGTTTCATGGAAGATGAAATGTCTCTCATCCCTTGGGTGACCAGCTCATCCTGTTTTGCCTGCACCTTTCTGGGTTTTAAAGCTGAACCCTCCCTGCTCATCCAAAAGCAGGAAGTTTTTTAGGAAACCATGTTCATTTCAGGTTTGTGGTTATTGTTGCTGGTTTCATTTTGAGTTCCTTCAAAGCAGTCCTTGGTTGCCTGATTTTCACCCATCTGCTGGGAGAGGGCCTTTAGGTGGGAAGAGGGGCGGGCTGCGTGGAGAAAACTATCGACCCCCAAATCGCCATTGCCCAGCTCAGTCCTTTTAATCCTCTTGGCCGAGCTCCTGAAAGAGAGTGACCCGAAGGGCTTTTAATTAAAACCAAATCCCATCCTGGCGATGGGCTGGGGTTTCGTTGGAACGAAGACTTTATGTGCAGCAGAAAGTGGGGCATCTGTTTCAGTAATTGTAAACCCCTTGTATAGTTAATAGGGAGACTGTAGCAATAAGCACAAGAAGCCTCATTGTCTGGGAAACTGGAGAATTGTGAATGAGGCCAATGCCCCAGGGCAGCTGACCAAAGGGAAGGGAGAAAAAAGGGCCAAAGGTTCCCCAAAGTCCCCAAACCAGTAAGAGTTATTATGAGAGTTGAACATACCAGCCTGCAGGGTGGGATTGATGGAGCAGAATGTGTCTACAAAGTGCTTTGGGATCAGGTTCGCTCAAAACCTGTTAGAATGCGCTGCTTTTGGTGTCTGGAGGTTTCAAAAGTTTCAGTTTGTTTTTGCCCTGGGCGGTCAAGTGAGCATACCTGTTTCCAAAGTTGGTTGAGAAGTCCCCTTGGGGGATAAAGAATCTATTTGCATAACAAGCCAGGCAATAGCAGGGGAATCTGTATTAGAGGGTGCTGGGGTGCCTATAATCTCAAGAAACCATGGGTGTGCATTATGGTGCAAGTTCCCAAGGGGGTGGCATCCTGTGACTGAAGTGAGCCTGGGAGTCAGGTACCACCCTCACCTGTTTTCCTACCAGTCCTCTGGCCACTCCTCTCAGCCCCCTTTCCCAGTTCCTCCTTATCTCTCCACTTTCTTTTATGAAAAAACACAGTATCTCTCTCTTTTTTTAATTTTTAAATTTTATTTATTTATTTATTTTTGGCTGTGTTGGGTCTTCATTGCCGCTCGCGGGCTTTCTCTAGTTGCAGCGAGCGGGGGCTACTCTTCGTTGCAGCGTGCAGGCTTCTCATTGCGGCGGCTTCTCTTGTTGTGGAGCACGGGCTGTAGTCACACAGGCTTCAGTAGTTGCAGCACTTGGGCTCAGTAGTTGTGGCTCGCGGGTTCTAGAGCACAGGCTCAGTAATTGTGCATGGACTTAGTTGCTCCGCAGCATGTGGGATCTTCCCGGACCAGGGCTCGAACCCGTGTCCCCGGCATTGGCAGGTGGATTCTTAACCACTGCACCACCAGGGAAGCCCCCAAAGACAGTCTTTTTTGTTTTGCTTTTTCTTTAAAAAAATCATTTATGTGGAAAATTTCAAGCCCATATAAAGGTAGACACAAGAATATAATGGGCCTTATGTACCCATCACCCAGCTTCAGTTGTCAACTTGTTTCATCCATCCCTATTTCCTCCCTCCTGTATTATTTTGAAGCCATCTCAAATGTCACATTTCTTATGTAAATATATGAGTGTAGCTCTAAAAGTGGGCTTGGCAAACTTATTCAGTAAAGGAACAGAGAGTAAATATTTTCGGCTTCGTGGGCCACACAGCCTCTGTTGCAACGTCCCAGCTCTGCCGTTGTAGTGTGCAAGCAGCCATAGACGCTACTTAAATGAGTGAAATGGCTGTAGTCCAATAAAACTGTATTTATGGACACTAACGTTTAAATTTCAAACATGAAATTTTCACGTGTCAAGGAATGCCGTTCTTTTGATTTTTCGAAACTTTAAAAATGTAAAAACCATTTTTAGCTCACGAGCCACACAGAACCAGGTAGCCTTTGAATTTGGCCCTTGGCTTGTAGTTTGCGAGCCCCTTGTAGGAGGTCATCGAGAGGACGTGACCGCCTGTTGACCCTGGAGCTGGACTTGGGAATCAGAGCCTCCTCACCCCTCCCCCGTCCTTGGAACGTACATTCTGCTCACTATTCCCACAGTGGGAGCGTTTTCAAGGACGCAGCCTTGAGAGAGCAGTGTGTTGTTGAGACGGTCTGGACAGTATACATGACTGAGCTCCATTAAGGCCTCTATAAACTTTCTATATTCTGGGGGGCGGGGGTGGGGATCTTGCGGCCCCTCAAGACAAGCTTACTGTATAGCACAGGGAACACTACTCAGTATTCTGTAATAACCTTTATGAGAAAAGAATCTGAAAAAGAGTGGCTATATGTGTATGTATAACTGAATCACTTGGCTGTACACCTGAAACTAACACAACATTGTAAATCAACTCTACAATATAAAATAAAAATTAAATTAACAAAACAAAACAAAAAATCCCTCATTAAAATATGTAACGGCAACAACAACAAAGACAGGCATTGTAAGTAGGTTTCCTTGCTTATTACACCTGTCCCCTACCAATCTTCCTCAGTCTCCCCTTACCCTCCCTGTATGGGGGCCAGCGTGTGAACCAACATCCCTCCTTTAAAAGATAAGTACTCCTTTAAAAATATAACCACATTTCTGTTATCAACAGTATTTCTTTAAAATCTTAAGATAACCACTCGACGTGCAAATTTCCCCAGTTGTCCCACAGTCTTTGTTTTTTACGGGTTGCTTGAATCAAGATGCAAATAGAGTCTGTATGCTACAAGTAATTGTTATACCTCTTAAGTTTTTCAAGTTCCTCCGTGTGTGTGTGTCTGTGTCTATTTCTGTCTGTCTCTTTGCAGTATATTTGCTGAAGAAACTAGGTGGTTTATTCTGGGGAGTCTCCTACAGTTTTGAGTTTGCTGGTTGCACCTGGTCTACCTAACATTTTAACAAAGGAATGCTTGGGTCTCAGTCCTTGAAACTTACCCACGTCTCCCTACGCTCACTTTCTTGGTGATCTCATCCAGTGTCCTGGGTTCAAGTATATGCTGACTGCTCTGCATAGATAGCTCCAGTCTGGAGCTCTCCCCTAACTGCAGGCTCAAACACCAAACTGCCTACTTGCTTTCTCCACTTGAACAATTAATAGTCTTCTCCAGCTTAGCTTGTCCACATCTGAGCTCCAGGGCCTCTCCCCCAAACCTGCAACTCCTACGGTTTTTCCCATTTCCCACCTCTCTAGATGCTCAGGCCCAAATCCTTGGAGGTTCTGTGACTTCTCTGTCTTTTATTCCTCACATTCGGTCTATTGGCTGCACCTTCAAAATACCCGCAACCACATCTCACCGCCCTTACTGCCATCGGTGACTAAGTCATCATCATCATCATCATCTCTTACTGCTCTCTCTGCTTTAGCTGTTGCCCCCCTTCAGGTTATTCTCAACACAGCAGTTGGTTTTATGGAGCCAGTTTTTTAAAAGTCAGAGCACAGCTCTTACTCTTGTGCTAATATCACTTCAGTGGCTCCCATCTCCCTCCAAGTAAAAGTCAAGTTGCTAATGATGACTTAACCTCATCTACTGCTCTCATCCTCTTGTGATTTATTGCATATGTAAATTGCATTCCTAATGTCAAGGCCTTTGCACTTCTGATTCCCTTTTTCTGGAACATTCTTTCTCCAGACTTTCCCATGAGTTGAATTTTGAAAACATCAGTCTGGCTTATTTGTTTATTTAATAAACCCATATGTAGAGCTTTCTTCATGCCAAGCATTGTTCTAAATGATTTACTTCATTAACTCATTTTATCCTCATATGACACTATGAGGTAGGTACCATTTATTAAACCGCATCTTACAGATGAGGAAATGGAAGCACAGAGAGATTCAGTAACTTGTCCAACATCACACAGCTACTAAGTAGCAGAGATGAGATTCAATCCAGGCAGTCCTGCTCCACAGTCCATGCTTCTCCTTTCTCTTTTGAAATCAGCTTCTGTGAGGTATAATTTATATTACAATAAAATGCATCCATTTAAAGTGTAGAGTTTGATGAGATTCAATAAAGGTATGTACCTGTGTAACAACCACCAAAATCAAGGTATAGAAATGTCGCCCCCAAAGTTCCCTTGTGTTCTTTTGCAATAAATTCCTCCCGCTGCACCCAGTAGAGTCCCAGGCAACTTACTTGTTTTCTGTCACTGTAGATTATTTTGCCTATCATGGAGTTTCATATAAATGAAATCATGCCATATGTACTCTTTTGTGATTGGCTTCTTTTGTTTGGCGTAATGTTTTTGAGGTTCATCCATGTTGGTGCATAAATCAGTTTATTCCTTTTCCTGAGTTTTTTTTTAATCTTCCATGTCTCTCCTTTACATGTTTATCCTTTTCTCTACTTTCCTGAACTTACAGAATATATTTATAATAGTCATCCGGTCTACTGATTTGATCTTCTGTGTCATTTCTGGATCTCTTTCTGTGGACTGAAAGAGATTTCAGTCCACAGAAATCTCTTCTCTGAAAGAGATTTTTTTTTCTATGGTAACCAGCCATATATTCAATTTTTAATTGGATGCTGGACATTTTGGATTCACATTTCTGGATTTTGTGACACTCCTTTAAATATTGTTGGGTTTTGTTCTAGGATGCAATCTAGTTATTTAGAATCAACTTGATTCTTCCAAGACTTGCTTTTAAGCTTTGTTAGGGTAGGTCCAGGGCAGACTTTAGGGCTAATTCAGCCTATTACTGAGGCAGTACTTCACTGAGAACTGTCCTTGATGCTCCGTGTATTTGGAGGTTTTCCACTGGTAGTTGGGAATTATTCTCCACCCTGGATGAACTCCAGGGATTGCTCTGCTTATTACTGGTGGTTCTTTCTTCAGCTTCAGGTGGTTTCTTACATGTATAGGCATAGACAGACCAATATTCAGCCAAAGACTCAAGGGACCCTTGTTCAAATCTCTAGAACTTTCTCTCTGTGCAAATCCCTCCTCAAGTAGTCTTCCCTGTGGATTCTAGTTGCCTTGATTTCCCTAAACCCCTACTCTGTCTCCTCAGCTCTGTTGGGATTCTCCTTCTGGTGCTGTGGTCTAGAGACCCCAGGCAGCGAGCAGGGGCACTTACAGAAAAACCTCAGCTTTCCCTCCTAAGTAAGGAAAACCCCAGTTCTCCCCCTCCTTCTTTGTTCTCTTCCTATAAGCCTTTTACCTGTGTGTCTCCTTTACTACTCACTCAAGACGCTCAACACAGAACACATCACTTCTGACCCTCCTGGTCACCAAACGTGTGGAGGATTTTCCTTACGCCAAGTGATTCTGTGACACCAGCTGGGTGTCCTACAATTCAACTTAACTCTGACACTGTCTACCTGGAGGTAGCCTCAGGTCCCACAGGTTAAGGGCTCAGTCCCTCAAGACTTCTCCCATCCCACTTCAGACACCAATCTCAAGTAGCAGGTCTCCAAGTTACCCACAACTTCTGTCTGATTTGGCTACAAATCAAGGTTCCCATGACCACCTCCTCGGGTTCAATTAATTTGCTAGAGCAGCTCACAGAACTCAGGGAAACATTTACTTACATTTACCAGTTTATTAAAGGATATGATAAAAGGAGCAGATGAATAGCCAGATGAGAGGACACATAAGATGAGGTCTGGGAGGGTCTCAGGTCTCAGGAGCATCTGTCCCCAGGGAGTTGGGGTGTGTCACCCCCCTGATGTGAATGTGTTCGTCAACCTGGAAGCACCCTGAAACCCCTATTATTGGAGGCTTCCTCACATAGGCATAATTAGTTATTAACTCCATTCTCAGCCCTCTCCCCTCTCTGGAAGATGGGAGGGTGGGGCTGAAAATCCCAAGCTTCTAATCATGGCTTGGTCTCTCTGGTGACCAGTCTCCATCCAAGAGCCCACCCAGAGTTGCCTCGTTAGAACAAGAGGGCTTCCCTGGTGGCGCAATGGTTGAGAGTCCGCCTGCCGATGCAGGGGACACGGGTTCGTGCCCTGGTCCGGGAAGATTCCACATGCCGCGGAGCGGCTGGGCCCGTGAGCCATGGCCGCTGAGCCTGCGCGTCCGGAGCCTGTGCTCCGCAACGGGAGAGGCCACAGCAGTGAGAGGCCCGCGTACCGCAAAAAAAAAAAAAAAAAAAAAAAAAGAACAAGAGGTACTCCTAGTGCTCTTTTAAAAAAATTTTTATTGGGGTATAGTTGATTTATAATGTTGTGTTAGTTTCAGGTGTATAGCAAAGTGAATCTGTTATACATATACATATATCTGCTCTTTTTTAGATTCTTTTCCCATGTAGGCCATTACAGAGTATTGAGTAG
The DNA here is from genome assembly GCF_949774975.1 of Lagenorhynchus albirostris. NCBI lineage: Eukaryota > Metazoa > Chordata > Mammalia > Artiodactyla > Delphinidae > Lagenorhynchus > Lagenorhynchus albirostris. Next base: position 66,692,321 of record NC_083109.1, read on the forward strand.
AATTCCCTGTGCTATACAGTAGACTCTTATTAGTTATCTATTTTATGTATAGTAGTGTGTAAATGTCAGTCCCAGTCTTCCAATTTATCCCTCCCTCACCTTATCCCCTGGTAACCATAAGTTTATGTTCTACATCTGTAACTCTATTTGTTTTGTTTTTTTTTTAAATTTATTTTTGGCTGCGTTGTGTCTTCGTTGCTGCCTCTAGTTGTGGTGAGCAGTGGCTACTCTTTGTTGTGGTGCGCGGGCTTCTCATTGCGGTGACTTCTCTTGCTGTGGAGCATGGGCTCTAGGTGCGCGGGCTTCAGTAGTTGTGGCACGTGGGCTCAGTAGTTGTGGCTCATGGGCTCTAGAGGGCAGGCTCAGTAGTTGTGGCTCACGGGCTTAGTTGCTCTGTGGCATATGGGATCTTCCTGGACCAGGGCTCGAACCCGTGTCCCCTGCGTTGGCAGGCAGATTCTTAACCACTGTGCTACCAGGGAAGTCCCTCTATTTCTGTTTTGTAGATAAGTTCATTTGTAACCTTTTTTTGTAGAGTCCACGTATAAGCGATATCATATGATATTTGTCTTTCTCTCTCTGACTTACTTCACTCAGTATGACAATCTCTAGGTCCATCCATGTTGCTCCAAATGGCATTATTTCATTCTTTTTTATGGCTGAGTAATATTCCATTGCATGTATATACCACATCTTCTTTATCCTTTTCTTTGTTGATGGACATTTAGGTTGCGTCCATGTCCTGGCTATTGTGAAGAGTGCTGCTAGGAACATTGGGGTGCGTGTATATTTTCAAATTATGGTTTTCTCTGGATATATGTCCAGGAGTGGGATTGCTGGATCATATAGTAGCTCTATTTTTAGTTTTTTAAGGAAGCTTCATACTGTTCTCCAGAGTGGCTGTACCACTCCTAGTACTCTTATCACTTAAGAATTTACAAGGGTTTAGGAGCCCTGTGTCAGTGATGGGTCAAAAACCAAATATCAGAACAAGAGATCCTCCTGGTGCTCTTATCATTTAGGAAATTACAAGGGACTTAGGGGCCCTGTTCCAGGAACTGGGGCAGAAACCAATATATATTTTCTATTCTCTCACAGTTTCCCTTCTCTCAGGGATCTCAGTCTTGTCCTACCTGTTGTCCAATGTCTGAAAACCTTTGTTTCATGTTTTGTTTGTTTTCTAATTGTTTAAGGCGAGAGAGTTTATCTACTGCCAATTACTCCGTCATAGCTGGAAGCAGAAGTCCAACTCATTCCTTATTTATTGATGAATGGTATTCTACTGAATGGATATACCGTATTTGTTTCACTTTTCATCTATTGTTGAACATTTGAGTTGTTTCCAATTTTCGGAATGGAACTCTACAAACCTTTGTATGGACGTATGTTTTAACTACTCCTGGGTAAATACCTAGGGGCAGAATTCCTGGATCATAGAGTATTGTATACTTAACTTTATAAGACACGGCCAAACGGTTTTCCAGAGTGGCCGTATCAGCAATGTATAAGAGTTCATGCTGCTCCCCATCATCCTCAACACTTGGTGTTGTTAGTCTTTTTAACTTTTAGCCATTCTAGTGTGTATGTAGTGAATTTGTTACCACATCAGACTGGGGTCTGCTTGCCCGCACGCAGCAAAGCCAATCTATTGACCCTGGGTTTTGGTGAAGGAAAGTGCAGCAGTTATTGCAGGGCACCAAGCAAGGAGTCCAGGGAGCTAGTGCTCAAAAGGCCCCCCAATCCCCAAAGTCTTTCAGGGAAAGTTTTTTCAAGACAGGGTGAAGGAGGGGGGTTTGGGGTGTGTGATCAGCTCATGGACAGGCTTCTGATTGGTTGGTGGTAATTGGGAGTCGACATCATTAACCTTCTGGTTATAACTGGTCTGTGGCCTACGTGCTTGTGGGCAACATGAGTTTACTTCTTCCACCTGGTGGGGGTTTCAGTATCTGCAAAACAGCTCAAAAGACGTGGCTCAGAATATTATCCACAGTCCTGGAGGAGGAGCTAAAGGTCCTTGACTTTAATGGCTAAAGTATTATTATTTTGTCTTGCTTGACTGTTTTCCTTTTTATGCGTTTTCTCACTTCCCTGGTTAAATTTATTCTTTGGAACTTGGGGAAGGCCTAGGAGGCTAAAGTCTTTGTATAGACAAGAGGCAGGCGGAAGGGAGTGTGGGTCTGTTTTGGGAAGGCTCCATACGGTACGGCTCAGTTACAGGACCTCATAAGGGTTCAGTTTGCATGTTCCTGGTAACTAATGATGTTGATACGCTTTTATGTGCTTATTGGCCATAAATGTTTTTTTTTTTTTTTTTTTTGCGGTACGCGGGCCTCTCACTGCTGCGGCCTCTCCCGTTGCGGAGCACAGGCTCCGGACGCGCAGGCTCAGCGGCCATGGCTCACGGGCCCAGCCGCTCCGCGGCATGTGGGATCTTCCCGGACCGGGGCACGAACCTGTGTCCCCTGCATTGGCAGGCGGACACTCAACCACTGTGCCACCAGGGAAGCCCAAATGTATTTTTTTTTTAAATGAAGTTTAAGTTTTTTATTTTTTCCCTATTGGCTTGTTTATCTTCTACTTACTGAATTGTTAGAGTTCTTTTCATATTCTAGATATAAGTCCTTTGTCAGATATAACAGAATCCATGCTTTTAACTGCTGCTTTTTGTCTGATTGAGGGGAATGAGAGGTAGATGTCAGGATATAAACAGGCCATTGTAGAGTGAGGAGAGAGATGATTGTGTCTTATACCAGCATAGGGTTTAGATGGGGCAAAGTGGATGGAATTTAAAATTAAAAAAAAAAAACACCTCAAGGAATTCTGGGTCTATTTTTTCCCCTTTTGTCTTCTGAATGTTCCGAAATATATTTACAGATACAACCTGAATCAAACCTGAATTTTTCTTTACTTGAATTAACTACAGGGAGAATGTCTCAGGAACCTAGGACATACTCTCTTTTGCTGTTCCTTTTTCTGAGCCATGCAGTGGCAAGTCATGGAGTTCCAGATTCCCGGCAGGGTAAGTCCTGAGGGAGGAATCATCTGTCATGGCTTCCACGCATCTTAGGGAATGGAGTGGGGTTCGATCGGTTTAGGTACATGACGCCGCAAGGTGTTCAGGGATGTGCGCGCCCACGTGCGTGTAGAATGCTCGCGATCACTCTGAAAGGGTTTTTCAAGCCAAGGTTTTTTCACGCTGGCACATACGCTCACAAGTATAATTAAAATTCACTAAAAATTTCCTTCACGAGTAACCTTTTCGGGGGCTCTTTTCTTAATACATATTTGTATTTTTGAGGGTCATCCAGTTCAATTCTATTTATACATTCAACGGCTTTGTTGCAGATTTGCCTCCTTTGTTGCAAAAAATGGCGGTGAGTATCCATTTTATTTTAAACAACATCCCCTGTACTGGAGCTGCCAACTTTTGGATGTTATACTCGACATTATCTCTTTGCCTTTTAGGAAGAAATAATAGATGGAAGCTACCTGAAGGGTAATGTCCCTGCTGTCCCTGCTTGTTGCGTCTAAGAATTTCAAACAGAATGTGCCTATGATCTCTCTGGCATGATTCCTTTTTAAGTTGTCTTTTCATTTTATTTCCATTGTAGCCTTGCTGGATCTCATACAGTTTCAAAGGTAACTCATCCTAAAGGGGAGGGGAAGGGATGGAATAGATTTTTCATAAAAATTCTTAATGGAAGTCTCTTAACTATAAAAAGTAAAATGTACTCATTACAAAAAATATCACCCAATGAACAAGTGTGTTAGAATAGGTACATTCGTTCAACACAATTTTGGCCCCCTCTGCTCCAGCACAAGAGCTAACATTTACTGACTGCTTACTATGTAGCAGGTACTATTCTAAGTGCTTTTATGCATAGAAACACATGTCATCTTCCCAAGCCTCCCCCTCCTCCCACCCAAGTAGGCCCTATTGTTACCCCATTGGACAGAATAATGAAACTGAGGCCCAGGGAGGTGATTTAAGGTCACACAGCTGGGAAATGGTGGCGCTGGGGTGTGTACCCGGCAGCCTGGCTCCAGGACTCACTGTTACTTTGCTCTCACTGTCACTTTATATTCTGTGTACAGGCTGGTGTTAGATACCAGGGATGTGGAGCAGGGCCCTAGATAGTCTTATGGAAAGACAAATATGAACAGATAATTCTAATATAATAAGTACTATGAAGGAGAAATGGGAGCCTTGGGGCCCCATGACAGGAGCACTTAATTATATTAAAGTAGAAGGTCCCCATAAACAGTCTTCTCCCCAAGGTAACTCCAGTTGATAGTTTTGGATCTATTCTTTCAGGCTAAAATTTTTTATCTATCTATCTGTCTATCCATCTATCTATGTATCTATAAAAAATGTGACTATAAAAGGCCTTCTAACCGTTTAAGGCAGGAAGATTTATCTACTGCCAATTATTCCATCACAGCTGAAAGCAAAAGTCCACCTCACTCCCTTTGACTGGATGAGTGGCATTCCATTCCATACCATCTGTTTAACATTTCACCTGCTGTTGGATATTTGAGTTGTTTCCAATTTTTGGCTGTTATGAATGAAGTTGTGCGTTTTCTATGTGTTGGTCAATGTTTTAAGCACTTTACATGTGTGAACAAATTTAATTCTCACAGTTGTTCGCTGTATTACATAGAAAGGGAAACCGAGGCACAGGAAAATTCAGTAAACTGCCTAAGGCCATACAGTTCAGTGGTAGAGCCAGGATTCAAACCCAGGTTTCGAGCCTACAGTCCTAACTATGCTATTTCAGCCTCTCATGGTATACAAGGCATCTGTTTTTTAAACTTGATATAGTCAGATTGACCTTTCCAAGTCAATCTGTTTGGATTATTAATCTGAGTGGATTGTTATGGGATTTAGAATATAACACACAGCTTCAAATTGATCATTGTCTTTGAGAGACTGGTATGCAGGCTGATTCCTGGAATTGGAAACTCCCCCTCACCGTGCCAAGGAAACACATCTCCTACCTCTAAGCACAGAGTTCCTAGCATCCCGGCCCATCTTCATTGTCCTTTCTGAACCTCGGTCCCCTGATCACTCAGCTAGTAGGGGAACTGCTCATCCTAGGCGAGCCTGTCACCATGACCTTCTCCTGTCTGTCTTCAACTGAAGCTCCCATGTGTGGACGGCAGACCTGTCCCACAGAGTCGTGGCCTATCTGAATTCACGGAACGTTGCCTTCACCATCCCCAGCCTGCAGGTGTGTATCTGAGACCCGTCCCTATGTTCCCCTCTCAGTGCTCAGGGGTTGCAAACTCAGGGGCCAGGTAAGTCAGAGAAGTGGGCTAGGTGGAGAGCTAGTCTTCACTTCCACAAAGGAACATGTTCTGTCTAGTGTTTTTTGAAACATGATATAAGCTCCTTTGTCTCTCTTTCATTTTTCCACTTTCGATGGAGACATGGTGTATTAGAGCAGCAGTCCCCAACCTTTTTGGCACCAGGGACCGGTTCATGGAAGACAGTTTTTCCATGGGTTGGGATCGAGGGGATGGTTTCGGGATGATTCAAGTGCATTACATTTATCGTGCACTTTATTTCTGTTATTATTACATTGTAATATATAATGAAGTAAGTATAGAACCCACCATAATGTTGACAGGAGGCGGAGCTCAGGCGGTAATGCGAGTGATGGGGAGCGGCTGTAAATACAGATGAAGCTTTGCATGCTTGCCCGCCGCTCACCTCCTGCTGTGCGACTTGGTTCCTGTCGGGCCACAGATCGGTGGTGGTCCTAGGTCACGCACTGGTATTAGAGTATAGGCTGAGCTACTCTAACAAAGAGACCATAGATTGCAGCAGCTCGAACAATTTAGTTTATTTCTATCTCATATTATAGTCCAGGGCTAGGTGGGAGGTCCAGAGAGGAGAGACAGCTCTACTTCAAAAGGCCATCGAGGGGCCTGGGTTCCTTCTGTCTTGTTGCTTTGTCATCATCTAAGGAGTGGTTGCCCACATGATTGAAACAGCACATCCATTTCTCCAACCCAGAGACGGTGTGGTGGGAAAGAGGAAGTGAAGGCTGAATAGCTTCTCTTTAAGGATGTGACCTGCAAGTTGCACACTTCTTCCTGCTCACGTTTCATTGGCTCACAGTCCACAGTCACGTCTTACTGCAGAGGAGCAAGATGAGAGACCATGTACCCAGCTAAAATTTATGGGATTCTGTTCCTAAAATAATTACAAGAGAGTGGACCTTTGGGTATAATTATCAGTCTCTCAATCATGGGTCCAAGAAATATTTTTCTTCCCTTTTAACTCTACTAGAAGGAAAACAGTAGCACAAACATGTAAATGGATGGCAGTGGATATTTGCCTTGGGGAACAATAGGGCCTGGTGGGGACTGCGGTGAATTGGCCAGCACATGCCTCATTAGCATAATCGGTAGCCCAGGGCGTTTTGTTTTGCCTTTACCAATACACTGTGAATAGCACAGAAAATTGAGACAACATTCTTTCAGATTTCAAAGACTATTACTTGATTCAGCAAAGAAGTCATGTCATTGACGAATGAAGTTCTGACATACGTCTTTTTTTGTTTCGGTTTTTACTTACCTTATAGTGAAGATGAAAGTGTCAACCAACATTCATGTGAGAACGACACTCAGAAGCCTGGTTGTTATGCATTTACCAGGACACCCGCTAGGTGGAGGTGGCTGGTGGCCTCATGGCATCTGCTTTCTTTCCCATGTTCATCTGTGCAATCTAAAGAGAAGTGATGCCTGCCCTTTCTCTCTAGCAGTAGGGTTTCTCATAAAATGTGTATATTTTAACCTGATTAGGAGCTATACTACCTCTCTTCCTATTTGTATATTCATTTATTCATTTAGTATCTACTTATCCAGCCTCTATTCTCTGCCAGGCACAGTTCTAGACACTGGAGACTCAGGAGAACAGGCGGTCACATTAGTACCCACGTGGGCCTTTCATTCTAAGGGGAGAGACATTGAGTAAACAATCATTGAACTCATTCAGGGCAGAGAATAATGGCTGGCACTTACTGAGAACACTTTACATCATCATTTACTCCTCATGACCTAGGATTAATTCTTACTTACATAGTAAGTTTGACTGTTGTTCCTACCTTTCAGCTGAGAAAACTGAGACCCAGAGATACTGTTGCCCATTTATCAAATAAAAATACAGGTTTCCCAGTTAAATTTGACTTGCAGATGATCAACGAATACGTTTTTTTAGTGTAAGTATGTCCCATGCAATATTTGGGATATACTTATGCTAAAAAATTATTCGTTTATCAGCAAGTCAAATTTAACTGGGCATCTTGTATTTCATCTAACCATCCTAGTTAAGGAACTTGCCCGAGGCCGTACAACTAGTAAGTGGCAAGGTGGGGATTTGCACACAGGTTATCTGGTGCTAGAGCTCACCTTTTGTCCATGATGTCACACTATGCTGCCTTTCTAGAGCACCTCTATTTAAGGAAGATTTAGAAAAGAATTCCCCAGATAGCAGAGGAAATCTCTTTCAGGAGAGGCTGCTGGCCTCTGCCCCTCACCCTGGAGGGGGTGCCACGGGGAGTTCATGCTGCCTGAATTTTGCTCCTGTGCTGGGGGCTTGGAGCATGGGAGAGGGTTTGAGCAGTGCCCATCTGGAAGTAGTAAACTTTCCGGGTAGAGGCCAACTTCCCTGGACTTGAAACCTCAATCACCTGCAGGGACCAGGCAGGCCATGGGGAAATCAGCTACCTGGAGGGTGGTGAGCCGGAAGAGTAATTACAGTGAGCAGCTGTCCCTCTGCCTGTTGATTATTACACAGAAGGGGATGTATGCCCAGCGTTGCCACATCTTTGTGGTTTCCAAGAAAAGTTGGAAATTTGGATTTTTGTGAGGAATTCCATGAATTTTAAATGTTAGCAGCTCATAAAAAATTTTGGAGCCAATTCAACCAAACGTGTGCAGGCTGCCAGCTTGCGGTCTCTGCAGGGAATTAGGTGGCCTGGCTGGGCTGCTGGCCGTGGTGCTGACCATGTGCTCCTGTCCTGTCCTCACTGACTCTCTTAACGTTCCATATCCAGGCAGTCATGGAACACCACCTGGAACAATGTTTGTACCAGCCCTGGAAACTGCTGGAGGACCTGAGGGGAACCGACGCTCAGCAATTCCGCACTGCCATGAAATGTCTCTTAGAAGACAAGAAGGACCGCTTGGTGAGGCTCTCCTGGCATCCTGGGAGCGGAGGACATCCAGGGCCAGTTGGTGTTTGTCGAGTTGAATGGAATTGAGCCTCACTCAGGCCTGGGCCCTTCTTTATCTCTTCCTCCCTCCTTCTCCTTCTGCAAACTCCCTGGGACCTAGGTTTCCTCTCTTACTTTCTCCAAAGTTCAGATGAAGAGCCTTAGGAGTCATATGCTTATGAGCACTAAGAAATGAGGGGTACAGAGGAGTCCCAGTAGTTTGGCTTCATAAACATCCATGAATGATTACTGTGCACCAGGGGACACTGGATTCAGAGATGAGAGACTGTCTCTGCCCTCAAGGAGCTTATGGTCCAGGGAGACCAAAAAACAGGGACAAAAAAATTTCCACAAAATGAGGTTGGTAATGTAAGAGCAAAGAAAAGGCCTCTGAGACCCAGAGAACCCTTGGAATCAGAAAGGTGAGGTGTAGAGGTGGTTTTTTTTCAGAGGCAGTTGAGTGTAGAGCAGTGTTTTCCAAAGGGTATTGAACCATTTAAACATTTTAATAATCATAAACTTATTTTAATGTCTGTTATTAAAATGCACATCAAAACTGTGAGTTTGGTGGAGATGTAATGTTTCCTTTTGAAATGAATTTAAGTTTTAAAAAGAGTTTAAAGTAAAAATATGAACTAAATAATAGTAAAGGCAATGCAAAGATATGGCAAAAATGAGGATGGTGGTCTTTGAAAATGATACTGATCAGTGTTTACTGTGTGTCGGGTATTATTTCCAGGGAATGATCAGCAAGCCGTTTCTGTAAAGGGCCGGAGAGTAAATATTTTAGGTTTTGCAGGCTCTACAATCTCTGTCACAACTACTCACCTCTGCCGTTGTAGCATCAAAGCAGCCGTAGATGGCAGGTCAATGCATGGGTGGGGATGTGTTCCAATTAAACTTTATTTGCAGAAACAGACAGTGGGTCAGATTTGACCTGTGGGCCATATTTGCCAACACCGTTCTAAGTGTTTAACAAACCTGGACCTATTGAATTGTCTCCAGGACCTTCTGAAATGAGGATAAATAGACTCTTACCATTTCAATATTCAGATGAGGAAACAGGCTTGGAGAGGTTGAGTAAGTAACCTCGGGTTACACAGCTTGAAAGTGGCAGATCTGAGGTGGGAACCTGGGCTCCTGACTCTAGCTGTGAGCCCTCTGGCATCTGGTGAAGCCCGTGGGCTCCATCTCAGAATAATGTGTTAAAATACAACGGATGACAAAGGAAGCCGATTCTATTGAAATACATTTATCAAAATACATAAGACAAAGTTAAGGGTACAGTAATTTATGTGCTTCTTTAACACATCCAATAACAAGATTTAGTGGCGGGGCTAATAGTTTCTGTAATTTTGAGGAAGTGTTGAGTGTAAGTGAGATTTCAAGACATTTGCAGCAATGGTAGTGAGTTATGAAAGTTTGTGATTTCTAGTGATGACACATCAAAGGTTCTCCTGCCACCTTGCTGGCTTGCTGCCTACGTTCATCCCTGAAGGAGATGCCAGGGACCAATTCCATGGCAGTGAAAAGGAGGATGCAGTTTGCCCCCAGTGTTCACAGATGCCCTAATACTATCCGCAGATCCCTGCCCAATAACCCCTAAGTTACACTCTTAGCCGCTGCACTGTTTGGCCCCAACCGGGAATGACGTAAGTTAGGAAACACATGGGCGTGGTGAGAGATGTGGGCTTGGACTCAGTACACGTTTCAGATCCCAGCTTTGTGCAGGTTTGGCCTGGTTAACTAGTCTCTCTTTTGTTCTCATCACCTGTAATATTGAGTTAATTATAGCATGTAATGTTTGCTGAGTGTTCACTAGGTACCGGGCACTCTCCATTCATTATCTCCTTCAATTCTTGTCTAGATCTAGGAGGTAGGCACTGATTTTATCTTCATTCAAGAGGAAGAAACTGAGACTTAAAAAAGATAAGTGATTTGCTCAGGGACACACACATGTAAGTGGAGGGCCTGGCATCTGAACCTAGGAATGTCTGACCCACAGACCCATGGGGCTTAACCTATAGGACTGTTGTGAGAATTACAGGAGGTGATGCATGCTTGCTCCATGCTTGACACAGTGCCTGGAGTGTAGTCCATAGGCAGTAAATTGTGGTTGTTGTTTTCGGAGGGTGTGTTGGGTGAAGGACAGAGTCGTGTCCAGTCTGATTGTACCTACACCCTGTCAGTATTCCTGGGGTCTGTGGTTCAAAAGATTCATTCATTCGTTCATCCTAACAGGCTATTTCTCAATGTCTTCTAGGTACCAGGCATCCCACTAGGCACATGGCTAGGGCCCCAGCACTTTCCTGGCTCAACCTCAGCTACACAGTGGAATCAGATGCCAGGGCTCCACCAGAGACCAGTTAAACCAGGCTCTATACAGTGGTGCTGGGGGATCACCTCCCTAGTGACTCTGATGTGTAGCCAAGATTGAGATCCACTGGCTTGGAGGAAAGATAGGCCCATAAGCATCTCTAGCGCATCATGGAGTTTGGTTCAAGATGCTGTTGGGAGCCCAGAGTGGAGGGAGATTTGGATTGACTTAAGTAGGACATCAGAGAAGACTTCACCAATGAAATGACAACTGAGCTTGGCCTTAAAGGATCAGCTGGATTTCTCTGGGAGAAGGAGGTGGAGAGGGGATGCCAGTTAGAGCAAGGGCCTGGGTGTGACAGTCATGGTGTATCTGGAGAATGACAAGGTGCCTAGTGTGGGTGAAGCAGGTGAAGGCCTTGACTTTGTTCTTTAGGTGATGGAAAGGTCTAGAAGATTTGACATAACAGCATGGTGTTTAACAGTGGTCCTGAATTTCACCACTGCTGCTAAGTGTGGTCTCTCCCAGTGTTTCCAAATCAAGAGGCAGCTCTCAAGACAAGCCTAACTTCTATCATTCCTGTAGGAGCTGGATGACATCACGGTTGACTTGGGAGAGATTCGGAAACAAGCCTTGCAGAGCCCGGGCGTGAACCGCAGCCTGTTTCTCATCACGCTGGAGAGGTGTTTCCAGGTGCTGAACCCCCTGGAGTGTGTGGAGATCCTGGGCAGGGTGCTAAGGGGCTCCTCAGGCCACTTTCTCCAGCCGGATATCACGGAGAGGCTCCCCCGGGACCTGCGTGAAGATGCCTTCAAGAACCTGTGAGTGACCTCCTGCCCCCCCAGAGTCTGTCCTGAGAAATCAAGGAGGTAACGCATGAGGGAGGGGAGAAGGCAGGTGGGGACAGGTTAATATTCGAGGTCAGTTTAGAGATGGTTTGATTAAAACAGAGTTTCCCAAATTTTAGTCATTCTGGTATCATCCTCACAATTTTTCCATACCTATATACCACCTGTATTATTATTAGTTCGTGTTTTTTAAAAATAGATTCATTCTATTTACTTAAAATATCTATTTTAAAAGTAAATATGGGACTTCCCTGGCGGCGCAGTGGTTAAGAATCCGCCTGCCAATGCAGGAGACATGGGTCCGATCTCTGGTCCGGGAAGATCCCACATGCTGCGGAGCAGCTAAGCCTGTATCCCACAACTACTGGGCCTGTGCTCTAGAGCCCGCGAGCCACAACTACTGAGCCCACGTGCTGCAACTACTGAAGCCCACGTGCCTGTGCTCTGCAACAAGAGAAGCCACTGCAATGAGAATCTTGTGCACCACAGCAACGAGTAGCCCCTGCTCGCCGCAACTAGAGAAAGCCCGCACACAGCAACGAAGACCCAATGCAGCCAAAAATAAATAAATGAATTTATTTAAAAAAAAAGTAAATATGATACACACTACTGTATATAAAAAAGATAACTAACAAGGACTTACTGTACAGCACAGGGTACTATACTCAATATTTTGTAACAACCTATAAGGGAAAAGAATCTGAAAAAAATAGGTACATATGTATGTATAACAATCACTTTGCTGTACACCTGAAACTAACACAACATTGTAAATAAACTATACTTCATAAAAAATAAGTAAATAAATTTTAAAAAGTAAAGGGCTTCCCTGGTGACGCAGTGGTTGAGAGTCTGCCTGCCGATGCAGGGGACACGGGTTTGTGCCCTGGTCCGGGAAGATCCCACATGCCGCAGCGCGGCTGGGCCTGTGAGCCATGGCCGCTGGGCCTGCGCATCTGGAGCCTGTGCTCTGCAATGGGAGAGGCCACAACAGTGAGAGGCCCACGTACCGCAAAAAAAAAAAAAAAAAAAAGTAAATATGGTATAATTACTGTAAATGGGAAACCAGTATCATTTGTCTTAAGTAATCATAAAAATAAATACAGTATAAAAAACAAACCAGTGTCATTAAATCCTAGCTAGATATGTTGTTCTGAGCCTAGGACCTGTTCCCTTGGTTAAAAAAGGAGCTGAGTGTGTGCTGAAGACCTAAAGTGAGACTTCCACCTTGAGAGTCAGCAGGACGGACAGACACAGTTGGATCCAGAAGCTCAAATTACGTCATCAGGAACATCTCTGGCTTTTTCTCTCTCAGCTCTGCCCTCCTCTGTGTTGGCCTCACTCCCAGGCGGGCTCTCTCCACGAGGGAGCATGGGCACAGTTCCAGGTAGAGTCCTAGACCTGATTCTCATTGGTCCACACTGGGTCATGTGCCCATTCTTCTTTTTTTTTTTTTGGCTGCGTCACTCAGCATGTGGAATCTTAGTTCCTCAACCAGGAGGGATCGAACCCACGCCCCCTGCAGTGGAAGCGTGGAGTCCCAACCACTGGGCCACCAGTGAGGTCCCCATGTCCCCATTCTTGAGCCGGTCACTGTGGCCAATGGGATCTTATATGCTGAATGGCTTAGATGTGGGTCACAGTCCCACCCAAAGGACATGGATCAAGATGGGGACATGGGGACTTCGCTGGTGGCCCAGACAAGTGTTGACAAGAGGGAGGAGTGGACACTTGACAGTCAGAACTCACAGCTGGCCAGCACAAAACTTTATGTAAACCCTGACAAGAGCCTGGGAGAAGGTTACAAGCCTTACAGAGAGAAAGACAACAGATCAATACAGAGAGAACGTTGCCCGACACCAGATTCTCATCATGAGCTGGGAGTCCAGAATATGGCCCCATTTCCCGTCTTGATGAGCATCATTTAATCCAACCTCTTCTTTCGCAGATGAAGAAACTGAAGCCCAAAGAGAGGACAGCGTCCCTTGAAGTGACCCCCTGGGGCTTGACTTAATTTGAACTCAAGTCAGTTCTTCTGAATCTCAGGGTTTTTTTTTTTTGTTTTTTTTTTTTCCGGTACGCGGGCCTCTTACTGTTGTGGCCTCTCCCGTTGCGGAGCACAGGCTCCGGACACACAGGCTCAGCGACCATGGCTTACGGGCCCAGCCGCTCCGCGGCATGTGGGATCTTCCTGGACCGGGTCATGAACCCACGTCCCCTGCATTGGCAGGCGGACTCTCAACCACTGCGCCACCAGGGAAGCCCTGAACCTCAGTTTTGACCTTTTCCTACTCTACCCTCCCGTCCCCTTCTCCTTGTGAGGATGATGTCATTAAGCCCCACCCCCCATTCTTCAAATGAGGAAACTGAGGCACAGAGAGATTGTATAACTTGCTGTAGGTCAGACTGCTAGGGAATGATAGAGCCAGCATTTTTACAAATGGGCAAGCTTTCCCTTAAATAATGTAAACATCGTTTTTTCAGAATTATATCTATCTCCTGTCCCTTTCACGTACTGTGCTGTTCTGAAAAACAAAACAACAACCCAAAAAAGACAGAGAGAGAGAAAGAAGAAGAGGAAGAATAAGAACCAGGAGAAGAGGAGAAAGGGGGGAAAAAAAACAACCGAGGAGAAGGAGGAAGAGAGGAGAAGAAGAAGAAAAGAAAGATACGGCAAGAAGATATTAAGATAGATTTAAGGGAAAGTTTGCCTCTTCATATATGAAATGACGGGGAGAGTGGTGAGGATAAACTTTAAGCTTAGAAAAGGGCAGATGGGTCATTTGGTGAATTGATTTTCAGTGGTGGTGGGTGGAGGTGAGGGAAGTTTTCCAGGATGAGTAGACTCAGCTATTTTGCAGGTATGAACTGGAGGGGTGATCAGTGCCAAATGCTGTGAAAGGTCAAGTCATATTTGGACCAAATGGGACTGCTGGGTATGGTGACAAGGAGCTCATTCAGGACTTGGGCCACAAGGAGTGGTGTGTTGATGAAGAAAGCAGATGTCAGTGTCTTAAAAAGTGACCAAGACACTTTACGCCCATCAGGATATCTGTAATCAAAATGTCAGATAATAACAAGTGTTGACAATGATGTGGAGAAATCAGAATCCTCAGACACTGTTGGTGAGAAAGTGAAGTGGTACGGCTGCTTTGGAAAATAGTCTGGAGTTCCTCAAAAGGTTAAGCATAGAGTTGCCATCTAACCCAGCAACTCCACTCCTGGGTCTATTCCCAAGAAAAATGAAATGTGTCACACAAACACTTACACATGAATGTTTACAGCAGCGTTATTTATAATAGACAAAAGGGGGAAACAACCCGTGTCCATCAACGGATGAACAGATAAACAAAATGTGGTATATTTGTACAACGGAACAGAATTTGGCCATAAAAAAATGAATTACTGATGCATGTTCCAACATGCATGAACCTTGAAGTCATCATGCCAAGTGAAAGAGGCCAGATACAAAAGTGACATATTATATGATTGCATTTATCGGAAATATCCAGAAGACGTAAATCTATAAAGATAGAAAGTAGATTAGTGGTTTCTAGGAGTTGGGATGACTAAAAGTTCTGGGGTGATAGCTAAAAGGTAGGAGGTTTCTTTTTGAGGTACTTTAAAGGGTTCTAACATTGATTGTGGTGACGGTTGTACAAGTCTGAATATACTGAAAACCATTGAGTTGTATACTTTGTAAGGTATAAGTTATATCTGAATAAAACTGTTACCAAAAAAAAAAAGGACCTGGTGGTGAGGAAGTGAAGAACAGTCTTTGGAAGGTATTTAACTGTGATGGGAAGAGGAGAAACAGGAAAATCGCTACATCTATAGCAAGGGAGTGGGAAGGGCTTTTAACCAAAGAAAGCTTTGTATACTTTTGTTGTTTGGACCCTGCCTGAAGGCCTTCATATTTGTTCCTTAATTGACACCTATGTGTATGTCATGTAGGTCTGTGGTGTTCAAAGATCTCTACGACCAAACCTCGGCCCATTCCCAGAGGGCTGTCTACTCCTGGATGACTGGGATTTTGCAGACATCTTCCAATGGCACTGGTGAGCCCAGGCTTTGAGGTGGGAACACTTTTTAGGGGGAGTCCATCCTTAAAAGTGATGCTTCATCTCTGAAGATAGGGATTTGATTTCATTGCCACTTAAGATTTTTAGCTCCCTCAGCTTCCAAAAAGTGTTTGATGTGGTTTATGGAAAAACCACATACCCCATTTCATCAGTGCATTTTCCACACGCTGAAGTCTCTAAAGTCAGCGTCATCTGTATCTTACAATCAACACCGTGTGCAAGTTTAGCTTCTTAGTGGAACGTAAATAATGCTGGCACCTTAGATTCCATGAAAACTTGCTGTACTGCGCAGCATGCGGGATCTTAGTGCCCAGGGATCGAACCCTGTAGTGGAAGCGAGGAGTCTTAACCACTGGACCGCCAGGGAAGTCCCTCAATGAAAACTTTTAGAATCAGGTTACAAGTTCAAAATCTGTGTTAAAAATCTGTATCAAAGTGGGACAAAATAGTTTTTTTTTGTTTTGCGGTACGCGGGCCTCTCACTGCTGTGGCCTCTCCCGTTGCGGAGCCCAGGCTCCAGACATGCAGGCTCAGCGGCCATGGCTCATGGAACCAGCTGCTCCGCGGCACGTGGGATCTTCCCGGACCGGGGCACGAACCTGCGTCCCCTGCATCGGCAGGTGGACTCTCAACCACTGCGCCACCAGGGAAGCCCAAAATAGTTTTTGTAAAAGTAAATATAGGCAATAAAGCACAGAAATTTAGTGCTAAGCTTCCTGCAACCGAAGCAGCAATAGGTCAGGAGTAGTTTATTTGGCAGATGTTTGTTAAAACCCTACTATTTTCTAGAGCAGTGAAATTCATAGAGACCGAAAGTAAAGGGGTGGTTGCCAGGGGCCAGAGGGAGGAAGGAGTGGGGAATTACTATTTAACGAGTACAGAATTCCAGTTTTGCAAGATGAAAAAGCTCTGGAAATGGATGGTGGTGCTGGTTGCACAGCAAAGTGAATGTACTTAATGCCACCGAACTGTATACTTAAAAGTAGTTAAGGGACTTCCCTGGTGGCGCAGTGGTTGAGAGTCCGCCTGCCGATGCAGGGGACGCGGGTTTGTGCCCCGGTCCGGGAGGGTCCCACGTGCCGCGGAGCGGCTGGGCCCATGAGCCATGGCTGCTGGGCCTGCGCGTCCGGAGCCTGTGCTCCGCAACGGGAGAGGCCACAGCAGTGAGAGGCCCGCGTATCGTAAAAAAAAAAAAAAAAAAAAAAAAAAAGTAGTTAAGATCGTAAATTTTATGTTACGTGTATTTTACTGCCATTGAAAAAAAAGGAGAGAGAATGGCTATGTAGGTTAGTAACGCAAACAATTTCACAGGTAGCTTCAACTTGTTGAATCTTTAATGTTAGTGATGTAAAGACAATAAACTTTTTAAACACCTAAAAAGAGCCTACTATGTGTCAGCCACTGGAGATACAAAGGAAAAGAAGACTAAGTCTTTGTTCTCATGGAGCTATAATTTTATTGTGGGAGAGTAGGTGGAGAAAACTTGTAAGCAAGTAAATAGAGAGAGAGAGAGAGAGAGGACACAAATACCGGTAACTGCTCTGCAGAAAATAAAAGGGATCAATGCCATGGAAAGGGTTACTGCTTTAGCCTAGAACAGGGCTTGGCAAGTGTTTTCTGTAAAGGGCCAGAGTAAATTTATAGGCTTTGTGGCCCTACAGTCTCTGTCTCAACTATCCGACTCTGATGTTGTAGCACAAAAGCAGCTCTAGACAGCAGATAGATAGGCTTGGCTGTGTCCCAAGAGAACCTTACTTATGGACACTGACATTTGAATTTCATGTGATTTTCATGTGTCAGAAAATATTCGTCTTCTTTTGATTTTCACTCAATCATTGAAAAATGTAAAAACCGGGAACTTCCCTGGTGGCGCAGTGGTTGGGACTCCGCGCTCCCAATGCAGAGGGCCCGGGTTCGATCCCTGATCGGGGAACTGGATCCCACATGCACGCCGCAGCTAGGAGTTTGAATGCTGCAACTGAGGAGCTGGCAAGCCTCAACTAAGGAGCCCACGAACCGTAACTAAGACCCGGCACAGCCAAATAAATATTTTTTAAAAATGTAAAACCCAAGCTCGAAGGCGGGCTGGGTTTGGTCCACGGGCTGTAGTTTCTGACTGCTGGCTAAGGAGGCAGGTGACATTTGGATTGAGACCAAAATGAGAAATGGAATCAGACATGCGAGGCTCTGGAGGAAGAGCATTCCAGGCAGGGGAAGCAGCAAATACAAAGCCTCCGAGGTGGGAATGAGCTGCGTGTGTGTGGGAAACAGAGAAGGCTGGTGGCGGTGAAGTGTAGGGAGTGCCAATCAATCCTTTTCCTGGAATTCAGCTCTGAAGTTTGTATATAAGAAGTATTAAACAATGGAATAAGTGTCTTCCATGTGCAGCAGAATTCCCTCTGCCTGATGCCTAGTGGTAGCCTCCAAAAAACTGAATCTCACACTAAGTGACCCTGAGAAATTCACTCAACTCACCCTCCAGACTCTAGACTTCCCTTAAGTCCTTGTTGCCGGAATTTAGTTGGAGACAGACTCTCCTAAAATTCCTCTATGATACGTTTCATTATTAAGCTAAGTGAATTGAAATGAATTCTATTTGGACTTTAAACTTTTTTTTTCATGAAGTTCCTTGAGGTAACTGGAAATACTTTGGGTGTCAAAACTATCCCAAGTTTGGGGATCATTGGTCTGCAGAAATACAGTTCATGCTTAATAATTAATTAGAGGGACTTCCCTGGTGGCACAGTGGTTGAGAATCCGCCTGCCAATGCAGGGGACACGGGTTCGAGCCCCGGTCCGGGAAGATCCCACGTGCTGCGGAGCTTCTGAGCCCACGTGCCGCAACTACTGAGCCCATGAGCCACAACTACTGAGGCCCATGCGCCTAGAGCCTGTACTCTGCAACAAGAGAAGCCACCGCAATGAGAAGCCTGTGCACCGCAACAAAGAGTAGCCCCCGCTCGCCACAACTAGAGAAAGCTCGTGTGTGGCAACAAAACCCAACGCAGCCAAAAAAAAAATTAATTAGAAGTGAACAACTCAGCTTGGTTCTTGGTGAATTTAGTGGTTTCCCCACAGAATTCTCTAGCCTTCCAGGGCCATCCTTTCTTCTAATAACCAAGTCAAGTGTGCAGAGTCCCCATCGAGAGGATCACAGGTGTTTACCTGTGCGCACCACAACAGCTCTGATTCCTGGGCTGGGAAAGGGCAGCCTCTTGTCCCTGTGACTTGGCCCAGGCACCAGCTGACTTCACAGTCTCCTCTGGGCCTCAGCCATTGCCCACGGCCTGCTGCAGCAGCTCTTGGGGACCGATTCACTGCACCCTATAACGGCTCCTGCTTTTTTCATTTCCCCAAAATGCTACCAACGCAATGGTGTTCTGTGTAAATCTTTTACTGGAGGATTAGGGGCAATGGCAGCCAATTCTAGTTCACTGAAACTTGAAGTTGGATCCTGGCCACGATTGTTCTTAAAGCCCCACTGACATTTGCTGATGGGGAATTTCAAATGCCTGAACGGAATTACAGAGTCTTCTGGGAATTGAGAGAAGGGAGAACACTGCTGCTGGCTGAGGAGATGAGAGAAGGCTTTAAGAAAGGAAACACTTGGAAGCTGCAGAGTTAGGGGAAAGGCATTCTAGCTGATGAGAAGGGCCCAAGAGAGTAAAGATTTGGAGACCATGTGGGGTGCATATGAGGAAGGTTTGGCTCATGTACGTGGTGATAATAAGGAAGATAAGGATTGTTACTGGTAGTAATAAAAGAGTCAAATATATTTCAAGTTAGTAACTAACTAAAAATAAAACTGTATTTTGTGGTCTTAAGTATTAAAAAAATAAGCTGCATTTCTAACAAGTTCCCAGGTGATACTGAGGCTGCTGGTTCAAGGGCCGCTCTATTGAGTAACGAAGTGGTGGACGTCTGTCATTGCCTGTGTGTAGTGTAGCATCTCATAAGTAGGGGGCTCTCAAAAGATGGTTGTGGAATGAATTAATAAATGCAGAGAGGAGTCCTGACATCAAAGATCTTTTGACTATCATATACCAGTGCACAGTCTTTTATTAATTTTTACCTATTTGTCCACTTATTTATTTTTTGCAGATAACTCTGTTTCATGGGTCAGTGCAGAAAACTTATGGATTTTGGGCAGATATATGGTTCACCTATCCTTTGAAGAAATTATGAATATTAGTCCTATAGAAGTAAGTTGGAAAAGTTCATTTCCATGTTCCCATCACTAATACTTCTGGGGTAAGGTGTATTCTAAACCTCTCACGTTTAGCCAGCTAGTCAAGGTGCCCTGGGAAATGAACACCCACCTCAGCTCAACATAACTTGAGCATCTAAAGAAAATTCCTGGAATAAGACCTCCAGCAGTCAGTCATTGGATTGTGTTCTAGTGTAGAAAAGCTAAGAAAAGAAAAAGGATTGTGGACTGTTACGATAGCTCTGATGTGAAAAAACGTGATCTATAAATATTGGCTACGTACCAAAAATCATTTAAGGGTATTTTTGTACTCAAGAAAGGCCAAGGACGATAACTGTAGAGTTTCCGGTCCTTGGAAGCACGAACGCAAATGAAAAGCGATGTGGATTAATAGGTACTTCAGCATGTGTGATGATTGGATTTTAACTCTAGAGTTTACAGTGGAGAAATACACATATTCGAGGTTACTTAACTCACCCGTCAGGTGTCTTTCTCCTTCTGATGTTGGCTCGATGACACTAAAATCCCTGGGGTAGCATGATTTTAGAATGCAGCCTCCCAAGAATGCTGCCGACAGGGAGGCATTCGTAAGCAGTTTGGGGCTTGCCACCAGTTTTTATCCTGTGCGCCCTAACTTTCCGCTGGCCAGTGAGAGAAGTGTTCACATCAAATGACTGGCTTGTTCAAGGACCGATTGACCCAACAATATCTGGTTGTTGTGAAACCAGAGGCAGAACGAGGTTTCTCTTTTTACCTGGGAGGCTGGAAATATTTCAGATGTCTCTCAATTTTATAATTCCCAGTTATAAAATTCCATTTTACTCTCCAAAAGAAGTTGAGTGAATTTCAGGAAGTCGATAGAGGTTAAATTCTTAGGAAACTGGGCCCCTAGCGGGGAATTTCTGAGATTCAGATGCCATTTGCACCATTTCTTCATCTTCTAAAAATGTAGAGAAGGGAGGTGAAGCCACAGAGTGCCAATGCTACGAGGGAATTTCATATGGACGAAGAGTACAATTCTTGAGGGAGAGAAAACTTTTTGAGACCTTTAAGCGCAGAATAACCATGCGTTGAAATATTGGAGACTTCAATGCAAAAAAGTGAACAAGAATAGAAAGAATCTGAATAGCATATTTAATAAAGTTGAATATATGATATATATTTGCATTATATAGGTGTGTTATATATTACGTAAACATACATTTACATATATATTATATACATATATTCAACTTTGTATCTTACAAAGAGAACACACTCTTTTTTTATCACCTGAGGGTCATTTATAAACTGACTCATCTATTAAAAAAATTCCGATTCCCCAAAACAAACAATTTATGGACCATATTCTCTGACCTCAATAAAGCAAATCTAGAAATAAATGTGCTAATATTAGCTTTAAAAAAGTTCAACTGCTCAGATAGTAAAAACAAACAAAAAACTTTCCTAAATAACAGTTGGATTGAAGAGGAAACTAAAGCAGCAGTTACAGACCATTAAGAAATCAATGACACCTATGGTTACCAAAGGGGAGGGGGGTGGGAGGCATAAATTAGGAGTTTGGGATTAGCAGATACAAGTTACTATATATAAAATAGATAAACCACAAGGTCCTACTGTATAGCACAAGGAACTGTATTCAATGTCTTGTAATGAACTATTATGGGGAAAAAGAGAAATCAATGAAAATGAGACATGGGCACCTCCAAGTGCCAAGAGTAGGGCACAGCACAGACCAGCAGGGCGGGGCTGCACGGGGTCACTTCATCTCTCCACACTGACCTTCCTGTCCTTGTCCACCAGATTGGGCTGTTTATCAGCTATGACAACGCCACCAAGCAGCTGGACACGGTTTATGACATCACACCTGAACTGGCCCAGGCATTTCTGGAGAGAATCAGCTCCTCCAACTTTGATGTGAGGAATACCTCTACCATCCACAGGCAAGGGGCGTGGGCATTGGGCCCTTGGAGCTGTTTCCCAAGATGCCATCTAAGCATCAGCTTCCTCTGAGCAGCAAAAGACCCGGGGAGGAAAGGGAAGTGGCTGGTCCATGTCTTTGGAGAGTTCCATGTCTTTGTGCATGTGAGGGAGGTGTTTCCCCAAAGAGACCCCTTTCAAGAGGTTGTGAAGCGGGGAAGAAAACAAATGCTTTTAAGCATCTCCTATGTGCCAGACATTTTATACAACCTTATCAAGCGCTAAGATTCCAGCTCTGGGCACGAAAATGGAACATTTTAACTAGTACTCCATCCATTCCAAGGTAAATGTGTAATTTCCAAGAGGTTGGGTTGAGTATTGGAAATAGCTCATGGGTTCCCATATCTGTGAACCCCTTGTTATCCAGACTCTCAGGTGGGGAGCCCTGGGATGAGATCAGCTCTAGAATTTAGTGATTGTAACATGATCCCCCAGAACCATTTCCAGCAGGGGAGGGCCAGGAGCTGCACACCTGGTGACCCCAGAAAGGGTTTGAATGTTGGGGTGTGTGTGCAGTGGGGAGGGCTGACGGGCACTGTTCACCCATCTTCTCTCCATCTCCCAGGGCCTTACTGTCACAGTGCTTTCTCTGACATTACCACATGACCTTACATTTTTCAAAGCACTTGCAGAGAATGTTCTCATATAAAACTCTTACACCGGGGCTTCCCTGGTGGCGCAGTGGTTGAGAGTCCGCCTGCCGATGCAGGGGACACAGGTTCGTGCCCCGGTCCGGGAAGATCCCCCGTGCCGCGGAGTGGCTGGGCCCGTGAGCCATGGCCGCTGAGCCTGCGCGTCCGGGGCCTGTGCTCCGCAACGGGAGAGGCCGCAACACTGAGAGGCCCGCGAACCGCAAAAACAAACAAACAAACAAAAATCTCTTTCACCGTCTTGCCCCATCCTTAGTAATTTTCACCATTAGCATGACTCCCATTTTTTTTTTATAGTTACACCAAAAATAGCTTAGCTATTAAGAATATGGGACCTGGAACCAGACTTCCTGGGTTTAATCCTGGCTCTGCCACTTACAAGTTGTGTGATCTTGGCCATGTTCCTGTGCCTCTCTGTGCCTCCATTTTCCCATCTGTAAAATGGGAGCTACTAAGCTGCCTACCTCATTAAGACCCTTGTAAAGATTAAGAACATCTGCACAATACGGGGATATATGTATATGTTATAGCTGATTCACTTTGTTATACAGTGGAAACTAACATACCATTGTAAAGCAATTTTACACCAATAAAGATGTTAAAAAAAAGAACATCTGCAAATAGTAAGTGGTCAAGAAATATTAGTTATCCTTAACATGGTTATTCATATTCAGTCTTCACTTCTTCTGAGTCTTCTTTTTTCATCAGACACACTCTCAGATCCTTTCCCTGGCCTGCTTGCTTTCTGGTGGACATGTCTGAGAGTGTCAGTGTCTGATCGTGATCGACCAGGTGGTCCAGCCATGCTAAGTTAAGTAGATTTCATACGAATGCTAAGAGCATCCACTGATGAAGTGCTTAGTATCCACCAGGAAGTATGCTAGTTAGTTGGTATGCCTTTTCTCATTTACCTCTCACAGTATTCCTCACTCCTTCATTCATCATATTTAAGGAAACCTCCCCATTAAAAGCTTAGAGAGGCAGGGCTACCCTGTACAGTAGTACAGAGTGTGCACTGCACAACCACGTGCTGCAGGCTTTCAGAGAAGTTAAGCAACTTGCTACAGGTCAGATGTCTCGTAGAGCTGGGCTTCAAACTCCAGTTGGCCTGAAGCTGTGTTCTTAACCACTAGATACAGTGCTCCCCGTGAGACCAGGATTCAAATTCCATCTCTGCTCCTACGTTGTTCTGCCTCTTGTGTTTTTTTTTAAAGATTAAATTATTTTATTCAATTCAATAGATTTTTTTCATTAAGAAGTTTATTTATTAAAAAGTTTTCTTAAACATCTTTATTGGAGTAGAATTGCTTTACAGTGCTGTGTTTCTGCTTTATAACAAAGTGCCTTTTGTGTTTTTTCCCTTTTGAAGTCATCATCATCTGGTGATGTTGGTTGGAAATAAACCTCTGCCTCAGAGAATCCCTCAGGGTGGACAAACCCCTTATCTCTGAGTAGAAAATTGGGGTTTTTCTGTGGCTAATTGAGCACATGCTTTCCTTGTGCCCTTTATTGCCTCAGGAGGAGAGATGGCAGAGTTGGTTGGATCTAGATTTAAGGCCCTGCACCACTACTTGCCTTGGGCAAGTCACTTGATCTCTCTGAGTCTCAGTTGACCCTTCTGTGAAATGGGGCTAATGAGAGCACCTACCCTGCAGGGCTGTGATGAGATAATCCAGGTAAAGGGCTCAGCACAGTACCTGGTACGTGGCAGCTGCTATGATCATGACCTCTCGGTTCTAACTGGGGTGGGGCTGCGGCTGTGGCCCCCAGCTCTGTGCCCTCCGCCAGCATCCCTTGTCTTCTCACACAGGCTGGGGCTGCTGGTTTGCTTCTACGATGACCTGGAGCTGCTGGACGCCGCTGTGGCCCAAGTCCTCCTTCACCAGATGATCAAGTGCAGCCACCTGCGGGGCTTCCAGGCTGGTGTTCAGAAGGTGCAGAAGGGCCACAGCGCCCTGGAGCCTCAGCCTCAGTTTCACTAGCCAGAGAAATGGGAAGAACAGTCTTGCCTGGCCTTTGAGAGAAAACATGTAGGGTTTATCAAGATCTAGGTCCAGCCTCGCCGGTGGTATCTCAAACACTGGGATGAGCTTAAAATGGGAAGAAACCACAAAAAACGGTAGGAAAAGCTTGAATAGATCAAAATTCAATAGAGCAGCCACTTCAAACTTAAATGTGCATAAGGTTGCTTGGGGATCTTAAACGCAGATTTAAGCTCTGGGTGGGGCCCGAGACTGCGTTTCTAACAAGCTTCCAGGCGATGCTGAATCTGCTGGGCTGGTGACCATGAGTGGCATAGCATGAGCGGCATAGCAAGGAGACACAGCAGTGGTTCTCGAACCTGGTTCTGTGTTAGTGGCACGCCCCTCCCCCAGGCTCTACCCCCCAGAGATTCTTGTGTCATTGGTCTGGGCTGTGGCCTCAGATGCAGCCAGGGTGGAGAGCCCTGGAATGGAATGTATTTGCTGAGTTCCTAGACCAAGGTTTTGGACCAATAGGCACATGGGGACTGTCTCGTTTCCCTCCTCACTCCATCTCTCTCTCCTTTCTTCCCTTAAAGTCTTAATTCTGCCCGGCTTCTCTCACTTCTTTTTGTCTTTCTCATTGTTTTAATTGAAAAGATGACATGAGAGCAGTATTCAAGAAAGTTTGATAACATCGTCAATAATTCCACAGCAGTGTCTCACACATCACAAAACCCTCGGTCCCATTTGGCACTTTACATAGTAGGCCTTGTCTTGGTCAGTGCATATTTTTGTTTTCCAGGAAGAGCATCCTTCCCAAGCAAGCTTGAGCAAAAATAAGAAAATAAATGTACTTTAAAGTCACAGGGGTAGCTGTGACCAAGAAGAAAGTCAGATACTATGAGGTATGAGAAAACCCTTTGGATCATCTAGGTCAGTACTCAAACCTGAGGACGCATCAGAATCACCTGGAGGGCTTGTTAAAAACAGCTTGAAAACATACCCACATCCAGAGCCTCTGATTCAGGAGGTCTGGGGCGGAGCCTGAGAACCTGCATTTCTACCAACTTCCCGGGTGATGCTGATACTACTGGTCAAGGACCGCACTTTGAGAACCACTGCTTTAGGCCTTTTGCAGATGTGGGAGCCAGCTTTAGGGAAGGGGAGCTGCTGAATTTGGAGAAAGCCAGGAACCGTGACAGCTGTTTCTTTCAGTTTACTCTGCTGCCCCCAAGTGGCCATCTAGAACACTTGCGTACATTCGTCTGACATGAAGATATGGTTTATGCAAGTTCAGGTGTTAAAACGTGAACCGTTCTCATTTTTTTGTACAGAGGTCACGTTGCAGTAGATGAGTTTATCACCTTCTGTACTGGAAGCAGTTGGGAAGCACACTTGACTATAACTAGACAGGCATGTTACAAAAAATAATGAAGGGGATCACAGAAATATGAAAACCTGTAACACAATTTTAAATGAAAAATATAGAGCAGAAAATTGCACTTGTGTTCATGTTACAACTATGTAAAGACTACATGCCACAGTTTATTTATAAAGGCATAAGAAGTTTTGGAAACATATACACCCAATTGCTAATCATAGTAATTTTTTTGAGGTAAGATTTTCAGGAGACTTTCACTTCCTTGTTACTGTTGAGAATTATTTTTACATAGATTATATATTATTATGAACCCCCCCCCAGCTATTTCATGAAAGAAAAGCAACCATATAGACAGGATATAGAGTTCAAGGTCATAAAAATAAAATAGTTGCTACGGGAGTGTGGCTGAGTGAAGTGAACAAAATTTCCTTCTGCCACGCTTTAAGGTTGATTTAATAACAAATTAATATTTAAATGAAGCATAAAGTGAATTTGTAGCATACGAAAGTCAAAGCCAGAGGAGGTGGTGTTCTCAGTGGGGCGACTCACGGTCTGGGCTTAGCAGGAGTCCCTCCCCTTTTGACAGAGCAGGGTCGGTCGAGGGTGCATCCCAGGGTGTAGTCAGAAGGAACCACCATCTTGCTTGCTATCGACCCTCATCCCAGCTTGCTCCCCTTCTAGCTCAAAGCCGACCTCCTGGAAATTGCCACAGAGAACCAGACCCTCAACGAGACCCTGGGCTCTTTGTCGGATGCAGTCGTGGGCTTGACCCACAGTCAGCTGGAATCCCTCTGCCCTGAGGCTGTGCACGGCGCCATCTCGACCCTCAACCAGGTCTCGGGCTGGGCCAAGAGCCAGGTCATCATCTTGTCTGCCAAATACCTGGCCCATGAGAAGGTCAGTTGGAGCTTGAACTCTATTTTAATGCCCTGAGACCCAAGGGCCAGTTGTACACACACAACAGAGGCAGCCAATCAGTAAGAAGATGGTGCCAAGGGGGACTACCTGGGTTCGAATCCTTGGTCTGCCACTTATTAGCTGTGTGACACTGGAGAATTGGCTTAACTTCTCTTGGCCTCAGTGTCCCAATTTGTAAGACGGGGATACAGTAGCACCTGTTCCATAGGATTATGTGTCAGCACACGGGAAGAGATTAGAACAACACATGACCTAGAGTATGAGCTCAATGAGTGTTAGCTATCTCTGAGTTAATCCTTTAAGCTTCCCAACAACCGTCTGAGGTCAGTAGTGTTATAACTTCCATTTTCCAGGTCATTCATACTAGGCACAGAGTGTAAAAGGGAATTGCCAAGGCCACATGGAAGGGGCAGAGCTGGGACTTAACCCAGGGCATCTGGCTTCACATCCTGCTTGCTTTACTCCCATGCTAACTACTTCCATCATGACACCATGACCAATGCCCACCCATTCTTACTTTCTGACTCAAGACCAAGGATAGACCATTCATCTTGTCCCTTCAGGACTTCCGGTGACTTTCGTCTGAAGGCTTTGCAGACCTTCTGTGTTGACTGGGGCCACATGGGTCCACTCTGTGAATCTGATTTTAGGGAGCTGAGGGACACTTGTCTCGTTCCTCACAGCCCTGGACCAAGAGGCTTGTCTCATTCCTGTGTCCAACTCTTCCTCCAGAGGGGGTGAGGTGACTTTTGCTAAGAAGCCAAGAGCTCAAAAGGTCTTGCCTTCTTTGGGGATAGTAAGAGACTGTCCATTCTACAGGGAGTAACTATAGGAAACCACTCAACGGTTTTTTGCAGAACCAAGGAATGTCTCTGATTATATTACATCTAGCATCTTCACTCCAAAGGAGTGGGGGAAAAACCAAGCGTGATTCCTGTTAGAGTGGCCAGCTATAGTTGTATTTGTCATAAAATATCACACTCATGTCCTAAAACACTTCTTTACTTCAACTCAAAGCTTCCACATGAAGGTAGATGAGCGTGGGGCTTTGCCGTGTCAGATGCCTGCCGGTGACATACTGAGGCCGATACTGAGGCCAGTGGGCTTTCTCAGGGTCCCATGAGGGCGGGTGGGCTGGGTAAACTAAGAGTCCCACGACCTACCCGAAGGCTCTTGCCCATTGTTGCCAACGTGGGCCCAGTATCGCCGGATGTTCAGGTTTTGTTTTTTTTAATAAAGCAGAAACTCTAATATGGATTTTTATAAGATTCCTCCAATATTTAAATCTTGTCAGCTAGTTCAGATTACACACAGAAAAGCCCATTGCCTGGTCAGCTGTGGCACATGGATAGCACATTGCTAGTTGTGCTGTGGCCTCAGGTGGCATAGTGATTCCCCCAGTGGTACAGTTACTGGTGTCTTGTGTTTTGATACTTAACTCTCTTTCCTGATGGAAGGAAGGAGGATCTGGGAGGGCAGCTTGTGTCTTGGTCACGGTGGTTCCCCAGCACCCGTCTGGATACTTGGCCTGCAGTAGGGCCTAGTAAACGTCCGAGTGGTGGAGGCCCGGAGCTGGGCCTCATCCTCCCTGGCCGGTGCCCCCAGGTGCTGTCCTTCTACAACGTCAGCCAGATGGGCGTGCTACTGGCTGGGGTGGGCACCCAGGCCTTCCACGCCATGGACCGCAGGGACCTCATGCAGCTCCTGAGAAGCACCATCTCCCTGCACGTGTCCGACTTGTCACCTGCCCAGCAGCACGGTGTCTTGAGCAAGGTGAGAGGAAAATGTCTGGTCCGCAGCCCCGGGCCTCACAGAGCGTGTGGTTTTGGGGCTTTGGGAGTGGTCTGTGTCTTTAGGTGGGGTTGTTCTGAACCTGGAGAATGCCTTCCCCTGACGCCCACCTTCTCTCCTTTCCAGAAGGAGCCTCTGGGGGTTGTGCCTTACTCTCTCCAGACCCTGGTGCTCTCCCCAGCCAGTCAAATCTGGAAGACTTTTCTTCAATTAGGTTTCTTGCTGTAATAATGTTTTAGGAGTTTGGTTTTCAAATGTGAAAATGAATCCTGAATCCCCCTACTGCTTCTGAACGCCCCTCCTTTCATGCTCTGAAGCCATGTCCATATTCCTCTTTCTCACTTGCCATGGGTCTTCTGGGCATCCTATTCTATCAGACCTGCCAGGTCCTATTGTACAATCTGTTAAGAAACCAACCCAAAGGGTTCAGCCTAATTTCAACCAACACCTTGCAGATAGCTGTCACGCCTATGGTTAAATTAAAGAGTGTGGGTTTTGGAATAAGACAGACTTGGGCTTAAATCTCATGTATCGACTTTCAGCCTTACTCGTTAAGCCTCGGTTTTCTTATCTGTAAAATGGGGATAAGGATCATCTCCACCTCCTTGGGTTGCTGAGCAGACCTGATGGATTTTATTGCCAGTGAAGCACTAGAGAGAGTGCCTGGCCCTCACCCAATGCTCCATGTACCTTCTGCAAGGTCGTTATTATGTTTCTTCTCACTTTTGACAGGTGATGGAAGCAGGAGATACCGCCTCGGGCATTGTGGAAATACAAGGGGCTTTCTTTAAGGAAGTGTCTCTCTTTGATTTATGGAGGGAACCTGGATTCAACTCCACAGTCCTGAAAGAGAAGGAGCTCCGGCG
This sequence comes from Lagenorhynchus albirostris, assembly GCF_949774975.1. Classification (NCBI taxonomy): domain Eukaryota; kingdom Metazoa; phylum Chordata; class Mammalia; order Artiodactyla; family Delphinidae; genus Lagenorhynchus; species Lagenorhynchus albirostris. Next base: position 66,721,547 of record NC_083109.1, read on the forward strand.
GAGTCAGGTACGACTGTGACTCCCAGAGGTGGTGCCTGGGTTTCTGACTGTCTTGTGGGAAAGGTCTGTTCTAAGGTTAATTTGGTAAAAGAAACTTGTTTCTTGTGATTACACTCAGGAGATAGAATAGCGTAGTGTTAAGTTAGACGAGACCCGAGCGTGAATTCCGGGGCTGCTGTTTATTAACTTTGGGGTCACTGCTTCTCCTCCCGCGGCCTCAGTTTTCTCCTGGCAAAACGGGCATCATTTCTCAGGAGAATTGTGCTGGGCAGTGCACTGTGCATAAGAGCAGTTATCACTGGGGCCTCCTGGGGAGGGTTGGGCTGTGGAGGCCGACTTGCGGCCTCGGAACTTCCCCTGACTTGCTGTTCATTCCCTCACTCGTCAGTGTTTGTGGAGCCCCTGCCCCCCAGGTGCCAGGCGCTGTGCGTGGTGCTGGGGACACAGAAGCGAACAAAACAGAGGGAAGTCCCTGCCCTCAGGGGGCTTCCATCCTAGCGAGGGAGACAGTGCGGAAGGTCAGCAATTAAACGTGTGCCTTGTTAGGTGACAGGTGCTGCTGCTGAGCACTAGGGAGGAAGTAAACCGGGGGAGGGCCAGACCTTTTAGGGGGTGAGCTGTTTAGACAGGTGACCTCGCTGAGCTCAGAGAGGTTGTGGAGTGGCCTCTGTGAGGACTGCCTTCTACCCTGGGCAAGAAAGGGAGCTGAGAGGCGTCTGAGAAGGGACAGGATCTGACTTTGGTTTTCGAAGAATCACTCTGGCTGCTGCCTGGGGACTGAGTTGAGGAGAGCAGGGAGGAAACAAAGGGACCAGTTAAGAGGCTACTGCGTACAGTGGCCTGGACCAGGTGTTGGCAATGCAGGTGGTGGCCAATGGTCAGATTCTGGGTACAGTTTGAAAGTTAACAGTGACAGAATTGGCTGTCGGATTGGATGCGGGTGTGACAGAGGGGAGGCATCAGGCCTTATGTGCCCGTGATCTGTTGCTGGTTACCCACCAGCGCCAGGTTCAGTGGGGTAGCAATTATTTTACCTACTCCCATGGTTCCCAAGGCTCTTGCTTAGGCTTGTTCACAAAGTTGGATTCAGCTGGTGGCTGGGCCTGGCGTCTCATTCATGTGTCTGACATCTGGGCTGGGGAGACTCAAACAGCTGGGGGTGTCTCTGGGTGTGGTCTCTCCATGTAGTGGGTTGAACGGTACCCCCCCAAAGTTATGTCCACCCAAAACCTGTGGGTGGGAATGTGACCTTATTTGGAAAAAAGGGTCTTTGAAGGTTTAATTAAGGTCTCAAGATGAGATCCTCCTTGATTATCTGAATGGGCCCTAAATCCAGTGACAAGTGTCCTTATAAGAGCGGAAAACGCAGACAGCAGAAGAGAAGACAGACTTGAAACACACAGAGGAGAGGCCACGTGAAGACGGAGTCAGAGACTGGAGGTATGCAGCCACAGGCCAAGCAGAAGCCACCAGAAGCTGGAAGAGGTGCGGGAAGATGCTCCCCAAGACCTTCAGAAGAAACCTAGTTTGCCGACACCTTGGTTTCAGACCTCTGGCCTCCAGAGAATAAATTTCTATTGTTTTAGGCCACCAGGTTTGTGGTGATTTGTTACGGCCTTTCTAGGTGTCGGATACTGTCCAGAATGGTGGCTTTGGGCAGCTGGCTTTATAGGGGTGGTTCAGGGCTCCCAAGGTGTGTGTCCCGAGAGAGAGCAGGGAGAAGCTGTCATCTTTGGCGACCTTGGAAGTCACATAGCATCACTTCTGCTGCGCTCTGTCTGTTGAGGCTGTCGCAAAGCTCCCCACCATGCCACCCACCTCCAGCTACAAGCAGACTCCATCTCTTGATGGGGGAGTGGCTCCGGAAGCTTCTAGAAGAGCATATTAGGCAGAAACTATGCGATCACTTTGGAGAATATGTCCTGCCACGTGTGCTTTGAAGATATTTTTGTCTCAGCAGCTGAGTTGATGGAGGCCATCTCCTGAGATGGTGGAGATGATGGGGGGACCCTGGAACTTGACCCTGTGCCTGAGGAAATCTCTGGGGCCACACACAGAGTGCCTGGAACTTACCTCCCCTGCTGCTCCTTTCTCCTGGGCTCAGCTGTCATGTCACCGATGCCTCCGCTTAATGCCAGCTCATAATTTATTCTGTTTAGGGAATTATGTTCAAAGTTTCAGAGTCTATAAAATAGATGAATGTCGTATTTGATTGTATATGCACGTTAGGTGTTCTGTAAAATTACGTTCCTTGAAACAAATGACGCCCCTGCCTACGAGGCCTTGCTCTCCTGGGGGCCCACCTGGGAGGGCTTGAGGGGAGCGCTGTTGTGAGCAGGACTTACTTTACTGTTGGAACTTTCTAGCTCATCCTGGTCTATTCATCCGTCCGTTTTGTTTTCTGGGATGCCGTGTGCTCAGAAACAGCAGGTGGGCATGAAAATAGGGACTCTAGGGGGTCCTCAACTGGGCAGCAGCTTCTTAGAGCACAGGAAGTAAACTTCCAGGCTTGCTGCCCTGGCTTTGCTCCTCATTCACCTCCTGGAGCGCAGGGTCACCTGGGGTGTGAGAGCATGGACTCTGCAATTACCTGACACCAGCTCAAGTCCCTGCTCTGCCGCTTAGCAATTGTGTGGTTCTGGGTAAGTAACAAAGCCTCCATTTTCCCATCTGTAAAATGGGAGCATAGGACTCGTCACGGTAGGTGAGTGCTCCACCCCCATGGCAATCATTCTCTTCCTTCAGGCCTTGTTCCTGTTTGAGCTTCTGTCAAAGACAACCAGGCGGCCCGAGGAGCTCTTGAGGTAAGCCTGGGGCTGACGAGCCCTCTGGAGTCTCCCTCCCGAGGCGCCTATTTCCCAGGAGGGAGAGTTGGACAGTCCTGCCTGCGGCTGGTGTCAGATCAGATCTGCCTTTGCTTGCTCCTGCTTTCCTCTTCCCTACTCTCCTTTTCTCCTGGGTCCCTGTTTTGTTCTGTAGCGCAGGGCAGCTGGTCAAAGGTGTGATGTGCTCCCACATTGAGGCCATGAGCGTGGACTCCTTTCTGGCTCATTTCCAGTATTTTGAGAACAACTTCTCTCTGCTTTCACCGTATCAGGTACCCTCGAAGCACTTCCTTGTTTCTAATTCTCTCTCCCTACCCGGTCGCTGGGTGAATTAACTGTGGCGTCTTAAGATACTTGTGCCAGGATCATACTGATGCAAGTGATGATATGGGGCCAAATACGGAGCCAGGTTTTCTCCAATTTCTTTTTTAAAAGCTCCACATACCTATGTCTCTACAGCCAGAGTTTCAGTAGATTGGCTATTCTATACCCAGATTTGAACCCCAAAATTCACTTGGAAGGGATACCGTTTTGCATGTCCACAATTATGCTTTCCTGGGCCTGCAGGTCATACCCTCCTCTAACTTTCATACCCTTTCCAGAGGTAGCCTAGAATGGAAATAGTCCTCTAGGAGAATTTAAGTTTTCATTTAAAACTTCATTTTCCAAATAGTTAAGGAGACTCTTTAACCCTTTGGGGAGACCAGAGGCAGTGACTGACTTTCACTGTATCTAAGTAAGTAAAAGCGGGCCTTGGGGGCAGCTTTGGACTTGGAGTGCAAACGGTCGGCTGTACAGAGTCTGAGAGGGTGAGCAGGGGGCCTGGTGCATTTCAGATCTGAATGAAAAGTTTCCAAACAATGACTTTTCTTCCCGAGAGCCAGGAAGGGAAAAGCCGGGTGTATAATCCTTTGAGATGATTAGAGGAACAGGCAAATTTTTAATGAAGCCTGTCATTCCCTCAGATTGTTCATTCTGTCAGTGGTTCTCAAACTCGAGCTTGCATCAGCATTGCCTGGAAGGCTTGTCCACGTGTATAACGTTTCAGTTTTGGTGGATGAATAAGTTGTGGAGATGTGCTGTACAACACAACACCTGCAGTTAACAATATGGTATCTGCATTTCACAATTCGCTAAGAGGGTTGCTCTTGAGTTATGTGCTCTGTCCACAAAAACCAAACAAAGGGACAGGAGGACACGTTGGGAGCCGTTGGCCATGCCTATTACCTTGATTGTGGTGGTGGAATCACAGATGTTTGCATACGCCCAGCTCATCAAAGTGTATGCATGAAATATGTGCAGTTCTTTGTATATTGATTATACCTCAATAAAACTGTTAAAAAACCAGAGATTGCAGAGCCCCACTTGCAGAGGTTCCCTGGGGTTTCTGGGGTGAAGCCTGATATTTTTCATTTCTAATGGTTCCCTGGTGAGAACCACTGAACTATATTAAAAGCCTTGCCCAGGTAGGGTGGGAAGCAGGTTATTTCTGAAACCTGGACCTTGGCGTGGCTGTCTCCTTCCACTCATCAAACCGATGCAATGGATGGAGTTCAGGCCAGCTTTGAGGAAGACCTACATGTTCAAACAGGAAGAGTTGTCCCAATAAAGCTCCTTACCTGATTTTGCCCAGTTCTCAGAACCTTCAAATACCAGTTAATTAGAAAATTTGCCTTGATTGTTTATCTTTTTGCTGAAAGCACATTATTATAAAACAAAACAATAGAGAGAAAGTAAAGTTTCTCCTAGAGCATGGTTTCAACAGGGGACCATTTGGCCATATCTGGAGACACCGTTGGTTGTCACACCTGGGGGAGATGCTACTGGCACCTAGCAGGTAGAGGCCAGGGATGCTACTTGACATCCCATAACACAGAGGACCGCTCCTGCAACACAGAGTTACACTGTCCAAAATGTCAGTAGTGTTGAGGCTGAGAATCCCTGCTCCAGAAGTTAACTACAGAGAAAGTTTGCTATTGACTTGGAGAATTTTTCATATATATAGAACATATCACCATGTAATTTAAGACACACAAATGAGCTCATACCATACACAGTGTTCTGTTTAAATGTATATAACGCGCGCGCGCGCACACACACACGCGCGCGCGCACACACACACACACACACACACACACGCCCACACATAAATCTACCGTATGGAAACACAGTAGTTGCATAGTATTCCATTGTATGGCTATACCATAATTTACTTAACCAATCCCCTACGGATGTATATCAAGGTTCCATCTCACTGCTTGCAGTTATAAATAAAACTGTGGTGAGCATTCTCAGACTTAAATTTTTGTGTGCATCTTATTATCGCCTCAGTTTCTTCATCCATAAATTGGGTGCAGTAGTGTTACCTACACTGTAGGGTGTTCTGTTTAATAAGTGAACGCATGTAAAGCACTTAGAACAGTGCCTGACACACTGAGAGCACAGTCTGTGTTTGCCCTTGTTATTATTGGACTAAATTCCTGGCACTGCTTTAATCTTTTAGATTAATTGTTTGGCGTGGAAATACTGGGAAGTTTCCAGGTCCTCTATGCCACCCTTCCTCTTGGCTACACTCCCGTAAGTGAACATCAGTCTCCCTTTCTGGCTCAGTAAGATTGGCAGGTGTCACCAAAGCCAAAGTGATTCTCTCTCCCTGGGTGTTGGTGAGGAAACAGGGGCAAGTGGACAGTGCCTTCGACAGTTAAGTCCTTGAGAATCAGGATTTAAATTCTGAGCCTCACGTTGATATTTTAGACGGACTCTCCTGCTTTTTCTTGTTATTTAAAAACCAAAGCCAAAGCAACCTGAGCCTGAATTAATGAGTGCCAGTGAAGCAGGTCACATCTGGGCTGGCCTCACGGCTGTGTCCAGGCTCCAGGGGAATCAGGGCTGATGGAAGCAGTGGGGATTTCTCCTGGTATGTGTGGGTGTTCAGGCATGGGGGGGCAGCCCTGCTTTTTAAATATGGTCTGGACACTGTTTCTCTCTTTTCCTCTTTATTTCCCTCTCCCTTCTCTTGCTGCCATTGTCTTCATTGAATTACAAATATTTATTGAGTGCTTACTACATACTAAGCTCTCAGAGATAAGTAAATTCTCCCCTTATAAGAGCTTACAATCTCATGGAGGAAAAACAGACAAGCATGAAGTCAGTTGTAATATCAAGTTGATATTTGGTTGAAAGTGACAGAACCTTGACTTAAACTGTCTTAGGCAATAAAAGGTAACTTTGGAGTCAGGAAAGTCCAGGGATGGACTTCAGGCGTGGCTGGATCCAGGGGCTCAAATGAGAAGGGCAGAAAGGTCAGGGAGGGCTTGTGTGACACCTTGGGGTGTTTTACTTGTATTCTGGGAGAGATCATCACTACTGTCCATATAGAGGATGGAGTGCAGGGGGCCTGGCTGGAAGGAGAGAGACAGTGGAAGCTTATTTCTGTAAACTTGACCTTGGCATGGCTGTCTTCTTCCACACATCCATGTCTCAGCTCATGCCTTCAGAGGGGCTCTCCTGGCTGTTCCCATATCATTCTGCATTACAGAGCCATTTAATTTTCTTCCTTACATTCATCACTAGCTGAAATGATCTGTTTTATTAACTGGTTTCTGTGTTTCTTCCCCCTACAGCATCCCAAAGATAGGGGCCTTCCCCTCATGTCTCGTTCATGTTGGTAGCTGGTGCCCAGCACAGTGGTTGACATGCAACAGATGCTCTGTATATATCTGCCGAATGAATGAATGAAGAAATAAATAAGATGGTGATACTAGGACTGGAGAGGCGAGAACAGATTTGAGTAATATTAAGATGCTAGCAAGGACAGATTTGGGGATAAAGAGACAAAGGAGTCTGGGATGGCAGAGAGGAGGCAGAACATGTTTGGGGGAGGAGGTTGAATTTGCTTTGGGAACAGTCAGGTGGCCATGATGCCACATGGCTCCAGAGCGGTCTTTCTCAACCTTTATTTCATTATTGCCTCCCGAAGGGGAAAACCTTAATTTCTCCCTAACGAGAGAAATTACAAGGAGTAAGATTTTGTTGCGTAGGGTTGAGCTTTGGCGGATCACAACTCATTGTAATAACTGAGATTCCCTGCCCCCATCCCTCCCTCTCCCTGAACCAGTTTCTCCCCACGGGGGTGATATCGCTCCTGTTGAGAATATACGGTCAAGAGCTTGGAGGAGAGTTCTGGACTGGGGTTGACAGAACTGGGAGTCATTTCTCTTACTTTCTCCACTCTCTCCTTCTCGTCCTTTTCCCTCCACTTTGTGTTTTATTCTCTCTTCTCGTTGTCTCTTTCTTCTTCTACCTTTTCATTTCCTTTCTCCTCATCTCCCCTCAACCAGTCCACCAGCCAACCTCTGTTTATGGAGATCCTGTTCTCTGATCAGTGCTGCTGGGTCATGGAAGAAGGGCATGATGGGAAGCTTGTTTCCCACCTGTAGGAGAAGAGCATTATGCAAAGTTTGTTTCCCACCCACAAATTAGGAGAATGATGGGTGGGAGGCTTGCTACCTGCCCAAAGGAGACAGAACATCTCTGGGGAGAACCAGCATTTAAGGAACACCCCTGTGATAAGCTCTTGGGCATACAGACCCCGATTTCAGGGACAAATACAGACCCTGATTTCAGGGACAAATACAGAGCAGCCACTGTTTTCCTTCCCTCATTCTCTCCATCTCTCTCCAGGGCTCGCTACCTGGCTTCTGTCCCAGCCTCCCAGTGTGTGCCCTTTCTGATCAGCCTGGGGAAGAGTCAGTTGGACTCCTTGGTTTTAGATTCCCACAAAAAGAATTCAGTCCTCAAGAAAGTACAGCAGTGCCTGGTAAGGAAACTCTTCCTGGGTGACACTTTCACTGGTGTCCCTTCCCCTCCAGGTATCTGTGGCCATCCTGGAGAGCCCTCAGGGGATCTGGCTGGGCTCTCAAGTCTGATGTGATGGCCACAAGTGGGCTCTGAAACCACTGGGTGGAACACTCTTGGCTACTGGTTCTGGGGACTGCCATTCTGGGGCCTGAATGTTGGCAGGCCGCTCTGGAGGACAGGAAGGAGCACAGTACACGGAGTCTGGGTTCTAGACACACCTCTGCCACTGCCTGGTTAGGTGGCTTTGGACAGGTCACTTCGCCTTCCCGAGCCTTGGTCTCCTCATCTGTAAGATGGGTGCTGTAGCACTTTACTCATGGAGTATTGAGGACATGAAATAGGTAATATATTGTTTAATGCAAAGGCCCAAAGGGCAGAGGTGACAGTTTCTTTATCTTGAAAAAGTGGATGATATTAGTACTCACTCTTTTTTTTTTTTTTAGTACTTACCCCTTAAGGTTACTTTGAAGATGAATGGATTCAGGCATGGAAATACTTAGAACAGTGCCTGGCACCTAGTAAGCACTTGATAAATGTTAGCTATTTTTGTCATTTTGAGAAAGAGCTCTGGAGGCTTTCAAGGGCCGTGCAAACTTTGAAGTGCTGTGTTTATTATTGCAGTACTATCATTATAAGGGTTACTGAACTCTGAGGTACCCTCAGAGCAGTCACAGTGACGCTGACCACAGCCTCACTGAGTGAATGCTCACGATGGGCGTCTTCCACCCACACCCGCCCCCCGTGGGGTCCCCCAGACTTCTGGGGCCGGCACCCCTGGGGTAAAATTAGGCCCCGTGCCTTCTCTACAGGGCCATGGCAGGGTAGGCGATTCAGATCCTGGAACCTTTACAAGGTTTGGGGTCGGGAAGTGTTTTACAGGATCCAGCCCCACTGGACCTTTCCACCAGCTCCGCTTGTTGGTTTCAGAATGACTCCGTTGCTGATGAGTACACCGTGGACATCCTGGGAAACTTGCTCTGTCACTTGCCAGCGGCCGTCATCCACCGTGGGGTGTCCCCTAGGGCCTGGGCCACTGCCCTGCACAGCCTCAGAGACTGCCTGGACCTCAGCCCCCAGCAGAAGGTGGCAGTGAGGCTCAGGCTCTTGGAACAGCACGGGTGAGGAGGGCCCGGGCTGGGCTCCAGGGCTGGGGTAGGGGCTGGCGAAGGGGCACCCGGCCCTGGCGCTCCTGCCTCAGAGCAGAGTCTCTAACTTAGGACGAGGTTAGACACTTCGATTGATTCTGGAAACGATCTTTTTTCTTTTGGCCTCAGATTCCCTGTAAGGTGAGAATGATAGCTGTTCTACAGGCCTCATGTGGTTGCCACCAATACATCTGGGATGGTGGAAAGGGAAAGGGTTTCAAAAACATGGTACTTTACAAATGCGTGGAGGTGTTATTATTATTTTTGTTGTGAAACACCACCACCAATAATACTAATGCAGATAATCGAGGCACCGTCAGCTCTGGGTGAGTGAGAAGTCCCTGGGGGAAGACAGCTGTTCTTTCCCATGCAGAGTTTTCTGAAGTTAGGTCAGATATTTGAGTAGGGCCTAGATATCGGTCAACGGTTAGACAACAAATGTTTTTGGAGTAATTACTGTGTCCCAGACACTTACTATTATATAGAGTTTAAGAGCTGGGACTTGAGAGCTTGACTCCTTGGGTTAAATTTTTCTACCGTCTGCTGTCTGTGTGATCTGGGAAAAGATACGCAGTCTTTTGCACTTTATTTTTGCATCTGTAGGATGGGGACAGTGAGAGTCCCCACAGGGCTGTTGTGATGATTAGCTGAGTTAACGCAGTAAGTGTTAAAGCACTTACAACAGTGGCTGGCATGTAGTACTGAGTATGTGACAACAGCATTTTGACTAGGAATGAAGATACAGTGGTTATTATTAAGTGTGCCTCCTGCCCTCATGGAACTTACAGTCTGTTGGGCTAATATCGTTAATCAAAGAGTTAAGGGGAGGCTTTTTGGCCGGGGGTGGTTTGCCTTGGTCCTAGGAGAAGGGTCATCATTGCTAACTGGGCAGACCTCCTTTAGAGATATCCTAGTGTGAGGCACTTCCCCGTGGACATTTGAGGTCTCCACAAGAACAACAGTGGATCCTGTGTCAGTGCTGTTATTATTCTGCCAGGCTCGAGAGGAAATTTCATCTTGCTATAGGAGGAGACCATTATGGTAATTTAAAAGGAGCCGATATATCTTTACTGTTCTGTTGAGAAAAGGGAGGAAGGAAACACTCTGATGCAAATGACAGACATTCAGTAGCTCAATTCACACTAAAACATGGGAGTTTACTGAGTTTAGAGATGGATGGGACTTCAGGCATGGCTGGATCCAGGGGCTCAAAGGATGTCATCAGGAATGTGTTCCTCCCATCTCTCAGCTCTGTATTCTTGGTTGTGGCCTTTATTTTCTCCATTTGGTGAGAGGAATGGCCTCCAATATCCTTTTTACTGCTAGAGATGCCAGAAGAAAGAGAGAGCTTCTCTAGTAGCTCCATCACAATTGCCAGGGATGACTCTGATTGGTCCGTTTGCATCACATGTCTGTTTTCTTGGTTAGGGGCGTGGGACCAAGTGATTGACAGCCTCTCCAGGTATAAAGATAGTCTTTTCCTAAAAGAAAAAGATGCTGGGGGACAAGGACAAGAGCGTGATTTTTCCATTTACTGTTTATTATTATCTCTCCTTAGACTCCCCCAGAACTGGACAGCTGAGACTACAAAGGATTTGGGACCCTTTCTAGTACTTTTCTCAGGAGATGAATTAAGCTCTGTTGCCACAAAGGTACCTCTGTGTTCTATCTTTAGAAGGCTGAAGGAGTTTGAAGGGGAGAGAAAGTGTGGTTAGTTATATTCCCTTGGGTTTTCTGCCAGTTTGTTTTTCTGGAAACTTCCTGCCTGCCTCAAAGAGCTCAGGTGTTTCCAGCTCCACTCCAGGATGCCCAAGGTTCAGGGAAAGGGAGTGAGGCAGCCGCTAAACGAGCTCAGGGTCTTTCACTTGGCCTCTGCCCAGATGTGCACAGGCTGGGAGCTGTCATTTAGCTGCCACTCTGCTATCTGTGTGCCTCCCACATGCACGCCTGTTCGAGGGCTTACACCCACCAGCGCCATATGCACACGCATATGTGTGTCCAGTGTGTGCAATCACATGGGCAAACATATTTAATCCAAAACCAAATCTTTATTGAGCACTGCCTTTGGAGGTAACACTCTACTTGGAGTAACTCTCCAAGAGTTAGACAAGGCCAAGAGGCATGCCAGATGAGCAAGTACTAGTCAGCTTCTGCTGTGTAACAAAGGCACACAATCTCACTGGCATGCAACAAGAAGCATTTATTTCTTGCTGACTGGTCTGTGGATCTGGGACACTGAGTTTGCCTCTAGGGCTAGGCTACCTGGAGCATGTTCTTCTCACAGTGAAAGTCTGAAACTCTAGAAAAGGGAGTGCAAAGTGCAGTTCTCCTTAAGGTCTGGGCTGGAAAATGGCCGGCTGTCACTTTCTATCGGCCAAAGCAAGTCACATGAGCAAGCCCACCTCAGTGGGGCAGGAAGTCTCCTCCATGCAGGTGGAGGGTGGGGTAAGAGGGGATGTTTGCTGAACAAGAGTTAGATCAACCACAAAGCACGTCCATACACCCTCACCCCTGTACTCACACACGCAAGATGTATGTTGTCATACATGCTCAGGGGGCCTGAGCACCTGGCACGTCACCCAGGTTCACACATGCACAGCAACATTCCAGTGTCCAGTCATGGTAAAATCATCTCCTGGGGTGTCCAAACCTAGAGTCATAAGCAGCAGCTGCATGTATCTTAAATGCTTATCTAATCTTTTTTAAAAAAATCAGCTTTTGAAATCGAAAAGGTCTTGTATCAACATGGTTAAATCTCAGAAACACAGTGTATGGAAGTTGCAAAAATATATGTACAGTAGGATACGAAGTAAATAAATAAATACTAGTTAATTTGAAACACATGCAAAACAATGCCATATGTAAGAGAACTTTAAAAGTACATGAGAATGGTTAATTATCAAATATCAAATTCAGGGTGACAGTTAACTTCTGGGGAAGGAGGAAGGCCAAGGGTGAGGGAGGGAGCTATCAATTATATTTGTGATGTTTTATTTCTTAAGCTGGGTTCTGGCCACATGGGTGCTCTGTTGTATTATTCTCTCTACTTTTTGTTTTAATGCCTGAAATGTTTAGTAGAACAAGTAATACATGCTCCTGGTTAGAAAATCCCAACTATACCAAAGGCTATAGGATGAGAAGTTTCTAGGTTTGCCCCATGTTTCTAGGTTCCTAGCTTCTCTCCTCAGCAGCAGTTGCTGTTCCCAGATTCTTCTGCATCCTTTCTGGAAAATCTTCCTCCTGCCTTTACATGTTCTCCCTTTAAAAATACAAAATGGAAAATACTCTGCTGTGCAATTTGCTCTTTAGAAGTTAACTATTTATCTTAGAGCAGTTTTGCTCGTGACCTTAGCTGCACGTGGGAATCACCGGGGAAATTCTAAAAGGGACAGACACATGGACCCCACCCCAGACCAATGGTCTCAGAATCTCTAGGGCAGGGCCCAGGTGTCTGTGGATTTCCCAGGTGCTTCTCACCTACAGCCTGGGCTGGGAACTACTGACTTAGACTGTGACTCTGATTCTGAAGATTAGAATAGAAGGAGGAACTATAAAACCCAACGACTTTTGGGGCACACTCTTTTGGTGACTGGGACACAGAGACACACTGCTATAGGGAAGCGTTTGATGAATTCTCTAGACTCTTGGATAGATTACCAATAGTATCCTGAGCTTGACAAAGTGCATCAGCTCTAGATGAGAAATGGCACCTTCTCCAGGGCAACCAGAGGCCCCCTCGTTGCTAGTCTTCTCCTAGAACTCAGAGATAACTCTTTCCTCCTCCTTTTATACATATAAATTTTAACAAAAATGAACAAACACTACCAACCCCAAAAGACATAGGCATCCATACATTTTATAGATATTATCAGGTGGTAATGATGTACCATCTAACAGTCCCACAGAGAAATAAGTACGCGTATTTCCTACATCTTGGCCAGCATTAGGTATTATCACTTTATTTTGTTACTGACAATCTGATGGGTGAAAAACAATATATACTTATGTTATTGAACACGTATTGGATTAGTACTGAGATTGGGTATTATTTTCTATGATTCTTGGTAGAGACTAGTTGGGCTGGGGATTAAATTTACATGAGAAGCTGCTACAAGCGTACCTCGGAGATATTACGGGTTGGGTTACCGACCACCGCAATAAAGTGAATATTGCAACAGATCAAGTCACATGAGTATTTTTGGTTTCCAAGTGCCTATGAAAGTTATGTGTACACTGTACTGTAGTCTGTTAGTGTGCAGTAGCATTATGTCTAACAAACAATGTAAATACATTAATTAAAAAATACTTTATTGCTAAAAAAATGCTAACCCTCATCGGAGCCTTCAGTGAGGTGTAATCTTTTGCCAGTGGAGGCTCTTGTCTCGACGTTGATGGCTGTGTCTGATCAGGGTGGTGCTTGCTGGGGTGGCTGTGTCACTTTCCTAAGAGAGGACAGTGAAGTTTGATGCATCCAGTGACTTCCTTTCACTAAGGATTCCTCTGCAGCATGCAATGCTGTTTGATAGCATTTTACCCACAGTAGAACTGCTTTCACAACTGGAGTCAATCCTCTCAAACCCTGCTGCTGCTTTATCAACTAAGTTATGATTATGTAATATTCTAAATCATTTGTTCCCATTTCAACAGTCTTCACCAGGAGTAGTTCCATCTCAAGAAACCACTTTCTTTGCTCATCCGTAAGAAGCAACTCCTTACCCATTAAAGTTTTATGAGATTGCAGAAATTCAGTCACGTCTTTAGGCTTCACTTCTGTTTCTAGTTCTCTTGCTATTTCCACCACATCTGCAGTTACTTCCTCCACAGATGTCTTGAACCCCTCAAAGTCATCCATGGGGGTTGAAATCAACTTCTTCCAAACTTCTGTTAATATTGATGTTTTGACCGCTTCCCATGAATCACAGATGTTCTTAATGGCATCTAGAATGGTTAATCCTTCCCAAGAGGTTTTCAATTTACTTTGCCCAGATCCATCAGAGGAATCATTATCTATGGCAGCTATAGTCTTAAGAAATGTATTTCTTAAATAATAAGACTGGAAAGTGAAAATTATTCCTTGATCCATGGGCTACAGAATGGATATTGCGTTAGAAGGCGTGAAAACAACATCAATCTCATTGGACATCTCCATCAGAGCTCTTGGGTGACCAGGTGCGTTGTCAATGAGCAGTAATATTTTGAAAAGAATCTTTTTTGTCTGAGCAGTAGGTCTCGATAGTGGGCTTAAAATATTCAGTAAACCATGTTGTAAACAGATGTGCTATCATCCAGGCATTACTGTTCCAGTTATAGAGCACAGGCAGAGTAGATTTAGCATAATTCTTAAGGGCCCTAGGAGTTTTGGGATGGTAAATGAGCATTGGCTTCAACTTAAAGTCACCAACTGAATTAGCCCCTGATGAGAGAATCAACTAGTCCTTTGAAGCCAGGCATTGACTTCTCCTCTCTAGCTATGAAAGTCCTAGATGGTATCTTTTTCCAATATAAGGCTGTTTACTGTAGCCATTTTTGTTAATTATCTGAGTTATATCTTCTGGATAACTTGCTGCAGCTTCTACATCAGCACTTGCTGCTTCATCTTGAACTCTCATGTTATAGAGATGGCTTCTTTTCTTAAGCCTCACGAAACAACTTCTGCTAGCTTCACACTTTTTTCCTGCAGCTTTCTTGTCTCTCTCAGCCTTCATAGAATTGCAGAGAGTTGGGTTTTGCTCTGGATTAGGCTTTGGCTTAAGGGAAGGTTGTGATTGGTTTGATCTTCTATCCAGACCACTAAAACTTTCTCCATATCATCAATAAGGCTGTTTCGCTTTCTTATCATTTGTGTGTTCACTGGAGTAGCACTTTTAATTTCCTTCAAGAACTTTTCATTTACATGCACAGTTTGGCTAACTGTTTGGTGCAAGAGGCCTAGCTTTCAGCCTGTCTCAGCTTTTGACAAGCTTTCCTCACAAAGCCTAATCATTTTAATTTTAATTTAAAATGGGAGCCTTGTGACTATTCCTTTCACTTGAACACTAAAAGGCCATTGTAGGGTTATTAATTGACCTAATTTTAATATACTTGTGTCTTGGAACAGTGAGCCATGAGGAGAGGGAGAGAGATGGGAACAGCCTATCGGTAGAGCAGTCAGAACACACACTACATTTATTGATCAAGTTCACTGTCTTATATGGGCACGGTTTGTGGTGCCCCAATTACAATAGTAATGTCAAGGATCAGGGATCACAGATCACAGATCACCATAACAAATATCATAATAATGAAAAAGTTTGAAATATTGTGAGAATTACCAAAATGTGACACAGAGACATGAAATGAGCAAATGTTGGCAAAATGGTGCCAATAGATTTGCTTATCACAGAGTCGCCACAAACCTTCAATATATAAAAAATGCAGTATCTGCAAGTGCAGTCAAGCAAAGTGCAATGAAACGACGTATGCCTGCATAAAGAAAAAAAGCAATGGAGGCAGTGAAGCAGTGTTCCAGTTTACACTCTGATTTAAGTCTGTGTTTCATGTGCTTTAATTATTATTCATTCCTCCTCTTTCATCTTCGCTGCCCTGCACAGTTTCCTGACATCCTTCAGCAAACAGCTTCCAAGATGGCTGGGACTTTGCCCCCCAAAGAATTCCTCCAGGCTGTCTTTGAATCTGTTCGGAACAGCAGTGAGGAGAGCCCCACCTCTGACCGCAGCCCTGGTGAGTGTTTCTGGGGGTATCTGAGGCCGTTGTCATGGCAGCAGTGTTTTGGTTAAGTCCCTGGCTTCAAGAGGACTCCTTGTCCAGGGGACTGGATGCAATGTTTGCAAAGCAGTAGAGTAGCAAAAATCCACAGGGCATAGAATTACATCTTTTTTTTTTTAAAATAAATTTATTTATTTTTTTTGCTGTGTTGGGTCTTCATTGCCGCGCATGGGCTCTCTCTAGTTGAGGCAAGCAGGGGCTACTCTTCTTGTGGTGCGCGGGCTTCTCATTGTCGTGGCTTCTCTTGCTGCAGAGCACGGGCTCTAGAGCACAGGCTCAGTAGTTGTGGCGCACGAGCTTAGTTGCTCTTGGGCATGTGGGATCTTCCCGGGCCAGGGACCGAACCCATGTCCCCTACATTGGCAGGCGTATTCTTAACCACTGAGCCACCAGGGAAGCCCGGAATTACATGTTTGTAAAGTGATTTGGAATCACATCTTGCACTCCTTACCCAGGCAAGTAGGTTTAATGGGTGAACATGTGCAACAAACATTTCAAAACAATTGATTTAAGGACCAAAATGGCTGTGTGGCTATGAATTGCGGTGCTGGGGCCAGGCTGACTGGATTTGGATCCCAGGGCTGCCACTTATGGGCTGTGTGACTTTGGGTAAGCTCTTTAACCTCTCTGTGCCTTGGGTTTTATCCTCGGTAAAATGGGGATAATGAAAATCCCCACCTCATTAGATTATTGTGAAGGTTGGTGGGTTTTAAACCTATAAACATGTACACAACAGTGCCTGGCACGTAGGAAATGCTCAGTAAGTATTAGATACGATTACAAGTATTATTGTGCACCTACTGAGAGCAGACTTGTGCCAGGTAGGAGGGGACAAAGTTAACCAGACCCGAGAATAATTGTAATAATAAAAGTAATCTGTGCTTACTTTCTTTCCTGCAACAAATAATTTTTGAGCACTGACTGTGTGAACAAAACAAAACCCCCTGCCCTCATAGAGCTTACTTTCAGATGGGGTTGGGGGTAGCCAGACAATAAATTACAGACATAAGTGAAGTACGTAGTATGTCGTGTGATGAGTATCAAGAAGGAAAATAAAGCAAAGGACAGGAGTCAGGGAGCGTGGGATGTGGGGCTGTAATTTGAAAGGAGAGCACAGTTAAGGAAGGGCTCACTTAAGGTGACGTTTGAGGAAAGGCCCAAGGCAGTGTGGGAGCGGGCCCAGTGGGGACCTGGAGTTGGAGTCTTCTGGGCAGAAGGAGTGTGACAGGAGTGGGGGAGGAAGGAGGAATGAGGGGCAGTGTGGCTGGAGTGGGGTCTTATCTCCTTGTAAAGGAGACCCGAAGGTGGGGTTTCATGGTGGTATCGAGCACGGAAATGTCGTGATCGGTCTGATGTTCGTCGCCTCTCCGTGCATTGTCTCGTCCTCACCTCTGTCTATGGGGTGGGCAGTTTGCTTTCTCCCATTTAACAAAGGAGAATGAGGTTTAGAGGGATTAAGAGATTTGGCCAAAGTCTCAGAGTTAGTCAACAGCAGCTCTTGGAATTGAACCCAAAGCAGGAGATGTTCACCACTAGCCCGTACGGTCCTCGCTGCCTAGCAGTCCGGTTGTCATGTCGCCGTGCTCCTACTCTCTGCCTGTGGATACGTGAAAGTAAGACTTTCCGCCCTTGGGGGAGGATGTGCTTAGCTCCAGTGCTTAATTGGAGTTTTCTTTAGTTGGTTCTGGGTATTAATTACTGCTGTGCTTATAGTCATTAATGGATTAGCAGAATTACTACTTGCTTTTATTTTAGTTAATTTTTGTGTGTGTTGATTCATTCAATGAATATTTCCTGAATACCTACTATGTGTCAGGCCCTATTCTAAGCCCCAGGAAGTGATAAGACCAAATCTCTGCTGTACTTTTAAACCATTCTGTTCTCTAATTCTGTACTTTCACTGAATCCTGCTTTCATTGGAAAGTGGGGCAAAGGGAGTCTAGGAGAGATGGGTCTTTTGTCTCCTCCAAGTGGGTTGTGATAAAGATGTTTGAGGACCAGACATGTACCTTTGACCTGGTCCAGTTCTGCCTCTTGATTAGAGTCCAGTGAATTTCCATTTACGATGCAGTGAAAGGGGCATGGCCACAAGGCTTGGGAAATGCCCAGCCCCAGGTGGCTCTGGTGAGTCTGTCAGCATCAGGGGTCGTCAGCTCCTAAGATAAGAAACCCAGGATTGCTCTTAAGGCAAAGGTTTTCTCTCAGGTTGGGCACATCTGGGCTAGCAAAGACAATATCTCATTTGTGTGTTGCTGAGAAAGTGGTTTGACTAGGTATGGTTCAGCTAACTCAGGACTCATATGGATGGGTTTCTCCTGTTGCCAAGGAAAATGTAAGAGACCCATTTCTCCTCTGTCCTGGGATGGGAAGGCCATAGCCTCCACCAAGATTTTTATGGAGGGCAAGTCATCTTCCCTTTCCACACTTAGATAGGAGCGCCCCTTCCTTATAATTCTGGAAACCTTAACTCTGGGTTGCAAACTCAAATGCATGGGGTGGCTATGGGAGGTGGCATAATAAAAATGGCTAACATGTATTGAGTACTTACTGTATACCTGGCGCTGTTCTAAGTGCTTTATAAATAATAACACATTTAGTCCTCGCAAAAATTCTATGAGGTAATTTTATACTCATTTTATAGACTAGGAATCTGAGACTAGGAATCTGAGGCACAGAGGGGTTAAATAGCTTTGAATTTGAATCTAAAGCCAGAACTGTTCACTACCACCTCCTATTGCCCTCAAGGCAATTAGCAGTCCAGTCGTAATGATGCAAAGCTCCTACTGTGTGTGTGCTTGTGGCTTTGCGAAAAGTTGGCATTTCCATGATTTCGTTCGGAAGAAATGGCACAAGTGGGATTCAAACTGGTCCCTGAGTCCCTGAGCTCAGTTTCTACCCTACGCTATTTCTCATGGATAAATCCGATTGGAGAACAACATTACTCATTTCAATAAAGAAACAGACTCACATTTCCTGAAATTCTCTTTCCTCTGTTCCTTCCCCATGTCGCTCATTCCTCAGGTTGCCATGGAGTCTCGGCTCCCTCCTCCAATGACATCATCAAGCTGGCTGAAGCCAACGCCTGCTGGGCCCCCGAGGGCCTGCTCTGCCTGGGGGAGGATGCGTTCCTCAGGAGCGTGGAGCTGCTGGGGGCCGTCAGGAGCTTCAGCCCAGCTCAGCTGAGGACCCTGAAGGAGAAGGCAGTACAGGTGAAGCCCATCTCAGGGAGGAAGCACTCACAGAGGGAAACCCAACACAGGGTCCCAGCCCTGCTGTGCACAGACCCCTGTCTTTCACTTTCACTTGGGTCATCTTGTTGAAATCTCGCTGCATCAGTTCAGAGCCATAGTTGTGATCTCCGCACCGGCGAGATTTCTAGCTCCTCCCTCCTAGGGCTCTGGCCGGGAATGAGATGTGTCTTGGCATCTGAGGTAGGTTCAGTAAATCAAATTCCGTGGTGCCTCTGACTGAGGTGGTTTCCAGGAACTGCGCCTTTTCTTTCTCCACTCGGAGAACCCCACTGCTGCTTGCAGGAGGTTTTCTCAGAACCTGTTGCAAATTCACCTGAAAACAGAGCAGAAAGGAATAAAAAGATGACTAGAAGTAATTTGCCATCTTTGTAAAGATCACTTGTTTCAGCTATTAGGATGGCTGTGGACTGTATAGTTACCCTTGTGGGGTTAAGACATTAAATTCCTTAAAATGACAACTCTATTTTTTTATATGAGTAATCCAAGTTTATTGTAGAAAAGTCAGAAAATAATAAAGAAGAAAATCAGTCCTAATCTTTTACCCAGAGGTAAGCGCTTGTTAATATTTTGGTACGTTCATCTGAAGCTTCCCAGACTTCTGTGTATGTGTGTAAAGTATATTTATATATTTCATACATACGTATATATGCTACAAAATATAGCATCACAGTCACCTACTGTTCAATAGCTTGCTGTCCACACCAACAGTGTATAGTGCATATTTTTATATATCAGAAATATAAATCTATATCAGTATTTTAAATAGCTATATAATACTTTATGGCTGGTTTTTATTTATTTATTTAACCAGTTGGTAGACTTTTAGATTGTTTATTTTTTTTAAGGCCTCAAGGTGCATATTTATACATACTTCTTTGGCCACTTGTCTTATTACTCACTTAGGCTAGATTCCCAGAGATGGAATTTCTGAGTCAAAGAGTTTAAATATTTTAAAAGCTTTTGATGCATGTAGCCAGATTCCCCTCTAAAAAGCATGTACCGATTTACATTCTCAACACCAGCAAATGGGGGTATCCTGTACCCCATATCTTTCCAATTCTCTTTACTCCTTGTCCAATGGTCAGCCAATTTACTGTTCTTTGATTGTTGTTAACATACATTTCTTTAATTATGCCTGAGACTGAACTTTTCCCATATGTTTATTTCTTCTTTTGTGAATTTCCTGTTCATGTCTTTTGTCTGTTAAAAAAAATAATAGTCTAATCTGGCTTTTTCTCTCACCTGAAGGTTTGGGACACGCCTTCGTACTGGAGAGAGTACCATCTCGTCTCCCTGGGGCGCATCGTTCTGGCTCTTACTGAGAGCGAGCTTGAGCAGTTGGATCTCAGCTCCATCGACACTGTGGCTTCCCTCAGCCAGCAGACAGAGTGGACCCCAGGACAGGTAAGTAGATGTTGCTGGACCTTTCAAATATTCTACTTCTGTCTTAATTTTGTGTATATTTTCCTTTACGTCCTAGAACATACTTAATAGTATTTATAATAATAGCTTTAAAAACCTTTCCTGCTAATTCCATCATAATTGTCATTTCTGAGACTCTTTCTGTTAGCTAATTTTCCCCATAGTTATGGGTCATATTTTCTTATTTGCAAGTCTAGTAATCTTGGCGGGCTGATGGGCATTGTACATTTTACGTCTTTGCGCACCCACCCAATTTAGTGGTACTCCTTTAAAGAGTATTGGGCTTTGTTCTGACATACACTTAAATTACTTTTAGATCAGTATGATCATTTTGAGGCTTCCCTTTGAGCATTATAAGGGTGAGTCTAGACTGAGCTTTATTCTGTGGTTAATTTATCCCCATCACTGAGACATGATTCTTCTGAGGACTCTATCCAATGCTCCGTGTATTTCAGGACCTCTTCTCTCTGGCTGGTGGGAATGTGAACTCTTTCCAGCTCCATGTGAGCTCTGAGAATTGTTCAGCCTACGGCTTTCTGATGCCTTTTTTGATATTTATGTGGAGTTTCATTCCTTGCATGTGACCGGCACTCAGCCAGACTTGAGAAGACCTCTCTGCAGATTTCTGGAGCTCTCTCTCTTTCTCCGTGCAGTTTCTTTCTCTCCAGTACTTTGCCCAACAAATTATAGGATCCCTGGCCTCTCTGAACTTGGATCTCTGTATCCTCAACTCAGCCTGACCGCTGGGCTTTTTTGGGTTCCCTTTCCTGCTCCATAGCCTGGAAGCTGCCTATGGGCAGAGAGCAAGGGCAATTGTGGGGCTCACCTGATCTGTCTTCCTTCTCCCAGGATTATAGGCCTGTGCTCCCTGCTGTCCAGTGTCTAAATGCAGCTGTTTCATATACTTTGTTCACACTTCATGGTGAGAGGGTGATTCCTGTGTCAGTTAATTCTTCACAGGCTAAAGAAGAAGTTCTGTCCAGAATTTAATTGTTTCAGTTGGGAGGGCAGTTAATCCACTGTATTGCTAGAAAGGAGAGTCTTAGTTGCTCCGTGTTAACTTCATTCTCAGGCAGCCCTCCCTCAGCTGTTGTCTCCAGCGCTAGGCTTATATACCATGTAATTAGCAACCCCAGAAAAAAGTGCCCCTTTCTCATTAATTTTTCAAACAGTCCCAGCATTGACTCCAATCATGCAGTTGCCCGGCCCTAAACTATCTGGTCAGGATTAGAATATGTGGGTTGGCCTGGCATACACCAGGGAGTGGAATCCATCTCACCAGGACCATATGTACTGAGGACGGGGAGCGTGTGTGTCATAACAATCCCCAAAGATGTCTACATCCGCATCCCTGGAGCCTGTGACTATGTTACCTTATGTGGCAAAAGGGACTTTGCAGGTGTGAGTAGGTTAAGGACCTTGAGATGGGAGGTGATCCTGGTGGGCCCAACATAATCACAAGGGTCCTTAGAAAGGACCACAGATACAGAAGGCAATGTGACAGTGGAAGCAGAGGGACAAGGGACACACTGAGAGATTTGAAGGTGCAGTGCTGCTGGTTTTGAAGATGGAAGATGGGACTCTGAGTCAAGGAATTCAGGCAGACTCTAGAAGCTAAAACAGGCAGGGAAATGAATTCTCTCTAGAGCCTCCAGAACGAACACATCTTGCTGACCCATTTTAGGACTTGAGACCCCCCAGAACTGTAAAAGAATATATCCATGTTGTTTCAGGCCACTAAGTTTGTGGTAATTTGTTACAGCAGCAAGAGGAAATGAGCACAGGTGGTTCACCAAAGGAAAAGCATGGTGTTCTCAAAGGGAGAATGGACGCTGGGCAAGCAAAACCAAGGCATGGCCCCTACTCTCATGAGCTTTTTGTAATCAGGATTGCCATGTCACATGACTCTGGGTGGTACCATTCAAAGAGAACATGGTGTGAATTGTGCCCCCCTGGAGTTAGGTAACGTGGAGGTCCTGGCCATGAGGATTAAGTGAGTTAATACATGTTAAATATGGTGAACAATGCCTGCGACATAGTAGTCAACAAAAATTAGTTGTCTTCATCAGCATATTGTCATTGTCACACTCCCTCTCTGGTAGTTTAACACCTTCCTCATTTGCAAGGTGAGGGGGTTGGACCCCCAAGTCTGCAGTTCCTTCTACTCTGACGTTCTACAATCCTGGGGTTCCGTGACACTAAAACTGGTTTTGACTGGTTTGAGAAGTGCCACATCACATTTCCAATGTTAAAGTCATTCTGTTCGCAGTCTGGGAGAAAACAGAAGAATATATCCAACTTAGAACCCAGAGTATCTCTTTCCCTTTTTACCAGTTTTCAGTTCCCATGGATGGCAGTGAGATTTATCAATATGTTTGAAGAGGATATGGAAATCAACATTTGCAAATATCATTTGCAGTCAGTTCCTCAACTTCAGCTCCCGATCAAACGCTTCAATGCGTGTTTCTAGATTAATAGTCAGACCTGGCGGAACTACATTAACAGATAGTTCAGCTTAAAAACCAATATAAAGGGAAAAAAAAACTACTATAGAAGCCAGAGGGATGAACAGAGAGATTGAAATCTTACAGCTATTCACTTTTCAGTGGTTAATATTGCCTAAAAGTGCTGGTATTAATTGTCTTGGAATCATTACAGATACAGTGCTCCAGTCACTCAAGGAAATATATTGTAGCTTATCACCGTGCAGGCCAAGCTTGCATTTTCCAGGTTCCAGTCGCAAGGACAAGTTAATATCACATCTTCAAAGTAATTTTATTTGAATTGTATTTCTGCACTTTCATTTTAAAATGGGCATGCCTGATGGTTGGGGGGGGGCACAGATTGCTGTGAGTCAATGAATGAAACCTGATTATGAAGACTTAATAAAAGCTAACTTGAATCTCCATCTTTCCTTCATCCCCAAACATCTTCACTGGCTCTGAAGTCAGACTGCCCAGGTTGTAATCCTAGAACCATTATCTACTAGCTGTGTAACCTTGGCATAGTTACTTAACCTCTCTGTGCCTCAGTTTCCTCATCTGTGAAATAGAGATAATATTAATATTTACTTCCCAGGGTTGTTGTGAGGATTAGATGAGATAGTATGTGTAAATGGTCAAAACAGTGTTGGCATACAGTAAGCATTCAATAAATATTAGCTATTATTACTTTGGATGCACATTGCCATTCAAAGACATTTAAATCTAAACGTTGTGTTACTGAAATTCACTTACAGTACCTGTGAGCTTTGTAATCATTGAGGGGAAACTTCATGAAGACACTGACCAGTCCAGTTTGCAGAGACGTGGGAAATCTCTCTGAAGCCAGTCCATCACATGACGGCAATAATCTGATGCCATTTCGAAGGAGTATATATTGCCTACAGCTTCTACAGCTCACTCACTCCGATGTTCATTCATTCATTCAAAGAGTACTTATTATTCCCAAAGTACCCTAATATGGGCCAGGCATTGTATCAGGTACTAGGGACGGAGGAGTGAACTCGCTGGCTATGGTCTTTGTCTTTGGAGATTCTACTGGGTGATACAGACGAAAAGTTGAGTGATCAAGGTGAAACATTTAATAAATTTTGATAAGTGATAAGCAGAAAATGGACAAGGTGCTCATGGAAATAGTGGGGAGGGAAGCTACCTGGGATGGGGGAATCCAGGAAGTCTTCTCTGAGCAGGTAGCATTTAAACAGACCTGAGGGATAGAGAGACAACAGCCACGTGAAAAGTGGAATCCCATTTCAGCGTTTCGCAATCTTTGGCAATACTTTTTCTTAATGCTGGAGTGATCTATAGTGTGTGATGGGATGGGAGATTAAAGGGAGACGGGAAGATTCACTGTATCCCTGTGACCCTCACTTCCATTCAGGAGATGTCCGTCCTTGGAGGTCTCCTCCCTATCTTTGCCTTGTGAGCTCTGGCCCTTTTGTAATCTTCTGCATCTGCCTCCATGAGCCCTGAGGAGCCAGACAATTATACAGCTCATCTTCAAGAGATTGACTTGGGTCCTTCCTCAGATCCAACATATCTGGATCAAATTAATCAGGGTTAATCCAGTTACAAGTGACAGAAAACCCAACTCAAAGTGGCTTGAACAAGAATGGAATTGACTCCCATAACTGAGAAGGTCAAGGGTGGAATTAAGGTATGGCTGGATCCAGGGGCTTCAACACTACTGTCAGGAAGCCATCTCACACCAATTTTTTTTTTTTTTTCCTGCGGTACACGGGCCTCTCACTGTTGTGGCCTCTCCCGTTGTGGAGCACAGGCTCCGGACGTGCAGGCTCAGTGGCCGTGGCTCACGGGCCCAGCCGCTCCGCGGCATGTGGGATCTTCCCGGACCGGGGCACCCTGCATCGGCAGGCGGACTCTCAACCACTGCGCCACCAGGGAAGCCCATCACACCAATTTTTGACCCTGCTTTCCTTTACGTGGGCTTTGTTCAGAGGCAGTTTCTTTCTTTCTTTTCTTTTTTTTTTTAAAAATAAATTTATTTATTTATTTTATTTTTGGCTGCATTGGGTCTTAGTTGCTGTGCGTGGGCTTTCTCTAGTTGCAGTGAGTGGGGGCTGCTCTTCGTTGCGGTGCACGGGCTTCTCATTGTGGTGGCTTCTCTTCTTGCGGAACACGGGCTCTAGGCGCACGGGCTTCAGTAGTTGTGGCACGCAGGCTCAGTAGTTGTGGCGCACAGGCTTAGTTGCTTCATGGCATGTGGACTCTTCCCAGACCAGGGATTGAACCCACGTCCCCTGCATTAGCAGGCAGATTCTTAACCACTGCACCACCAGGGAAGTCCCCAGAGGC
This sequence comes from Lagenorhynchus albirostris, assembly GCF_949774975.1. NCBI lineage: Eukaryota > Metazoa > Chordata > Mammalia > Artiodactyla > Delphinidae > Lagenorhynchus > Lagenorhynchus albirostris. The sequence continues at coordinate 66,746,632 of NC_083109.1, forward strand.
AGTTTCTTTCCATGTGTTGAGTTCTAGCAGATTCAGGTGTTTGTCCTTCCAAGGTCCAGTCCACAATAAAGAAAGCTCTTCTCTTCTAATTGCTCCAACCAAAGTCCTGGTTGGTTTTGACTGGATTACATTCCTAATGTAGAACCAGTCACTGCAGCCAGGCTAAGAGACAAACTGACTGGCCAGGACTAGGCCATAGCATCACCTCTGGAACTCCGAATGCAGTTAGCTCCAATTGAACCACATGAAGTGAGAGAGTAGGAGGTCTGGCTCTCCAGGGCAGGTCATGAATAATCAATGGTCACTATACTAAAATTACAGGGACCCTACACTACACATCAGCCCCTAAAGCAAAGCTCATTGAAGAGATTCCTGTGTGTTTTTTTAATGCCAAAGGATTTAACGTACTACTCCCTGGAATTGAAGAGTGAGAGGCAAACCTATTTCAGGGTAGATTTCACGAAGGTAACATTTGACTTGAACTCCCAAATAAAAGGATGGTCGGATTTTAACAGTTGGGAATGCAGGAGGTGCATTTCAGATGGAGGCGCTGACTTGAGAAAAGGTGCAAAGGCAGAAAATTACAAGGTCAGAAAGTTGTGACAACTGTTGCTGGAAAAGTCTGGATCCTGATGCAGAAGAACTTAAATGACCAAACTATGTGAAGGTCATGAGTGATGAAGGGAATAAGCCAGCAGACACAGACACAAGGTATAGGTGTCTTTAATACTGGTGAAGGACACGAGAGCTTCACGGCCTAAAGATGCCTCCATAGATCAGGGGACATACTCCGTAGAAGCAGGACCTTCAGGAGGCTAACCTGGATGAGCGGCTGGGATGATTTGGAGTGGGGAGTGTGTTCGGAGGAGTAGGGCGGGCGATCAGTCAGGAGGCTGGCTCCGTTATCCCCTCAGACCTTGGGGTCTTGGTCATCCCTGGATAGTTCATTTCCTATCCTCCCACATTTTTATAGGCTAAATCCATTCTGCAAGGGTTCCTGGAGGATTCAGGCTATAGTGTCCAGGATCTGAAGAGCTTCCACTTAGTAGGACTTGGTGCAACCCTGTGTGCCATGAACATCACCGAAATCTCACTTATAAAGATCTCAGAATTCAGGTAACCAAAACACTAGTGTGCAAAATAGCAAATGATTGATTGGTTCGTTCGTTCATTCATTCAGCAAGATGTTTTCTGCTTCCTCATGCTTTGCAACTTTTCTGGGCTAAAATAGGGAGTGAGATTAGCTGGATCATTTTTTGGTGCTGAAACCTTCTGCATATCTTTTTTTGGCCGGAGCGTCTCCCAGGCTCACACTACATCCTCCCTCACAACCAGGGTGGTGGTGGCCAGAATTGGGACCCTGGTCTGCAGCACCCACGTCTTGGCAGAGTTTAAGAGGAAGGCAGAAGTTGTGTTTGGGGGGCCCACCGAGTGGTCCAGCTCTGTCCTGCAGGAGCTTGGGACCATTGCAGGTAAGAGACACCTTGAGTATGCCTTTCTCTCCCTTTCCAACTTTAAATCTGGGGACAGAAACAAAATAATGAAAGAATCAGGACAGAAATAAAGATGCAGACGTAGAGAATGGACTTGAGGACACAGGGTGGGGGGAAGGGTAAGCTGGGACGAAGTGAGAGAGTGGCATGGACATATATACACTACCAAATGTGGGAAGCAGCCGCATAGCACAGGGAGATCAGCTTGGTGCTTTGTGACCACCTAGAGGGGTGGGATAGGGAGGGTGGGAGGGAGACGCAAGAGGGAGGAGATATGGGGATATATGTATATGTATAACTGATTCACTTAGTTATACAGCAGAAACTAACACAACATTGTAAAGCAATTATACTCTAATAAAGATGTTAAAAAATAAAGGTTAAATAATATAGTCTTGAAAAAAAAAAGAATCCTTGACCACGTGTAGTGACTATCTATAGAGTTATGGTAGAACCTAGATTTCATGACTTCAAGTTGCAGAGGGTGGGGTCTGCAAGTCTGCTTTTTAAACAAGCTCTCTTGGTAATTTTTGTTAGCTAAAGTGGTTTAGAATGTTATTTAATTGGCTCCAAAATAGATTTATACACCATTTGAAATTTGTGTAAAGTGAAGCTCCTTCCGGGCGTACATCTCCTTGTAGGAGACCAATCAGGGTTAACGTGACCCACATTTTTTTTCCTGAGTTGATTAAGGAACCTGATTCCCCAGTGTGATTCTCAGGGACTTTTGTAAGGAAAGATGTTTGCCTAGAACACGCAGATCTGTACATTATGCAGCACCATTAATAAAACAAATGGAGTTCTGATGGCTTGAACTAAACCCTCATGATTCCTTTTTCTCCCCAGCTGGATTAAGTAAGGAAGAGCTCCGAATGCTTGACAAGGATTTGATGCCATATTTCCAGCCATCAGCAATCAGATGCCTTCCTGATGAGATATTCAAAGTAGGTACTCAGTTCCTCAAGGAGAATGGGAGCTTGACCCTATTTCAAATCACACAGGGAGGCAGATGGTGGGCCTTGGAGTCTAGGGACCTGCAACCAGCCTTCTGCTAATAGGGCCAGAGGAGAGCTGTGTGCCAACAGTGGATGGATCACAAGATAATTTTAGGTGTTTTTGTTTTTTAAGTATTTTTTTCTTCAATTTAAATTTATCTTTTAATTGTATCTATTTTTACGGTTTCCTGCTCTTCGTAGCCACTGGTACTGATTTTCTATTTATGATGGTGTGACAGGTGCATATTCCCTTATCCAAAACCCTTGGGGGCATATATATATTTCAGAATTTGGAATTTTCCAGATTTTAGGAAGATCACTCTGTGAAACTACAGTATTGTAACTTAATACCTTCAGCAGTGTCTGGGGAAGCACCTTGTAAGCCAATGCATTAATATTTCTGTGAAGAAATCTGTGACAGATCACACTAATTGGAATAAGTAGAGACTATAAATGGTCTCACATCAATTTAGATCAGATTTTGCTGGCAAATAAGTTTGTCTTAAACGTTGGAAAAAACTTTGTTTTCTGACTTTTTTGGACTTCAGAACTGCAGATGAGGGATAACATTTCCTGTATAACATTTCCTTTTAAAATAAAATTAAGTAAAATATTTTAATTGATTTTAAGAAAAGTGTTAAGGAAGCCACAGTAGGACAGGTGACAAACAGCTATGGAAAAAATTGAGAGGGTTGAGTTGGATCAACTGAGGTTAGGGAAGCAGGGTATCCAGTGAGAGGTCCTTCCTTCCTGTCCATGTACAAGATGAGGAGAGGGTTTGGTGGGGACAGTCTGCTCTGATGTGGAGTGACGCTGGTGTTCTTGCCCGCTGTGTAACTTGGAAACACATTCTGTCCATAAAAACTGGATAAGGCACACACAGGAGGCTAGACAAACTCCCATGATGCAACATCATTGGTTCATTTTAATAAAGAGAGCGGACCTTGAACCGCTTCAGCACCCGGGACAGTTCCCAGCACAGAACAGGTGTGATAGCTGTTTAGGGGAAATAAGTCAGTCAGAGTCCTTAATGCCATTGAGCTTCTCCTCTGGGGGCTCTGCACGGGGTAGGCAGCTTGGTTCTTGATGCTGGCATGTTGCTGAGCACTTTCTCCTGGTCTTGTTTGGAATGCAGTCTGTAGCTTACCTACTCCAAAAATTCTTAGTGGCCACTTACATTGTGGTAGGCTCCAGCCTAGGCACTAGGATGTAGGCTCCAGGCTGGTGCACCTGGGATGCACTGGTGAAGGGGTATAACACAGTGCCCTCAGGGGCTTGAAAAGTAACATAAGGGAGTGCAGTGGCCAGGGTAGGGACTGGAGTGAACTGGAGAGCCCTGTCTAAATCTGGGGAAGCTGCTTCTCATCTCTGGCACATTGATGCAGTGTGACAATGTGGGCCAAGTATTGCTGGATCTTCCTTTTTTATCAGAATTCAGAAATCTCATTTTCATGTGAAATCTCCTGATAATTAAATGTTGGCAACCACTTTGAATCCATATTTTAAAACACAGTGCAATAGGCCTAGAGATTCAATCTGGCCTGTGGGTTGCAAGCAGCAACATTGGAAAAATAGATAATTTTTATAATGCAGACTCTATATTAATGGTAGACGTAAGGTGTAAGCCAGAAGAGCATGTCCTCTGTGTGTGTGTGTGTGTGTGTGTGTGTGTGTGTTTGTGGTGGGGGGAGGTGATGCTGAATTTTGCAGGGCGGGTTAGCTAGGTGGAGAGAGAGGAACAATGTTCCAGCAGAAGGAGGTGCTGCCTTCTGGGGCTGCAGACATGGGCCTCCATTCTCCAGGAGGGAAGGGTGCGAGCGCAGAGGACGCTGGAGAGGTGGGCAGGGCCCAGAGCTTGAAGCGCTCGTTACCATGTTCAGGAGCTTGAGCTGTGGCCTGGAGAGGTGGCAGGGAAGGGTTCTAAGCAGGGGCATGACATGATTCCAGAGAAGCATCAACCTGGACGGGAAAGAAGAAGGTGAAGGAGAGAAGACGATGGGGTGAAGGAGCAGAACCCCCTTTCTCAGAATCTGTGGGGCCCTTAGAAAATAAGCAGGATGACTTTAGAGCCCCCTGCCATCCCATCTCATTCCACACCTACTGGAACTAGTCACCAAGTCCTCTCTAGGATGGAAGCGACTTCAGAAAACATCTTGTTCAGGGCCTTCAAAGGACTTCTGCTCTCCGCAGAATTTCTCATTTCCGGTGTCCGTGGCAGACATCACTAATGGATTACTGTACTTTCCCTTCGCTGAGCCCTCACAGGACTCAGCAGCAAGGGTTAGAATCACTTAGGAGACGAGTTATCTGTGCCATCCCACATCTAGTCCAAAAGCCCAGAGAGGCTATGAAACTTGCCCAAGGTCACACAGCTGTTATGTGACAGAGCTGGGACACAGATTCAGGTCTTTGCCTTTTAGGTGTGTGTTTTCTCCTCCACATCAATGTTTCTCAGGTGGGGGACTTGAAGCATTGGGGGTGGGGTGGGGTGGAACCTTGCACTGCATTAAACAACACTGTCACCTTTTCACCTCTCCTTTACTACTGATTACTTGGAGGAGGAAGTCTCGATTTGGAGCTAAAATGTATTTAACACTTCTATAACACTTTAAATCCCCTTTTTTTTCTGTTTTTAAAGAGGCCTCAGGTTCAGACATCGTTGGCCAACACATAGAGCTACAATTCAACAGTGTCGTTTTATTTATTATGGCATATTTTAAATGAGTACTTCTTGCGAGTCATTCCAATTTTCCACTTTTGGAAATTTCCATTAAATTTTTTTCATTTTAAAATAAGTTTATTTTAGTAGTGAAAGAGTGATCTGGTTTTAAGTAAAAATCCTAGAGGAGCACATGGGTACGACGAAGGTGTGCGGGTGCTGGGCGGATGGCCGAGATTTGCGAAAGCCGCGGAGGGGCGCCTCTGAGGGCGCTGCCCCCTCTCCCCTGCAGGAGCTGTCCGCGGAGCAGATCGCCTTCTTGGGCCCGGAAAACGCCGCGGCCGTGACCCCAGCCCAGCGCCGGCAGCTCAGCATGTTGCAGCTGCAGAGCCTCCAGCAGGCGCTAGATGGCGCCAAGACGCGCTCCTGGCTGGACGCGCCTCCGAGCGCCAGCCCCACTCGGACCCCCGCCTCTCTTTCTCCTCCAGGTGAGCCGGACAGACCCAGCCCGGTCCCCCACTCCTAATCCCTTTCCTAGTCCCTTGGTCCGTCCTGCCAGACCCGGGGCAGCGGGAAGGTTCCTAAAATTCAGGGTGGGCTCTCTGACAGTCCTTGGAGATCCTGCATTCCCAGAAAAATCCAAAGGCCCTACCGAGCACATGTGAATGATTCTCAACTCCAGAGCACTTTAAAATCACGGGGGGAGACTTTTTTAAAAAACATTTATTTTTGGCTGCGTTGGGTCTTCGTTGTTGCGCGCGGGCTTTCTTTGGTTGCGGCGAGCGGGGCTACTCTTTGTTGCAGTGCTCAGGCGTCTCATTGCGGTGGCTTCTCTTGTTGCGGAGCACGGGCTCTAGGCGTGCGGGCTTCAGTAGTTGTGGCACGTGGGCTCAGTAGTTGTGGCTCGCGGGCTCTACAGCGCGGGCTTCAGTAGTTGTGGCGCACAGACTTAGTTGCACCGCTGCCTGTGGGGTCTTCCCGGACCAGGGCTCGAACCCATGTCCCCTGCATTGGCAGGCAGATTCTTAACCACTGCGCCACCAGGGAAGCCCCACCGGGGATCTTTTAAATACTGCCAGTCCCGTGGACCCCACCCAGAACCCACTGAATCAGAATTTTTTAGGACTTAAGTCCTGTCAGTGGTTCCTTTACTCCTCCCTCCTCACCGTCCAGTGTTAATTAATAAATTCAATTGACATATACTGGGCACCTGTTAATACTATGTGCCAAGCCTGCGGTAGGAGCAGGGAATACAGAGGTGAGTAAGGCAGGTAAGGCTCTCTCATAAATAAAGAAGATTTCAAATCTGGTAAGACCAGGGGAGGAAAGCAGCAGAAGGTGGTGGTGGTGACTAAGGGCTGAGCTGAGACAGAGGGGCCGGGGGTGTGGCTTTCCTTCCTGTCTTTCCTCCCTGCCTGCCTTACTCTCCCCCTCCCCTCACTCTCCCACTTCTCACCGCCTTTGGACTAAGCTGGTGCTGGGCTCTGGGGAGGCAACTGTGAACCAGCCAGGCGTGTCCTCTGTCCTCTCTGAACTCCCAGTCCAGCATGGGGGTGAGGGAAACTGCTGCTCCCCGGCGACCATGAGGCAGTACAAGGAGTGCTGTGAGGGGGGGGACACAGGCCCCCAGGAAATGCTCGGGAGAAGCAGCTACCTAGGCTTGGGAAAGCGGGGAGCGGCCATGGAAACCTCCAGAAGACAGTGATTCCTAAGCTGCAGACCAAGAGAAGAGAAGATGGACCCAGCCAGGTGGAGAGTGTCCCAGGTAGAGGGAAGAGTGAGTGCAGAAACCCAGAGAGCGAAGCTTGGTGCTTCGTTGTCTCCAGGTCTGCCCCCACCTCCCTTGGGGATAGCAAATTGGGGGATTCCCAATTTCTGCAGCCACAAGTGGCCAGACATGGCACCTGCAAACCAGAGCCACTTACTATCATCTTAAAGCCTTTTCATTGAAATATAATATGCATACATTTAAAAGTTATTTTAAAATGTTACAGTGTTTTGTGTATGTTATATAACGCACACAATAGGCGATGCACCTGGTTTAAAACACGAACCGTCCGAAAAGGTGTGCAGTGAGCTATCTCCCCCATCCCCTGTTCCTTAGTCGCCCAGTTCCCCTCCCCAGAGGCAACCAATGTCACCAGCTTGTGTATCTGTCCAGAGATACTCTACACATATCCATAGTTTATCCCTGCACTTTTACAAAACTTGTTATATACTTTGTTCTGTGCCTGGCATTTTTCACCTGACAGTGTACCTCGGAGGTAGCTCTACATCCGTACCTAGGAGCCGTGCGATTGTTGTTTCTCTGGCTACGGCATAACTGTAGTTAACTGGATCTCTGTAGATGACAATTCAGTTGTTTCTATTTTTATATTGTTACGAGCAGTGCTGCGGCGGATGACCTTATGTACTTTGCATCTGTTCAAGTATATCTGCGGGGTAAACTCTTCCACGTGGGATTGCTGGGTCAGAGGGTTTGGGCATGTGTAATTTTGATGGATGCTCGCCAGGCAGGAGAAGCCTAGATTCCTTCCCCTTCCTTTCACCCCACAGGCCTGAGCTGGGGCTGGCAGCTGGGTGAACCCTTCCAGTGGGCCAGGCACTTAATCTCTTGTTTTGTAAATTTGCTTCATTATCCGAATCATCTGGGAGTGATACTTAAAATTCCAAATCCCTGGGCCTGGTACCAGGCTTGCCGAATCAGAGCTTGCCCGGGGAGGATCCCAGAATTTGCGTTTTTAGCATTCTCCCCAGGTGACTCTTATGATTAAGGCAGCTCTGGTAGTCGCTGATTCACACAGTCTCATTTAATTCGCCTTTCCGTCCCTTGCAATTTGGGGTCATTATTCCTGTTTAGGAGTTGAGCAAACCAAGGTTGGGTGAGATCTAGTGAGTGGTTCAGGGAGAGGCACAGGGAGTGGTGTGTCCACCCTCCGCGGGCTGCTGAGACCTCCTGTGCACTCTTGTCTTGTCTTGTTTCCTTTTAGGAGCCTGGGTCTCCCAGGGTCTTGGGCTGGGCTGCCCTCTGCTGGTCCTGATGCCCAGGCTCGTGTGGTGAGTGGCATTTGCGCATTGCCCTGGGGCCCAGGCAGCCGCCCAGGGCACGTGGAGACCGTGGGCGCTGCAGACGGTGGGAGTCCCGCACCCCGACTCAGAGCCTCAGTGGGGGCAGGGAGACCCCGGGGCCTTGGAATTGAAGAGGCGCTAAAAGGAAGAATAATTGTTGAAAATGCTCTCGCACGTTCTTAACCTGGCTCGTGTCCTCAGCGGGGAGGCATTCTCTGCCTCATTTCAGTCTCCCTAGTTTTCCAGCTTGGAGACAGAGAAGCTGGGGAGGGAGGGGTGTTTCCTGTCAAAGCATGAAGACCTTGGTACAAGTCACTGCCCTCCCTCCAGAGGGAGATGCCGGAGAGCAGTGGGTGCAGGCAAAGGCGCCGTTTTTGCCAGGGCCTGATATGGCTTCAATTCTGGCTTAATTTCCCCTCCTTGGAGCTATGGGGTGCATTGGATTTCTCCTTCTTGGATACTTCGCAGAGCTGAAATAAATGAATCCCGCAACAGACGCCAATACTCCTGCCTGATTGCTGGGACTAATTGATGTTTTGGTGGGCATGGCATTGCTTGGAAATTAAAACAGTTAACATGGCTCAACGTTGAATCAATTTTAACATACATTTTCCAGATGCCTTCCATTTCCTTGGGAGGCGGCTGAGTGAATGGCTGTGGAATTATCGGTGAAACTTTCAAAACATTCCTTTCTTGATGGAGGTGGTGGCTCTTCTTGTTTTAAGTTGCTCTGGGCTTTGAGGATGGGTTGAAATCAGAGAAAATAAACTGTGTAAGCCAGTCACTCCTGTGATTTTGGCATAGCAGAACAAACGCACCCTCTGGCCCAATCCTTTTGGAGGCTGGGATGGAGTTACTTCTGGAAATTCGCAGGATGCTCTTGGCCTTTGGTTCAGGAAGGGGTGCGTTGCCGCCTCCCAGCTGTCATGCCTTCTCAAATTCAGCCAACAAAGTTGTTTCGCACCACATCACTTACGTGGCAATTTAGGCATCCTGAGTACTTCTGTGCTGCCACCAGCACGTTCTGTGCCCTTTTCCTGGTCACATCCACAGTAGACGTCTCATCTGGAGACAAGAAGAGCCTGCTTGAGTGTCCAGAAACCTCTGGTGCTCCACCAGAGGTGGGTGGGGCTTAAACAGCATCATAGCTAGATGTTATAGAGGCTGGTGTGTTTTCAGATGTCACATGTGATTATTACAGAAAATTGAAAGACCGGGGTGTGGCCCTGCGGGTGTTACTTGGGGTCTGATCCGGTTTTCTTTCATCCTGGCAGGGAAGTGGCCACTAATGCTGCTTCTCTAGCACAGATCGTTTGTCTTGTTACAAACTCGAGCCCCAGTTTAGCTGGGCTGGACCAGCCGCTTGGAGAGGGACGCTGGGTGAGAATGTGTCTGCCTGGATTCCCATCGGAGGGGCCTTGGACCTCGCTCAGTATTCCCACTTCCTTCCAGCCTTGGATTATCCTGGGCAGGAACAATAACAACAATCTCGTTTGCGTTGGACTTCACGCTGCCAATATCACGTAGTCTTTGCGTCTCACTTTCCCTTCTGATCCTTTGTGTTTGGTTTCATTCCTGGCTTGTGCTCCCGTCGTGGATGACAATAGCAGGTCCTGTTTGGGAGGCTAAGTCTGCCTCTGAGGGCTTTAGCTGTGTCATTAGCTCATGTCATCAGCATCACGATCCTGCCAGGTGGATGCTGTTGGCTCCCTTTCTCCAGATGAGGGGACAGAGCCCGAGAGAGGTAAGAAACCCTTGTCTGAGGCCTCTCCGGTAGTGAGGATTTAAATCCTGACTTTTTATCTTGCCCTGTGCTGCCTCCTGGATGGGTATTCTTGAACTTCTCTAATGAGTTAGATCAGAGAGAGCTTCTGTAGATCCCGTCCTCTCCTCCTCTGGCGGGAGGCCAGCTTGCCTCACAGCACATATAATTGGTGATTGCCTCAGGCAGGAAGACAAATCCGGCTTATGCCCTGCAGGACCCCTGGGGTCTGCGGTTGAAATGCTCAGTCCTCTGCACACAGGAAGGCAGCAGGTCACGGCGCAGGTCCCACTCCCATTCACCTTTCAGTGTCAGCCGTACCGTTGGATTCCCAGCCTCCACCTTCTGCAACTTCTCCCAGCTGTTTGCAGAGATCACGGACACTGGCATGCAGGTCACAGTGTGCTGGCCATGGCTCTGATCGGTCAGGACCTGTGCTGTACTGGTTATTAAAATGTTTGAATATCTCGCAGCTATATCCTTTTACAGAACCCCACCTTCAGGCTTGACGGGAGTGGGAGTCTTTCTGCAACTGCAGCCTACCATCCAGTGGGGCTTAGAATTAAGCTATTCTCTCTAGTCCTGGAACCCAGGGCTTCAGCCACAGCTGCTGGGATGGGCTCCACTGCCAAGGAGAGGTGGCTGTGTGTGTGGGTGCGTGTGCAAATGTGTGTGTGTGTTTACCTGGCTTTACTGAAGAAATGCTGTCATGGAAGAGACAGTAAACAACTTAATATTAAATATTCCGTATTTATTTGTCCTTAAAATTTCTTTGCCCACCCTTGCCTCCTGAGGTCCTTTAAAACATCTATATTGCCTCCCTATAAAACATGTATATAATAAACAATTAAGCCCGGCAGAATTCCAGACCACACAGTGTCTAAGCGGGACGTCTACGAAGTGCATGTCTTGAAGGCTTCTAGAAGTGAGTGTCCTCTCTGCAAATCCATCCAGGACGTCCAGCGATTCTTGGGATTCTCAGCCACCACAGGAGGGTCATTGTACACTTCTCGACCTCCACTGCCCCAGGTACTGATGGTTTCAGAAAGGGACGTAACTTGTCTGATCCTTGGAGACATCTGCAACCTACCTTGTTTGCCTTCCCTTTCATCCTGGCTTTTTATGAGCCAGATCAGATACATGCTGATGAAATCTGGAGGGAGGGGCTGTCCTTTCCCAGGAGAACTCTGGCCCTGAGGAATTCCTTCCAGTCTGAGACCCTCCGGAACACTCCTGTTGGCTGCAGGGTGGGTGGGTGGGAAGACTAGACAATTGTTCTCAAATCTTCTGCTCACTCCCTCTGTTAGGACGGAACATCCAAGCCTTTGCTGTGTGGCTTTGTCATGCAATTCAATAGGTAGAGTCTAATTCCCTACCTGCTAACTTTGGGCTTTGGCCGTTGAGCAGACATGAATGACGGTCCACCAGCCGCAGTCTTAGCCGCGCTTGCGCGATTTGGCTTGACCTCTTGGCAATTACTTCCTCATGTGAGGAGACCTGTGGGTGAGGAGACATGAGGAGCAGACCTGAGCCCAACCCACAGCTTGGAGCCGAGCTGAGATCAGCAGAACCCAGGTGAGCTCAGGCAAGCCCAGGAGAGCCACAGCCAACCTGAATACTCATGTGCAAGAAATAAATATTTGTTAAGGGAAGCCATTGAGATTTGGGGGTTATTTGTTACTGCAGCCAAAGCTGACTTATACTCCATGTCATCAACATGCCTTCCTTGCACAGTGCTGGTCCCATGCTGGGGATAGGAAGGTGATGCACTCTATCCCTTTCTTCACATTCCCATCATTTACCATGTACCCATGCCCATTTGTGAAGCTCTTTGTCAAGTGCTGTGCTACTTGATACATCGTCATGGCCCCTAACTTCCACTTATTTCCCATTTTCAAGATCAGGGGTCATAGAACTCAGGTCCCAGATGCTCAGGGGTCAGAGCTTATGCCCATAACATGGTTGTTCTGCCATGCAGCTTTCATATCTAATGACTTATTGAACTAGTTCCCCTTGAGCAGTCACTGATCCAACATCATTCCCTCCAACCTACAGCTTAGCTACACTCCCTGGTACTGTCAAGACTCTGTAAGCTGGAGTCTCCCAGAAGAATTTTCAGGTCAAGTAATAGCACATGGCATAGGTGCGTCCGCCCATCCTCAGGGGAGAATGCCCCAGTTGAAGAAGCCATCTGGCTCTCCCCCAGGTGTGTCATCTCCTCCATTCACACTGGAAGCTGGAAGCCACTTTGAAGTGACTGAGGTCAACAAGTCTGGCCTTGAGCTCCCCTCCCTTGCGGATCTCCCCCATCATCTTCATCTGCTCCGTGTCAGGCCCATTGAGACCCCACTCTCCACCATGACATCTTGGGTCAGGGAACCTGAGACTGATGGGCGGGCTGGCAGGTTCCCATTAGTGTCCAGTCAGCTCCAGGACCTCTCACACCAGGAAGGATTTGGGATTGGAGGAATGGGCATGAAAACTCACCAGCATTTAGCCCCTGTGGGCAGAAACCTTGACTGTCTTGTTCACTGCCATATTCCTCCTGTTCAGCCGTCCCCAGTAGGCTGGGTCATGGTTGGTGTTCATGACATATTTGTTGAATATGTCAATGTTTCATTTTCCTCCTCACACCAAACTGAACTCAGTAGGGCCTTTGATCAGGCAAGTATTGGGAAACTTCAGCTCCAGGGGAGCTGGGGAGATATGATAAGAATATACTCATTTAACAAAAACTTACTGAGAACCCACTTTTTGCCAGCCCCCGTGCTGGGCACGACAGATGCAGAGTACACACAAGCCGGTTCTCGTGCAGCTCACGTTCTGCCGGGAGCTGGGAGAGGCACATAATAAACACACAAGCACGAATCAGATAGTGATAAATACTATGGAGAGAAGTAAATCTGGAGGAAGAATTGGGAACTCCGGGTGGTGGTGGGAGTGGGAGCAGAGAACAAGCTTTAGGTAGAAACCAGGTGGTCAGGGGAAACCTCATGGAGAAGATGGTGACAGAGCAAAGACTTGAAGGAGGTGTGGGCAGCATGCATACGCCTACACCTATGCCTATACTTACGTCTACATCTACATCTACATCAACATCTATATCTATATCCAGACAGGATAGCAAGGATGAGCAAGTGCAAAGTCCCAGAGGCAGGACTGAAGCTCCAGGAGTCTGAGCACCAGCAAGGTGACACAGGGCTGGGGTGGGGGAGAGGCAGGAGATGAGGTTGGAGAGGTCATGGGCCAGATCAGGCAGGGCCTCGCAGGCATCACAGGGCTTTGCCTTGTGGCTTTGAATGAAATGAACGTGGCAGGAGGTGGGACCCCACGGGTCTTTCCCCTCTTCCCATGACACCAGGGCCACTTTGAAAAAGTGTCTCTTGCTCCCAGAATTCCTCTGGGTTCCGTCTCGCATCCACGTATTGTTGGGCTTCCCTTGGTTTCCATCCTGCCGCTTCCTTGAAAAGGAGTCTTTGTACCAGTTCAGTTATCTTAGAAGATTTAACTTAGGGTTTTGTTTCCAGGCCCCTCCCTGTATCCCAGACATGGGGGGAGAACTTACCCTCACCTCCATGCTGCTGATTCCTGATGGCATCTCCTCCCCACACAGCTGGGTGAGCAGTCAGCCTAGCAGGAGCCCCTCCACGTCACCTGTAGGTGGTATATCTGGAACCTCTTGACTTATATCCCTGCTGAGAGCTGGGAAAGGGTCTGGATTCAGGCTTAGCTGGATCCAGGAGCTCCAACAACATCCCCAGGAGTTGGCTTCTCTCTTGCTATCTTTTTTTTTTTTTTTTTGTGGTACGTGGGCCTCTCACTGCTGTGGCCTCTCCCGTTGCGGAGCACAGGCTCCGGACGCGCAGGCTCAGTGGCCATGGCCCACGGGCCCAGCCGCTCTGCGGCATGCGGGATCTTCCCGGACCGGGGCATGAACCCGTGTCCCCTGCATCAGCAGGCAGACTCTCAACCACTGCGCCACCAGGGAAGCCCCCCTCTTGCTATCTTTTGACTCTGACTTTAGATTTGGCTTCTTTCCTAGGCAGGCTCTACTTTCATGGTGGCCACCATCAGCTTTAGACGCATAGCCTAATACTTTAGCATCATTGGGAGAGAGAGAGAACTTGGTCCTTCCTGGTCATGTCAGCAGAAGTCCCTGGATTCACTTTGATTGGGCCTGCTTGGGGCCGGTGACATCACTGAACTGACCACTGTCTCTGGGATGGTGGAGTACACCAGCTGGCTGAGGCTAGGTTAGGAGATTACCCCAAACCCTACCCCAAATCACTCTGACTGAACATTTAAGGGCTGATTCCAGAAGAGTTCAGTTACCAAACTGTGTAGACAGAATTCTAAGCTGGCCCCAAACTCCCTGGTGTGCATGGCCCGTGTAACCTCTTCCCCACAAGGGCAGGCAGAACCTGTGCATGTGAGGGGATGTCACTCCCATGACTGGGTTACTAGTCAGTTGACTTTGAGTTAATCAAAAGGGCAATTGTCTGGGTGTGCCTGACTTGATCAGGTGCCCCCTTAAAAGGAGCCGGGACCTTCCTGATTACAGAACTGTTCAGAATGGGACAGCCTACGGGGGGACCACATGGCGAGGACCCAGGGTGGACTTTAGGAGGAGAGGGAGGTCCCTGGCTGATGGCCAGCAAGAAAACAGAGACCTCGGCCATACAATCAGAAGGAATTGAAGTCTGCAAACAACCAGCCATCCTGGAGGAGGACCCCAGCCCCGGATGAGACCCCAGCTCCAGTGACACCATGATCTCAGCCCAGTGAGATTCTGAGCAGAGAACCCAGTTGAGCCATGCTGAGCCTTCTGACCTACAGAACTGTGAGATAATAAATGTGTGTTATTTAAGCTGCTACGTTTCTGTCCATTTGTTATGCAGCAATAGAAAACTAAGACACAGAATAAGGGGAAACAAATGCAGGGGAGGCAGTGACTGAGGTGTACACGGAGCTGAGAGCTGGGTGGCCATTTTTGGTTGAAATAGACTCGCTCTGGAATTTAAGCTTAGCCTGGAAACCTGTCCACAAGCATGAGCACCCCCTGCCGCCTCCCTCCACCCCAGCAAAGTTTCCTTGGGTGGGCATCCTACTCCTTTTCTGTCTCTCCCTCTAGGATCTTTTGCTTCTTGGCAGGAGGGAGGCCTGGTAATGTTTATGTATCTTTTGCATTTGTCATTTATAGTGACTTAGCATCAGTTCCTCCTTCCCCACAATACTGTGAATTTCCTTTGGGAACATTCCTCTGGGACTCAATGCCACCTTCAGCTCCAGTGCTGGGCTCTGATTCACTGAAACCAGTCAGCATTTCTCATTCCCCAGTCCACAGTGATTGATCAGGGAGCCAGGGCTGGGATTTTTATTCAACTGTTGGGCGAGAGAGAGAGAGAGAGAGAGAGAGAGAGAGAGAGAGAGAGAGAGAGAGAGAGAAAGATTCTCTTTCCTTCTGAACTTGAACTGTTCAGCCATCTTGAAATTGTGAGAAGTTGTATGAAGGAATGGAATTAAGAAATGGAATGAGAAGAATGGAGTTAAGGGATGATGTGAGAAAAGCCAGGTTCTGGTAATAGTTTTCGGAGCCTGGATCAAACCATACCTGCAGATCTGCCTGTGGATCATTTGTGAACAAAATTGGGTTGGGTTTTCTGATGCTTACACCTGGTTGGAATGGCTTCTCTTGCCTGCCTTTTTCGTAATTTTTGGGTGTCTGCAGATTGTTTTTTATGGTGGGTGCAGCTGATCACAAAGTGTCATTTTTTCTATAACAAATAGTTTATGGCTATCTTGGCTTCCCAGGGCCCCTAACAGCACTGTTTTTGCCTGAAATTGGCTCAGATGCACCTGAGTGTCTGATGGGTTACAGGGACCCTGGTTTTAAAAACTATCTTTACATAGATGATGAAATAGCCATTTAATGGTCAAGGTTTTAGCCTTGAGCCCTAGGCTTATTGTGGAGATGACACTCATCGGAGGTGGGAGATTTGCTCCTCTCACCCTCCGGGGGGCCTTCCTAGTTGGGAATTTGGCCTCAGGTAGCTTAGTCATATCCGGCTGACTCCAAGTACTTAAGTTTGGATCTGCTTGTCCAATAGGGTGGTGCCTCATGTCCCCCCACGGCAGCCAATACCATCTCCTGCTTTTTTCCCTCCTGACTTAGCGTCATGCAGGGCGCGAATTCTGGGGTGCAGGGCAGGGGTCTTTAGGTCTCCTGTGCGGCCTGGGTCTGCTGGTACAGCAGCCTGCTCTTAGCAAGGCCGATTTTCTAACTGGCAGCCAGCAGCATCTTGTCGTATGACCTCTGGTAAAGGCCTCCCTGGTCTTTGCACAGAAGGGGTGGGGGGCTTTTCTCTTTGTTGTGTATAGTTCATGACTCTTCCCATAGTCAAACACCCATACCAGTCTTGTCAAGTACTTGGCTAAAGCAATGAAAGAAAGGAGCTTGATATGCAAGAATGCTGCCTGGATCTCTGTGAATACAATATTATGGTTCTTCACTTCCCACCCTCCCCAAGGACTGACACTCTTACAGCATCCCGAGGCAGGCTCAAAAACCTGTATTACACTTCCCAGTAAAGCCTCTAGTCCTGGGCAGTCGTAGCTTTATTTTAAAAGCTATTTTGTTTCTCCATGCCGGTTGGAATGGCAGCTTTGGAGAGCTTACCCATGTCTGCTCTTTCCTAGGAGAATTGCTATGACTTCTGTACTTTTTAGAAGCGCAGATCAAGCTGCCAGGTGTTTTGTTATGCTTGGATATTTTCCTGTGTGGACCTCCAGATCTACTCGCCACCCGTATCGTTGCCTCTGGCTTGCATCTGGGATTGGGCAGTGGGGCCAAGCAGGAGACTGGAGGGTCCTGACTCCCTTTCTGCCAGCCCGAGGGTCGCGTCCTCCGTGAAGGCCACAGTTCCTTTGGGCGGCTCTTTCTGACAGCTACAATGCTCTCTGGGTTCCAGAAGCCTCTCTATCCCTTTCTCTTTTAGCCTGGGGGTAAGGGCTTGCCACTGCTGACCATTCCAGGGTAATTCGCATTCCTTATTTTCTCTTAACCCTGCCTGTACCTCTGCAATACTCTTTTCATTGAACTCTCTTCAAATACCTCATTTGAGTGTGCCATTCTTTTCCTGCCAGGACCAGACTGATCCATTTAGAACATCCAGTGCCAAAGAATGCAAAGGGAGTCCCAAAGAAGTTTCTCCAATGTCCCTCTGATTTGGCGTGGTTGTCCTCCTCCAGCAGGGATGAGTCAGGTCAATTAATGCTGCCCTGTTTTATCTGATGAAGTTTGTTATTGATGTCATGAAGATGCATTCCTTTCACTTCTGGCTCAGGAATAGCTAGCTGGGCACTGCACCTGTAGTTAATGACCCTGGATACAATTCTCAAATTAATCTGGGGTCAGCTGAATCTATCCAGCCTGTGAGGAGCCCCCCAGTTTCTTTTTTTTTTGGTTAAAAAAATTTTTTAAACATCTTTATTGGAGTATAATTGCTTTACAACGGTGTGTTAGTTTCTGCTTTATAACAACATGAATCAGCTATAGGAGCCCCCCAGTTTCATGACCAAGGAAAAACCAAAGCCCCACCTGGGTTTCTGTGAATTCCTGGTGAATCACTGCCTCTGGGATCCTCCTAATTTTATGCTATTTCTGCCCCTCATTGCCCCAGGTGTGAATCATCTCAAATAATAACCCATTCACACGAAAGTGCTAGTGGGTAAATGTGGTGGGCAGCTTCTAGGGTGGCCCCAATGATCCCTGCCGCCTGGTGTTCATACCCTTGTGTAACACCCTTCCCTGAGTGTGGGCTGGGTCCAGTGACTTGTTTTTAATCAGTAGAATGTAGCCAGATGTTGTCCCTGAGATAAAGTTACAAAAGACTGGGACTTCCTTCTTTCTGACACGCTGTCTCTTCGCTCACTCTGCTACATCCCGCCGCCATGTTGTAAGTGGCCCTAGGGAGAGGCCTCGCGGCAAGGATCTGAGGGCAGCCTCTGCCAGCAGCTCATGAGAAGCTGCCTTCAGCCAACAACGTGTTCCCCAGCGTAGCCTTAAGATGAAACCTGGCTGACACCTTTATTGCAACATGTGAGAGACCCTGAAGCGGAGGGCCCCGTTAAGCCAGGCTCCAATTCCTGACCCACAGACACTGTGAGATAATAAAGATGTGTTGTCTTAAGCTATTAAGTCTTGGGGTGACTTGTTATGCACTGATATGTAGCTAATACAGTAATCTAAACTTTACTGATGATTGCAATGGAGAGACCAAAGTCGGATTTGTATTGCACATCTCGCGATGAATGACTAACTAACCCATCCAGCAGGCATTTCTCTGCATCCTCAGACCCATCAGTGCTGCAGAATCCTCTGTTTTTTTTTTTTTTGCAGTACGCGGGCATCTCACTGTTGTGGCCTCTCCTGTTGCGGAGCACAGGCTCCGGACGCGCAGGCTCAGCGGCCATGGCTCACGGGCCCAGCCGCTCCGCGGCATGTGGGATCTTCCCGGACCGGGCCACGAACCCGCGTTCCCTGCACCGGCAGGCGGACTCTCAACCATTGCGCCACCAGGGAAGCCCTGTTTTGCTCTCTCTTGATAGCACTCTTCAACTTGGCAGTGTCCAACTTCATTGACTGTTATCTTCCTTAGGGTTTTCAATTCTTCCTCTGTCCACTTTGTAGAGACTTTTAGTTCTTACTAACGTCTACTCCCAAACTCGTTGACAAACTCCTCCAGGTGTCCAGCAGAACAATGCCCTCTCTGTCAACACAGCCCATCTTTCTTGGGGAGCAGTGCGGGTTATAGATCTAGAAAATATCTGTACATAAGTCTCTCAGCTCTTTCTTGCATATGTTGCTATTCAACAGCTCAAAGCTATTGAAAAATGCATGCAAACAAAATTTTCATCTAACAAAGAAAATGCCCTAATGACAGTGTTCGAATCACATTCTCATGTTGCATGTGAAGGAGAAGTACATGCCACTGGAGAAAAGCCTTTTAAATTCTATGCTTTTGGGGCTTCTCTGGTGGCACAGTGGTTAAGTATCTGCCTGCCAATGCAGGGGACACAGGTTCGAGCCCTGGTCTGGGAAGATCCTACATGCCACGGAGCAACTAAGCTCATGCGCCACAACTACTGAGCCTGCGCTCTAGAGCCACAACTACTGAGCCCGCATGCCGCGACTACTGAAGCCCGTGTGTCTAGAGCCTGTGCTCCACGACAAGAGAAGCCACCACAATGAAAAGCCCGCACACCGCAACGAAAACCCAACGTAGCCAAAATTAAATAAATTTAAAAAAAGAAAATATGGTATATACATACAATGGAATATTATTCAATTTAAAAAATAAAGGAAATCCTGCTGTTTGCAGCAACATGGATGAACCTGGAGGGTATTATGGTAAGTGCAGTAAACCAAACACAGAAAGACAAATACTGTATGATCTCACATATGTGGAATCTGAAAAAGTTGAACTTACAGAACCAGAGAGTAGAAATGTGTTTTCCAGGGGCTAAGGGTTGGGGAAAATGGGGAGATGTTAGTCAAAGGGTTCAAAGTTTCAGTTATGTACAATGAGTAAGTCCTGGGGATCTAATGGACAGCATGGTGGCTGCAGTTAATAATACTATATTGTATATTTGAAATTTGCTGAGAGTAGATCTTGAGTGTTTTCACTACAGAAAAGATGACTGTATGAGGAGGTGGATGTGTTAACTAGCTTGATTGTGGTAACCATTTCACGGTGTATACATCTATGAAAACATCACGTTGTACACCTTAAATACATACAATTTTTATTTGCCATTTATACCCTAATAAAGCTGGGGAAAAGTTTTACAAAAAAAGGAAAAAAAAAAAAAGAGTGGCTGACTAGTCAACAGATTGGGGCTTCTATTTGAAACCCGGCTGATTTTCTGTATTGACAGCATCTTGATGTACTTGCATGTGTCTCCTGATCACAGAGGCCTGTCATAAAACTCCAGAGCATAACAATCTATCTCTTTGAGATTCTCCAGCAGCCCCTGAGGTGAATTCCCCATGTGCCCTGTGTCCTATATTTTAAATCGAACCTATCACAAACATAGCCCCTAACTTTGCTGGCAATCTGTCCAGCTATTTTCATATGATCCTATAAGACAGGACAGTAAATTCCAGATACTGAGGTTCTTTGGTGTTCATCTGGGCACCAGACGTTTGTTCATCTGTAATGTGACATTTTCTTTATCTCTGAAATAACTGTATGGTGCGCTTTACTGTATGTGTCTGTACATGTCAAGGGCTGAGTATTCCAGGAAATATCTGTACTTGAATTTCTAGGTAAAATAAGAATCAGAAAGAATGGGTCTTGAAATACATGGAACTGGAAGTTCAAAGTTGAAAATAAGGGTGAAGGCTGAGAGACAGTAGCAGGGAAGGGCTGGATCTGGGGACGGCTGTGGACAAAAGCCTGGTTCTCCCTACAGTGGAATGTGCATCCCCTGGGGGTGGCAGACTCCAGGTGTGTGGAGTCCAGGGCCACAGCTGGTACCTATGGTTCTTCAGGTGAATTACAAAGAGGTACCACTTCTGTACAGGTGAATCAAAAGAAGTTCCTCCTCTCGGTAGAGTGGACCAATTACCAAAAGGCATCCCTTCCTTTGGCTGAAACTCCTTGGACCAAGCCAGGTGGCTTAACAAGTGATCCGAGGGAGGACTTGATTTCTGACCTCATTCATCACCTTGGTCAGGTGCCTTTGTGAAGTGCACACACAGTCCAACTGTGCTTGAAGGCCTTGCGGGTACCTTCTATTCCTCCTCATTACAAAACTCAGCCACTCAGCTGAGAGAAGCACTTTAAAATTTAAATGAAGTTAAGGTAAATTTGTGTATAAGTTATAAGGGATGCCATCCTGGTGAACGAGGTTAGATTGGTAATATCTACCTGAATCAGGGTCTAGAAGATTTACTTGAGTTTTCCTTCCTTAGAGAAAGAATTAAATTGTTTATCTGATTGAACCAGGGCTTGTGTGACATTTCAGCAGAATTTGAATGTATATGTGCATATTCTAAGGCTGATTTGGAAATTAACACTTGAATACTGTATATGTAAGAGGGGCCTACTTGGTTTGAAATAGTCTCTTTCATTCTTTTCAGCTTATTGGTAACTATGGGTTGATTTATCCCTAAATAGTTCAAAGCCTTTTCCGTTTTAGCTCTGGGAATAATGTTTTTCTTCTTTTCAAAGATGTAATATTTCTGCTAACAATACAGAAAGATAGCAAAGATAAGAACCTTCAGGGCTGTTTGAAGACAAAATGGTTTTCTGAATTGGACATTCATTAGAGTGAAGGGATACACCTCTGAATCTGTGTTGTATGATTTTGGGCTTGTTTGTTTAATGGATTTCTTTGCTTAAACTTCAGGTGCATGCGTGATAATTTTAAAGAGCAGAGAGATGGACAAATGCTATTTAATTTAAATCTTTTCAAAGGCATTTAAAATTTCTCTCGAGTTTATTTTTCATAATCTTGGTTTAAGGCAAGAGTGATTGTACCCCTCCCTCCACATCTCAAAAGATGGGTTTTTTTTACTTATAAGTTCTCTGACCTCAGAGGAGGAGGCAAAGGTTTCCAGAAGGGTTAGAAATGAAGGTGGGGCGGGGAGACAGGCCCTAATTACCAAGGGAGTTGGAAACCATGTGGAAGAGCCACTGGTTTAACAGTGGATTCTTTTTTTTTTTTTTTTTGCGGTACGCGGGCCTCTCACTGTTGTGGCTTCTCCCGTTGCGGAGCACAGGCTCCGGACGCGCAGGCTCAGCGGCCATGGCTCACGGGCCCAGCCGCTCCGCGGCATGTGGGATCTTCCCGGACCGGGGCACGAACCCGTGTCCCCCGCATTGGCAGGCGGACTCCCAATCACTGCGCCACCAGGGAAGCCCCTAACAGTGGATTCTTTTATCTAACTCTTGGTTGTGTTATGGGAATTAAGATGATGGACGTGCCCAGTGTTAGCTACTGTTGTTATTCTCAGTCCAGCTTGTGAATTTACCGGGCGTATTTGGGGACATTTGTACCAAGGGTTATGGGAGAACGAATTTGTGGTGGACATTTCAGCCCAGTGAACTTCTCAGGACTTAGGCTGAGGAAGGTGGGGACGGCCCTGGGGCTGGCTGGCTTGGTGGAGGGCTCTTGCGTTGGAGTCCTGAGAGCCCCAGGATAGGAGATAAACTTTGCCACGAGACCTGGGGACTGCTGCTACCACTCGGGCTTCTGTGAGAATCGGCTTGAAACTCCGACTCTGTCAATGAGGTATTTTTGCTGCCTTGTGTCTGCCTGAGTTTTTATGTGACTTTCCATTCTGCTTTTGCAGCTTTGATGATCTGTGACGCATTTTGTTCCTCCTCAGAGCAAGCAGAAGTACGATGGCAGAGTGCTTCAAAACCAGATTTGCCATAATTAATTTTTTAAGTTGCATTTGCTTTTTAAAATTATAACCTCTTCTTTTAAAATAACGTAAGATGTACAAGAGTTACAGATGTTCCGAATACTCGTCACCCAGCTCCCCCAACGGTATTTATGTGATCCGATTACATTGTCAAAAACAAGAAATTGATGTTGGCATAATACTATTCCAATTGATTTTAAGCTTTAGTTATTTATTAATTACTTAATCGACTTAATTGGGGTATTGTCCAGAAGCAGCTACCATAAACTCTGTTAACTCCTGGCCCAAGGAGTTGCAATTAAGCTCTATGAGAACAGCCAACAACTTACATGTTAGAAATTTCCGTGATGACATCCCCTTGTTGTGAGGGAGCCGATATGATTTTCCTCATCAAGAGGGAGAGAGGACTCTTCCTTGAGAACTGTGGGTGGGCCATGAGCATATCCGGAATACCTTGTTGGAAGATACTTTATTCTTCATTTTCTTGAGTAAATAAATGCCCTAGCAACCATGATGGGACAAATCTAGCTGACCCACCTGCCATAAAAAATAATGAAAGATGAGGGACTGTTAAATAGATCATAGAACCTAAAGGACCTGCTGATGGTAGAGGAGAACCCAGCTCTTTGCTCAGCATCCCAGAAGAAATTGCCTTGGACGTGGACGTTGACGGTGGGGGCACTTATGGACCGAGAAGGGGTAACCTCATTATTGCACAAATGGAATATAGAGAGGAGGTTTGGGTGGAGGTGAGTGGACGGGCAAAGAGAGGACAAAATCTAGCTCACCTGAAGAATAGTAACATTACAAAGGGCAAGGTTGACAATATGGGGCAAAAAGGGGATGATCATAAGAAGACCATTTTCGAGCATTGCCCATTGATGCTCTCCGCGCATTATCCTCTTCAATCAGCACGACCACCTGAAGAGGTAAGTAGTGGTGTCCTCGTTTCATAGAGGAGGAAACTGAGGCTTGGATATGATGTTGGAGAGGGTCTGGAAGACTGGTTTCCAAAGGGGATGCGTCATATGCTCTGCTGTCATTCACGACACTCTGCCTCTCTCACTCCTCTGCTTCTGAACAGACGCTGTCTTTCCAAGTATTGTCTGTTGTCCCTTCAAAACCTACCTTTGATTCACCCACTTCTTTCTGTTTCCTGTGTCATCACTCCAGACTTCCATCCTGTCTCAACTGTCCATGGCAGCAGCCTCTCACCTGATCCCTCCACTTTCTATTTTGTCTCCTGCCTGGACTGTTCAACAAAAGCCAGAGAAACCTCAAACAAATACATGTCTGCTAAAGTGATTCCCTTCATTTTAACCATCAAAGTCTCCCTTAACGTTACCGTAAAACCCCAAACTCTAATCGTGGTCTGTAAAGCCCAGCAGGGTCTGGTCCCTGCCAACCATGTGTTTCCAAAAGTGTTCCCTTCTGCTTCAACACTTTTCCTTCCACTTTGGACCAGTGAAATGACTTATCTTTCAAGTCTGTTGTGGACTAAGTGTCTGTGTCCCCCCCAAATTCATATGAGACCTTACCCTCCAATGTGAGGATATAAGGAGGTGGGGCCTTTGGGAGGTAACTAGAATTAGATGAGGTCAGAAGGGTGGAGTCATCATGAATGGCATTAGTGCCCCTATAAGTGTCACAAGAGAACTTGCTCTCTCTCCCTGCTCTCTGCCGTGTGAGGACACAACAAGAAGTCAGCCATCCATAACCCAGAAGAGGACCCTCATGAGAATTCAACCATGCTGGTACCCTGATCTTGGATTTCCAGCCTCCAGAACTATGAGAAATAAATGTCTGTTGTTTATAAGCCAATGTCTGGTATTTTATCAACCCAAACAGACTAAGACATGGTCTCACTCTCACCTTAAAATATCACTTCTCTAACTTTCCAAATTAAAGCAGGCCTCCTATTCTCTTGCAAGAGTGATATATTTTTCTCAGAACACTTTTCACAGTATGTAATTATGTGTTTTTTGTGGTGATTTGTTTAACATCTGTATCTCCCTATTAGATCATAAGCTCCACAGGATCAGGGCCTTTTTCTTATTGCCCAGCATTGATTTTATTTCCAGGGCCCCAGGTAGCGCCCAGCATGTAAAGAGGCACTCGATAAATATTTGTTGAATAAATGAATGAACAAAAATCTGTAGGATTGCTGACAATTCTAGCTTTTGGATTTCAGTATCATTTTTCATTTACTTTTTTTTTTTTTTTTTTTTTGCGGTATGCGGGCCTCTCACTCTTGTGGCCTCTGCCGTTGCGGAGCACAGGCTCCGGACGCGCAGGCTCAGCGGCCATGGCTCACAGGCCCAGCCGCTCCCTGGCATGTGGGATCTTCCCGGACCGGGGCACGAACCCGTGTCCTCTGCATCGGCAGGCGGACCCCCAACCACGGCGCCACCAGGGAAGCCCTCATTTACTTTCTTAAACAGCAATATTTTAAAGTTATACTTTCAGCTAGAAGGTGTAAGAGTTTGAAGCAAAATCTCAAAATCAGTGACTTGTAACATGGAAGGATGGATGTCCACACAACCCAAAGTTTGTTTCTGACCTGGATACGATATGACTTTGCTTCTGAGTTTGCTAGTGAACTTGACCACAAAGATGCCGAGTGCACTGCCAGCCACAATCAGCAATCAGCAATCGAGTAGTGGGCGCTGGTGTCAATCTTAGAAACATGAGATATTCTTAGACGCTTATTTTTATAATTGGTTATATTATGGAGTTGCTAAAATGGGCCCAAACCATATGTCTCCGTCGAGAAAAGTCTGAGGACTGATTGCATGAAACAAAACGCTAGCAGAGACATTGAAAAACCAATTGTGTGACTTTGGAGGCAAAGCCAAGCACTCGTGTGTTTTGTAACTGAAAAGAAACGTCTTGGGTTGGAGCAGTACAATCAAACAAACAGCTAAAAAAATTGTCTCTTCATTAAAGGTCAGTTTAGAATCGCTGTGAAAGGTACCTGTGATAATAGAAAACCTAGTGGAGCCTGGAGCTGTAGAAATGGTTGAAATTATTTTGGGTCAAAAAGAGGCAGCCAAGATGAAAAGAGTGCCCTTATTGAGTGACACCATCGAATGGGTTCAAAAGACACACTTGGGCAATTGGTGGAGAGACCCAGGGGCAGCCAGTGCTTTACATGGTGATGAAAGGGGAAATGTCAGTGGCTTGGGCGTTTCACCATCTTTAAAATAATGAAGTCCATGACGACATGCTAATTTGCTCAGGCTGAATGGGATAGCAGCTGGTGAACACTTTTCATCAAGATATAATTTTTCTCCTTTTCTAGCAAGTATCGATACTTGCCATGTGGTTCAGAAATGTACTGTGTCTGTGTTCCTGGAGTCCTCTGACCCTGAGAGAAAGGACAGCACTGAACCTATGATGGCCCTGCACCTGGACAGAGGCCGCATTTTCTGAAATGGAAAGATCAGTGTAATGGTGTCTTGCTAATAATAATTTTGTGGGGAATTTTTAATTGGTCTTTCCTGATGGCAAGTAATTTATTCATTCATCAGAACAATTAAGCAACCTCTTTAATGCTGTTCTTTTGAGAGGGGGTGTAATTACACACACACGGCAAAAAATTTAAGCGGTATCAAGGATGTTCAGTGAAAATTAAGTCTCTCTTCTCAGCACCAGTGTTTTGCAGCTCCTTCCAGAGATTGCCCACACCTATCTGTGCACATAAATGCATTTCCCTTTTTATTAACCCAATAGTATCACACTCTGTTCTCTTTCTTTTTAAAAAAACATTGAGGTGAAATTCACATAACAGAATTAATCATTTTAAAGTATACAATTCAGTGACAACATTGGTGGGCAACCAAGGCCTCTGTCTAGTTCCAAAACATTGTGTTCTCTTTCGCTCTTTATTATTTCTCACTTAACAATACATCCTGGAGACTGTTCCATACTAGGAAGTGCAAGTTTCTCTCTTTCTTCTTTATTTTATGGGTGACTCTTGCGCCAGACCTGCCTTGAGAAAGGACTGGCTGCCCAGCTGCAAGGAGTGGGGAGCTGACAGCCTTAAGCTGGGACTTTTTCAGGGTCCCCCCTTAGTGTCGAGTTGGGGTCACACTCTTCTTGGGGCAGCCTCCTACCCAGGACTGAGCAAGGTGGTGGTTCAAGGGCCTGGCTGTTTCTCTAACAGGCAATCTTGGCTTCCCTCTGGGCTGGTGGGGACCTAAAGTGGGCTCTAATGGCACCCTTCCCTCACCCACATGCTCAATCCTATTTCTTCTCCTTTTGCTTCATAACTGTTACTCCCCAATAAACCTTTTACACTCTTCCTGGCATCTGCTTCTCAGAGAACCCACCCAGAACCTACCGCCACATACCCACCCACTGCATCTCATGTATCCGGTCTTCTATTGATTGACACAGAGGCTGCTTCCGGTCATTTGCTATTACAGGTAGCGCTGAACGCAATCCTTGCACACATGCCTTTGTACGCACGTCCAGGAATATCTGGAGAACGAATTCCCAGAGGCTGAATTTAAATATTGCATTTAAACTTTCAGTACCTATTGTCTAACCACCCTCTCCTCCCACCAGGCTGTACCAGCTTACAGTCCCACCAGGCGGGGAGGAGAGAATTGTTTTCTCATACCCTTGTCAACAGAGTGTAGGATCACGTTTAAGAATGTTCCCAATTTTATAGGTGAAAAATATTATGTTATCGTAGTTCTAATTTGCTTTTCTTCTTCTTATGAGTGAGGTCGAACATATTTTAATGGCTTAAAAGTTATGGCAAACAAATGAAAACATTATTTCATATTAAAGCAAGCAGACTATGTAACCATTTGCATTGGAATTTTACAGATAAAATATAACACTTTAAAGAAATGCCCTGCTTGTGGAGGGCTACTTGGTGTTAAATCCCTAAACATCTTTGGGTACAAATTTTCTTTCCTGCCCACTTAAGGAAACTGTGATAGAAAAATTTGAGAAATCCTGCACGTTGGTGTAAAAAGAGCTTTTCTTAAAGTTCAGGAGACCAGCTGTCCACCTGTGTAAGGAATCTCCCGGGTACAGACTCTGTTTGGGTTAAGACATTAAGTATGTTTCAATTTAAAATGTAGAATGAGTTAAATATTTTTTTGGTATGAGTCATCATGAGTTGGTGATTAGAATGTTCTAATTCCTACCACTGTTAAACTCTGTCAGCCTCAGCAAGATAAAGGGTTATACCAAAAATGATTATGTGTCCTACTTTCCTGAGTGAGTCTTAGGAGGACCCAGGGCAGTAAGCTCTCACTCTAATGTAAAAACTGCAAGGTAAAAGAACCACTGGAAATTGGTCATCTGATGACAGGAACTAGGTGGGGGAATGTGGAGAAGGAACATTGTAAGATTCTGCGCTCTGGTCACTGACCAAGACTGGTGGAGTTGATGTTCTATATCCATCTCTTTCCTGACTCCCCCAGGAATAGGAGACTTGGTGAGGTGTATTGGTTAGACCACAGGCTGAGCTGCTGTAACAAAGAAGCCCTAAAATACAATGCCTCAGAAACATGATTAAAGCTTATTTGTTTTCCATGTTCAGGTCGAGGTTGGTCCAGGGTTGAGTAGGCAGCTTGGTTCCATGAACTCATCCAGGGTCTCAAGTTCCTTCTGTCTTATTGCTTTGCACACCCCTGGGGGTTCACCTTTATCCTTGTGATTAAAGTTGACTCACCAGCACCGCATCCTAGTTCCAGCTCATAGGAAAGGTGAGAGGAAATGGAGGACCAGTAATTTCCTTTTAAGGAAAGTGATGAAGATGCTGGTACATCATTTGCACTCACATTTCCTTGGTGAGAATTTAGTCATGTGGTCATACCCAGTTGCTGAGAAGTGAGATTCCAATAGGGTGGCCATGTACCCTGTTAAAACCCCATGGGGGAATATAAAAGGAAGAAGGAGGGATAGATGTTTATGGACAATTAGCTTCTTCTGCTACATGGGTTCAGAGCCTGGCAGAATCATGGTCCAGGAAAGGCAATAATTCTATATCTGTCATCAGTCACATCCATTCCAAGCATCCTGAACTGGTGCCAGGAATGGATAAGATAGTAAGGAAGAAGAGGAGGTACCAATTTCTTCTTTGATCCTTCAAATAGGCTTTTATTTCTTTCCTTAAGGATCTGGTATTAAGGATGCCCAGTTGTCTAACTTGGAAGCCATCAGTCATTCATCAGATAATTAATGGAGCACCTGCTATGTGCCAGGCATTGCCTAGGTGCTGGGTACAGAGAGGTCCTCATGGAGCTTCCTGGAGACTGGAGGATGTAGACATTAAACAAAGAATCCCACAGGTAGATGTATAATTGCAAATTATGATGCATTCCTTGAAGGAAAAAGTAGAATATTCTGTGCAAGAGTATAAGATATGGATCTAATTTATATTAGAGATTGAGGGAGGTCTTTGCAGAAGGAGTATTTAAGCTGAGATCTAAAAATAGTTGTGTTAGAGTTGGCTGGTGGATGAGGGAGGGGAAAGAGTGATCAGGTAGAGGGATTAGAATAGTGAATGAGGGGGAGAGAAATGAAATATGTGGCTGGAGAGAGAGCAGAGAAAGTTCTCCTACAGCTTTGTTGGCCACGTGTAGCCGTATGCTGCATATCAAACTACTCCACAATGTAGTGGTTTGAAATGGCAGTGATTTATGGTTCATGATTCAGCAGCTTGGAAATTTAGGCTGGACTCAGCTGCGTAGTTTTTGTGATCTAGGCTGAGGTCCCTTTTGCATCTGCGGTCAGCTGTGTATCAGTAGGTGCCTCTGCTTCTAGGGGTAGGTTGGCTGTTGCCTGGGGCACCTGGGCTTTCCTGCATCTGGTCTCTCATCTTGCACTAGGCTAGCTCGGGCAGGCTTGTTCCCATGGTGGCAGGGTTCTATGGTTCCCATGGTGGCAGAGAAGGTGGAAGCACGTAAGACCTCTTGAGGCCCATGTTCAGAACTGCCATTCCATCATTTCTGCCACATTCTATTGGCCAAAGCAAGTCACACAGCCACCCCAAACAAGGGCTGAGGAAGTCGACTCTTGATGGGAGGAGCTGCAAAGCCACACTGTAAAGGGTGGGATACAGGGTGGGGTGCACAACTGAGGGCATGTTTGCAACCACGTAAGGAATTTGTGTGATTGGAAGGCACGGGAGATTTCAAAGCAGGAGCAAGCAACAACAGGGCACATGGCCAAGGTGATTTGTGCTGCACTGTGGAAACTTTTGAGAGTTTATCTTGCCTCACCATATTGGTGGCGGGTTCTTTGGAGGCAAGGTCTGTGGTATCCTTTCCCAGGGCTAGACACAGCGCCCATCTGCCGGCTCAACCCCTGCGGCTGGAAACAGGAATAAAAAGCTTTGTGTTCTCAGCAGCTTCAGGCTTTCCGGCGAGGTGCTGCCAGGTTTTGTACAGACAGCTTAGCTTGTTTGGAGTTGCAAAGCTAATACCCTCACCACAAGCTGAGCTGCGAAGAATCCCAGACTTGTCTAAATTATAATTTGTTTGTTGGGCCTTGAAGGGGTCTGGAAAGCGTGTTCCAACTACTCTCTCTCTCACAACACACGAGCATATTTGCCCAAACAGGCATTTATCTTCTGAGCATTTGTTATGGAAGTATTTTATTTTGCCAAGTGTGACGTGCTGGTTGTGAAACTATTGTCTCTCAATTAACCCTTTCACTCAGCGATTCTGGGGCTGGGGATCTGGGAACCGCATTTCTCCTTTGCCAGCGGGAGGCTCTGTGAATAGGGAAACTGGAAGGAAGGAGGAAGGAGGAAGGAGAAGGGATGCCTTTCTTCTTATTTGTTTTCTTTTCCCGCCAGTATCACTCCAGTAATGATTCTATACCTTGGCAGCGGCATTTGATTACACTAGCAGGTGTTCCAGTTTCCAGTTTCGTCGCCCACGCTCCCAGAACCAGCCTCGGGAGGCCCTTCACAGACACCAGCACTGTCTGGGCATCAACTCCTTCTCAGAGGTCTGAGTCTCAGCTCCTAGGGTCTCTGCTCCCAAGCTTCTAGGTTCTCCTTCTTCTTTTTAAAATTTAATTATTAATTTATGTGGCTGCGCCAGGTCTTAGTTGCGGCATGCAGGATCTTTTAGTTGCGGCACGGCAGGTGGGATCTTTTAGGTGTGGCATGAGAACTCTTAGTTGTGGCACGTGGGATCTAGTTCCTTGCCTAGGGATGGAACCCAGGCCCCCTGCATTGCGAGTGCAGAGTCTCAGCCACTGGACCACCAGGGAGGTCCCTCAAGCTTCTAGGTGCTAATAACCCCATACACTTCCCTCTGTTCCTTCAGGATGGTAGCTGTTTCATGCAGTTACTATTTCTGTGTTAACTCAAGTGTTCCCTTTTTGCATTTTTAGTTCTCTGCTTAAAAAATTCTGATAAAATAAACTTGTTCAGTTTTTCTTGTCCTGCCTGAATCTTGACTGTTACATATGGTATGTAAGATTATCTTAAACGGTACTAAGTTGAACATTTAAAAAATATTTGAATGGGTATTTAGTATACTGTATATTAGGAAAAGAAATATATAACACACCAGACTCATTAGCTCTTAGATATTATTGCTTAAGATTAAAAATATAAGTTACAAATGACTTAAGAGACAAGGCTAAGAAAATAATAGAGTAAATGATACGTAGTCAAAATAGTGAAGGTGGTTTAATGGAAGTTTGAAAGCACTGAGTTAAGGCATGTGCACCTTGCCCATTGCCCTAATAAAATAACCCTTTAAGCAGGAAAATTACCTTGGTGCCAAAGAAGAATCAAGATAGAGGGAAGATTAGAAAAGCCGTAAAGTCAGATTTCCTGCATCTCTTAACAGTCCCGTGTGTGCTGGGTTCCAATGGTAGCAGCCAAACCTGACCTTTCCCTTGGAGTACAGCCAATAGGTGACTTTTTGTTGGATCTAGAGGATGAGGTTGAGATATTCAGACCAACCAATGATTGAGAAGTTTGGCTGCCAGTTTGAAAGGCCGTCCCTTGGTTATGTGGAAGCAGACCTGCACTAAAGAAACCGATGGAATCATTTAAGCTGGGGCCTCAGATTCCCGTGTTCTAGCATCATGAAGTTGCTGGACTCAGAGTCCCTTTTCTGTTGGCATTCTGGAGGTCAAATTTCAGATGTGGGAACACTGTGTAGCAAGGCCAGCAGAAGGAGGGCCACTCCAATGTCCTACCTGTAGCTAACAAGGGAATGACATCCTGTTCTGAGAAATTGATGCCATCCCCTCTTGCTTCAGTGACAAGGAGTTTAGGTAGTTATTTTTGTTCCAAGCAACCCAGATGGGGAGAAACTCAACCCACACAGTCTGGAGAGGGGGAATAAACCTTTAAATGAGAGACTTCTCAATGAATTACAGAAGTGGCTAGGCCTAATGAGGTCACTGCAGTGGAAGCTGTGTATCTGAAATATGACTTTTGGATTATGTGAAAGTGAGTAGAAGAGCAGCGCAGTGGAGGCTTGACGTCAGACAGGTGTCTCTGCAAACACTTCAGCAAAGGCAGACTTGGGCACATGTCCCTTCATGACTGACACTCAGTGTCATGGACTTTCATTTTATTTCACTTCTGAGAGAATAGTTGTCATAGGTGAACTACAGACAGGAAAGGAAAGGGATATGAAGAACTATTTCACTTATACCTGAATGTGACAGCAAAAACTTTTCAATTTAGACATTCGGTACTTTCCAGAGACTTCTTAATCTTTAGAGAGATTCTGATGTGCTAAAATTTTCTGGTTGAATGTTTTCCTTTAGGAAACAATCCTTTAGGAGTAGAGGTTCAGAGTTAGAGGTAAAAGCAGTTCAGAACCACAGTCTTTCTAAGATAGCTAACAGTTCCACTTGGAATGATCAATACGATATAGAAAAAAATGGTTCCTTGGTTTCTGCACTGCTTTTAATCTTTTTGGAATTATTTCCACACATTTTAAGATACAATGTCTTAAAAAGGATCAGGCTTGCTATTTATTGATAGGTTTTCCTGAATGTCTCACTACCAAAACTTTTTTAAAAAGCATTGTTCTCTTAATCACTAAAGTTTGCCAAGTGCAGGGACAAAGCACATGAGGGCAGCTTTCTCATTCCTGAATTCTGAAATATTTTTGACTTGTTCCTTTTCTCTGCCTTATGTCTAATCAGTTCTCAAATCCCACATACTGGGGCCATCCATTCATTCAATAAATGTTTATTGAGCACCCAATATGTGCAGCCTTTTCCCTCGATCTGGAGATGTTTATCCTTTAAGTTTTCATTCAGTGTTTTTTATTGGGGGTTCTCAGGATCCTGTGACATGAAGTGTCTGCCATTGGCACGGGAAGTCTCTAACATCTTTGGCATCAAGGATAACACTTAGATGAATACACTGCCTCTCTTGTATCCAAGCATAAATATGATAACTATCAGGTTTACATATATCCATCAATTTAAATGGGGAAATAAAAGTAACACTAATTTCCATTTACTAAACACATAATGTGCCAGGTACTACTGTGGTTACTCTGTAAAGAGGACAGGGACTCCCCCCCCCCACCCCCAGTTTAGTTCAGATATCAAGATTGATGAAAAAGGTGTATTGCTCACACAGAATGAGGCTTTCTAGGGAGAGCAGGGCAGACCCCCAAGCAGGTTCAAAAATGGCTTGAGAGCGAGGAAAGGAGACTGACAGTATTTATGGTGGTTCAGGGCTGGGACTGGAGCGAGGGATCTTGTGTGAGGGCTGAGGCTGTGAACTGTGTGCTGGCTCCAAAGGAGAGAGCATCTAGGCTTTCTTATCAGCCTGCTTATCTGGGGCAGAAGGGGAAGAAGCAGGGGTGGGTTGGGAAGACGTCAGCAATCCAACATCAAAAATGGAGACAGATTCTTTATTACAGTTCATCCTTGATGTTTGACTAATGACTGAAATGTGTTATATTTCATATAATTGAATTTGAACTTGTTTAATTCAGCGATTGTGGTTGCTATGAGCCTGTATCTTGAGATCAGTAAGGGAGATGAAACTTACATTGAGTGACTCATTAAAGAGCCCAGCATTGTGTATGTTGAGAAGTGAAATGAGTTTTGGTCAAATTCTGAAGGAAATAAGTTTCTTGATGAGGACTTGTACTCTGGCTTTAGTAGGTACACAGACATATGGGACTTATATTTTGGGGATCTGTGAGGCAAGAGATTCATGGAGTTTTCTTACCCCAAAGGGGGCAAATATGGATAAGGAATCATTGTTTCTGCCATCGGTAAGACCAGATGGCCGGACCATTGGCAGTGGTCCACGAGTCTGTAGAAGTATGCAGATGGGGCTTCCAGCGCTGAAGTTCAACCACTTGTACTGACCCTTGGGTCCCATCCTTTTGCAGGGATATCTTGGTTAGGGATGGAGACCAGCAGCTTTCTAGCATGTTCCATCACACACGTGATTATGACCTTGCCTGCAAAGATTGTGCACAATGACAGGGCTTTGTGATACCCCATGTGTAGACAGGTAAAGCTGTATTGCGTTCTTTTGATGGT
The DNA here is from genome assembly GCF_949774975.1 of Lagenorhynchus albirostris. Classification (NCBI taxonomy): domain Eukaryota; kingdom Metazoa; phylum Chordata; class Mammalia; order Artiodactyla; family Delphinidae; genus Lagenorhynchus; species Lagenorhynchus albirostris. The sequence continues at coordinate 66,780,557 of NC_083109.1, forward strand.
GCTGACACACTGTGACTGAGAGGCTGTTAAAACAGGCACTGAATAGAAGAGGTTTAGCCACATCTATGACTGCAAAGTATTTACCAGCTGCTGATTGGACGAAGTCAGTAATTGAAATAATACTGGGTGTAGGGGCCTCAGTGGGTGGGATCATGAGACTAAGATTGCAGTATCCATGGTGAAGTACCACTCATTCCTTCCTGGGTTAAGAAAAAGCCAAATTGGGCTATTAAATGGAGCAGTAGTGGGATAATCACCCCCTTCTCTACATAGGTCTTGTATAATGGGTTTCGATCTCAAATGCCCTGTTTTGATATATACTGGGTCTTATTAAATATTTTAACCAGGCGCAGAGAGGTCCATGGGGTCCCAGTTTTGTTAAGCTGATTGTATGCTTAAGACTTAGTTTAACTTTATCACACATTGAGTCAGAGCGTCCATGTCCCCTATGGGATATTTTAGGGCAATGGCACTTTGCTTATTAGGAAATCAGGCAAGGCAGTATTTCTGATGGGTTAAGGAGAGGCACAGCATTTTGTCTTCTATTTTATGTTCAGTAACTACCCTAAGATTATAGGGGTACCTTGTTTAAATTAAGTGGGATTCCCTGGTATGACTATAATTTGAGTCTCAGTGTGGATTAAGGCCATGAAGGTTTGCCGACCGGCGCACCTCTGTAGGTGTTATAGTTAATTCAGAACCTATGCTGTAGGGCTGCAAAAGCCAATCTGCCCACGCTTATCTATTCATTGTACAAATTCTTGTCGTGAATTTTGGAATTCCAATTGAGCCAAATTGTGGATCTCTGTTTCAGTTTCTTTGTTCCCTCCTCTCAAGGTGGCGCTGTTATTATTATTTGGTGGTGGTTACTAGATCTACTTTGGGAGGGGGTCCTCTCTATCTAGCTCATATTTAGAAATTTCTTCCTCCAGAGAATCTCAAATTAGTATCATCAGGTTTAGGGGTCTCCCCCATGGAAGTGGTTGCTTTATTGGGTTTTACGGTCCACGGCTTAAGCCATGTTTGAATTAACCCTTTGGCTGTGGCATGGGGAGCCACGAGGGTTTTTTCCTATAACCATGAGGATAAAAATTTTTGTTACGATGAAGGCATAGACAGCAGCAAAGGCATTTTGAGGGTCCTAGTGGGCTGTTTACTTTTAGGAGTATGACCGTAACTCCAGGTGAGTGGTCACCCTGCAAGCATAGGGTATCAATCTTTCCCCTGAGCCCTCCCTTAAATGGGAAGTAAAGCCTGGTGGAGACATACACAACGGTCACAGGGTAAGAGCCATTCCTTGCAGCCTAGTGGCAGTCATGTTTTATGCTGGGATTGAGACACACAATTCAATCTGAGACATGCAGATGGGTCCAGTCCAAGATCCACGACCCAGGGCTGCTTTAGGAAGGGCCCCAATCCCATACTCCTGTTCCTAAATGCCAATGAAATTTCTGATTTAGGTTGGTTAAATGTAACAGAGGCTTGAAAGAACTCAGCAAAGAGGCCCTAAGCAGCTCAGCTCCAAGTATGAGCCAGCCAGTAGGCAGCAGCGCAACTCAGGAGCATGCTAGCCAGGAACAGTTCGTAAAGCATGAGTTCCAGCAGGCAGGTGAGCCAGTGAGCAAGCCAAAGCAGGTGAGGATAGACCCTGCTTTGGTGGTGTCTGCAGTGGTGGTCATTGCCTAGACATCCCGTGTCACCCTGAAGAAGTGGGATGAGCTCCATGACCCCAGGTTTGGTTCATATGCCACGCCCCCCCCAAGAGGTCTGACAGGTTTATTACTCACATGATGAGGCTTTCTGGGGAGAGGGGCAGCCTTCCCCAAGAGATCCTTGACAGCAAGGAAAGGAGACTGCTTTGGCCTTTATGATAGTTTGAGGGTAGGGCTGGGGTAAGTGTTCCTGTCCATATGTCAGGGCTGGTGTGGTTTCAACTTCTTACCATCACCAGAAGAAAGAACACCCAGGCTTTCTTATCAGCTTGCTCAGCTGTGCGGCCAAAGGGAGAGGGGAAGGAGTGGGGCTTGAAAGCTCTTTGTGGTCAAAAATAAAAAATAGAGTCCGACTCTTTATTCCAGATATATTGTCTCCTTTAATTCCCATTTTGCAGCTGAGGTAACAGCCTTAGAAGGACTAAATAGGCCATATAACTATTAAAGAGATAAAATAAGAGTGGAAATGGGAGTCAAACCCAAGCCCATCTGACTTCCAAAGCTGTTCACTTGGCCATGGGGCAACACTGCCTCTCAGGAGGAAAGGGAAGAGTCCAGCTCTAACAACCTGGACTCCCCAGGATCCCAAAGGGAATCGCAGTTATCAGTGAAGAAACCTATAAATAGGGAGTTGGACAATACTAGAGTATAAAATGGTGGGAAATATGGGCCAATTTGGGCTTGAAATATATGTCGACTGTAGATGTCCGTCCCTCAGTCTGGTTGCCCAGAACAGCTCACCGCAATTCCATTTGATTATCCCCACTTGAAGGGCATGTCCCCATAGACTGTACAAGCATAAGTGGATTAGTCAATGTTAACTGCAGAGCTTCTTAACCTGGTGTAGGGAAGGGGGACAGATATGGGGCCAGTGGACGAGTGTCAAGCATTCTATGAATGAGACACACACATACACACACATACACACACACATACACGCACATATGCACACAATGCTTTTCTCCCAGCTTTCTTTCTGTTACTTTGAAGTAATAGAAGACATCTCTGAAAAAAAATTTGCTGTCGAATTTAGTTGCTGTTTCATTCCAAACAATTGTGCTGTGGAATAGGATGCTTGCTTTGTTAAGACAATATACAAAGTTTATGTTTGTTACATGTCAATGCCTGGATTAATTTCTCATTGATAGAAATTAAAGAAGGTACACTTTGTTATAATGCTTAAGGAAATTTTCAGCTTAGCTAGTTTGGGAAGTTTTGAGAAATAAAATCACAGAGAAATTTATGTATACCTCGGTTTCACTTTCATTACTGAACATAATGGGTCACCAAAGCCACAACGTGTCTTGGAATGTGAATTTCTTGTCAAGGGGCCCATAAAACACACAACGCTGAAGGAGCAGCTTCCAGCCCAGCATCCCCCCATAGCATCCTGCAGTACAGGTGTGTTTCCTGAGGAGAAGGTTTGGAAAGGATGGAACTTCACCTGTATGTGCCTTTGCCTCTGCCCCGAAGTTGTATCTTGGAACACCCCACAACTTCATCTCTCACACTGCCAAACAACAGAGCATCTGTGCAACAAGGGATGTCTTAGAGAAGACCTGTCCCCTAGCAATGACCAGGCTGCATTATGACTTGGGGCAGAGATGCCAATCAAATGCCTCTATCAAATAACCTCACCTACTCTAAGAGATGAACCCTACTTCCTGATGTCTTGCAGCAGGAATTACAATTATTCCTCTTCCCTTCAGCCTGCAATTGATTGAAACTGCCTGTACTTTTCAGTGTGGATCTATGATTCTTCTTTCATTATGTGTATATTAGTGTAATCAGAAGAAAGGTTTTCTTTTAATGGGTCACTTTGGAAACGTTAATGGCTGAAAACTCTTTTTTTCTGGCACGACTTTAACTGGAAAAAACATCTGGGCATGGAAGGGAGCATCTGGCGTGCTTGACAACCCATGGCTTCCCTGCTTGGGTGGAGATGCTGCATGCTTCATTGCTGTCTGCGTTGACATCAAAGACTCCAACAGAATCTTTAAAGGAGTCTTGTCCAGTGGCATAAAACTGGTCTTTGAAGGAGTTTTTGTCACAATATGGATGCATAATATTACATTTTTATTTAAACACAAATGTGTGGCCTTTCCAGAAAACAAATCCCCAAGCTCTTGATTGAACACTGGACAGAATTTTCACTTTTAAAAGGGAAGGAAAAGCCCCCTTGCAAAATAATTTGGCAGCAAAGTCTTTCACCACTGGGCTCGCTTGGAGGAACTTATTAGCCACCTGAATGAAGCAGATGTTTCCATTCAAGGTCCTACCATGATGGATGTTGCAGAAAAACCCTGAGCTCTTTGGTCAGTTACCTTGCAGGTGGACAACACTCCAAACTTAACAAAGTTGAAAGAAAGAGCTTCTGCAGACTGGAGTTGAGAATGTTAGAGCCTTATCCATTTCCTGGTGTGTTAAAACCTGAAAATGTGGAGGAACTAAATACACTCTGGTACCAATTCCAATGTGGAGGGGGTGTTCCCCACATCAAAACACAATTCTCCAGACACAAGCTGGGTGTCTTACAATTTATATATATTTTTTATTTTTGGCGACATTGGGTCTTAGTTGAGGCACGCGGGATCTTCGTTGAGGTGTGCGGGCTTCTCTTTGGTCGTGGAGTGTGGGTTTTCTCTCTCTACTTGTGGCACGGGGGTTTCAGGGCACGTGGGCTCTGTAGTTTGCGGCACGCGGGCTCTAGTTGAGGCGGGCGAGCTCAGTAGTTGCGGCGCGTGGGCTTAGTTGCCCCGTGGCATGTGGAATCTTAGTTCCCTGACCAGGGATCGAACCCGAGTCCCTTGCATTGTAAGGCAGATTCTTTACCACTGGACCACCAGGGAAGTCCCTAATCTTTTCTTTTCTTATGGATTTTTTGGTTTCAGGATTTTTGATCATTCAGGTGCCACTTAAATGAAAAATTGGAATTGATTTGGTATAGATACCAAAGACCACTCCACAATTCCAACTTTTTATTCAAGCCAAGAAATCATAGCAATTTCATACATGTGATTTGGAGAAGAATTGAAAATTTCTGTTTTATGTGCAATTTTAGATCTATTCCCCCTACCACTCAAATAGACCTTGAGTCTTAAAATAAGTTATAAAAAAAAAGAGACCAAGACTTTTTTTTTTAAAGATTGCTTTTAACTTCTCTTCACGTGCAGGAATACATTTCCAATGTAGAAAAAATTTAAATGCAAAAATTTTGGTGTATGTATTTCTGTGCATTTTTCTGGGAAGGAGGGGCATAGCTTTCTTCAGCTTTTCCAAGAAGTCTGTGATGCTCAGAAAAGAAAGCATTGTAGCATACGGCCAGGTTGGGTGCTCTGGCCTCTGTTCCACCTGGTTTCAATCACTCCCAATCATTGGTCAGGCTGTTGAGTTCTCAGCACGCCTTTGCACCCCAGCCAAGCTACCCTTTAAAAACAAACCAGGAAGGTTAATCGGTCGGGTCCGGGTCCGTGGTCCTTAAATCAATCACTGAAGTTATGCGTGAATTTCCCAAAGGTAAACAGATTTCTACTTAAATGTTATCGCTCTCATTAACATCAACTGTTTTCATTATAAAAGTGCTGAGATGTTTTCTAATCTAGTTCATAAGTTATGCTCATTACTTTGAGGTGTTGAAAAGAAAAGAATTTTTTTGGTTCCCAGTGTCCTTTTTCCTTTATGCCTTTAATTTATTCTTTTCATTCGTGAGGAGATTTCCCTACACTTCTCAGTGGTCCCTCTGCCTGTGTCCCCTCTGAGTCTCTGCTCTTATAAATGCCAGTTCTCCTTCTGCCCAAAGTGTGTCTGCTTTGACTCATTTACTGGCGTATTCTTCTTCCCTCCACAGGATTACATGGGTATCCTTCAAGATTCAGTACTAACCCTTCTGCTTTAATCTCTCTACTTTTTTTTTTTTTTTTTTTTTTTGCGGTACGCGGGCCTCTCACTGCTGTGGCCTCTCCCGTTGTGGAGCACAGGCTCCGGACGCGCAGGCTCAGCGGCCATGGCTCATGGGCCCAGCTGCTCCGCGGCACGTGGGATCTTCCCAGACCGGGGCACGAACCCGTGTCCCCTGCAGTGGCAGGCGGACTCTCAACCACTGCGCCACCAGGGAAACCCTCTACGTTTTTTACTGTAGAGAATTCAGCTACCAAGTTTCCACCATCCTTCACCTCCCCTGGACCTAGTCTTCTGCTCTCTCCACTACAACCCGGCTTCCTGAGGCGTGGTAGGTATTTTTAGGTGGTATGTGGTTTGTTTTAATAGTTACATATTTATTTGATTGTTGGCATCCATCTATGGCAAGGAATATTGGTTTCCAGTTACATCAGTTATATGACGTTTCCTGTTTTAAAATGCATTTAGATTAAAAATGAGTTGATTGAAAGCAGAGGTCAACACACTTTTTCTGTAAAGGGCCAAATAGTAAATATTTTCAGTTTTGCAGGCAAATATCTCCATTGCAACTATTCATTTCTGCTGTTGTAGCTTGAAAGCAGCCACTGACAGACATTATGTACACGAATGGGTGTGGCCTGTAGGCTTTGTTTGCTGACCCTGATTGGAAGAAAATTTTTATGAAAACAAGAATTCAGGGAGTAAGTAGATACAGTAGAATTCATAAAGCTGGAATATAAATGCCTTAAGACTGAGACACCTTGGTTTAAAGCTGTCACTTTGTTCAATATGTGTTCTTTTTCACAACTACTCTGTCCATTCAGAATGCTGGGGGCACACATCCTCTCTCTTTAAAGAGCTTAGTCTACACAGAGAGACAGACAAAAGGACAGATAGTTACAGTAGGCTGTGAGAGTGACCTCAGAAGTGCCGCTAGGGGTGTGTGTGTGTGTGTGTGTGTGTGTGTGTGTGTGCGTGCGATTTAGGAGGAAGAAGAGGGGCTGTGTTGGTCCATAAAAACTGCCCTTTCTCATCTTCCCCAGACTATTCCCTCATACGTTATTCAATAATTTATGCCAGGCTGTGCCCATTTTACAGAGGAGGAAACAGGTTCAGAGAGGTTATAGAATTGCTGAAGGTCACAGAGCTGGTAAAGGGAGGGAGTGGGATTTGAACCAGACAGTCTGACTCCAAGACCCTTGTGCTTAACCACAATGCTACCCAGGCCCCAATTACCTAGATGAAAGAATTGGTTCCTCCCCTTGGGATGATTCTGTGTGACAGAGACCAGCCCCGTCTTTGGAAAGTTGTCAACTTACACAAATGCCCTTGATGCCCTCCTGCTCACAACCCCCCTGCAAAGGGGACTCAGGCAGCATGCATGGGAGAACTGGGTCTCTTCACCTGCCCCAGAGGTGGACATAGGACTTACCAACCGGAAGCTCCAGGTTCTGTGAAGATGGGCGGTACCCAGTCTGTCTGTCTGTCAGCTGTTACTCAAATATGGTGAGGGATGCTTGCCTGCTTATGGGAAAAAGCAACCACAGCGATAATAATAGTAGTAATAATAATTAGTAATGAGAATGATGCTACATTTCTGTATGACTTGCTAGACATTAGACACTCTTGTGAGTACCTTGCATGGCTTGTGTATTTAATTAATCCCCATAATGATGCTTTGAGGGTGTGTGTTAGTTTCCTGGGGCTGCCATAACAAATTGCTGCAAACCAGGGGGCTTAAAACAACAGAAATTTACTCTCTCATAGCTCTGGAGGCCAGAAGTCTGAAATCAAGATGTCAGCTGGGCCATGTTCCCTCCGAAGGCTGTAGGGGAGAATCCTTCCCTGCCTCTTTCATCTTCTGGTAGTTGCCTTAGCTAGTAGCTTCATCACTCCAATTTCTGCCTGTGTCCTCACACGGCACTCCTCCCTGCGAGTCTGTCTCCATGGCTCCAAATCTCTCTCTCTCTCTCTCTCTCTCTCTCCTCATAAGGACAGCAGTCATTGCGTTTAAGGGCCACCCTAACCCGGGAGGGCCTCATCTTAATCACATCTGCAAAGACCTTATTTCCAAGAAAAGGTCACATTCACAGGCCCTGGGGGGTTAGGACTTCAACTTTGGAGGATACAATTCAACCCACAACAGGTAGGTACTATTATTATTTCCATTTCACAATATGGGGGTCCAAGGTACTGAGAGGTTAAGAATCTATCCGAGGTCACACAGCTTTATTAGCGGAGCCAGGATTTGAACTCAGATATTCTGGGAGGCTGTGCCCTGAACTGCTGTGTCAACAACTACTTTGCCTGCAGAGCTGCCCGACCTGGCACTTCAGACACTCGGCTCACCTGCAGCATCTGGTGACAACAGACACGCACTGAATTAGCTGAACATGTGGAAAGCCCCATGGCTGTGTCGGGTGGCCCCCAGGAGCCCAAGGACAGGTGAGGGGCTTGGCAGTTGGTGGGGATTCTTGTTTATCTCAACAGGGAATCAGGCTCTCAGTGTGGCTGGGTGGGCACATGACCTCCTGCTGCCACCTGGGTAATTGGTTTTCTATGTTCATGTCAATAATGAACAATATTAAAGGAGGCTGGAGATGCAGTAGAGATACAAGCATTGTGGAAGGAACAAAGGGATTTTAATGTGTTGAGTCGGTTGTGGGAAGATGAGGGGCACGATAATGAGCATGAAAACAGAAGCGATTATGCAGCGGTCCTCACACCATCCATCATGGCTCTCATCCAGGGCTGGTGGCAGAGCTGGAGACTTCCGAGATCTGGGCATGATCTCCGCTCTTTATTTACATCTCAAATCAGGTTACACTGACAAGGAGCGAAAGGAATTCCAGGGAAGAAATGTAACTACATGATATATTTCCTACAGAAAGTGCGAACACAATACAGACTATCTGGTTAAATATATCATCCCAGAAACGATCCAACTGCCGAAAGCTTAAGTCTGCACTTTGTATTCTTGCTGAGAGATCATTAAAGCGGTCCCCCCTTAGCCACAGGGGATATGTTCCGAGAACCCCCGTGGATGCCTGCAACTGTGGATAGTACCCAACCCTGTATACTGTTTTTTCCTATACATACATACATAGGTATTATGATCAATTTTAATTTATAAATTAGGCACAGTAAGAGATTAACAATAATAACTAATAATTAAACACAATTATAACAATATGCCATAATAAAAGTTATGTGAATATGGTCTCTCTCAAAATAGCTTACTGTACAAGTTTAATGCCTTTTTTAACTAAGCACATATCATTATTTGTGGCTGTACCTTTTGCAGTTTGTTGAGGTGCAATAACAAAACCAGCGCGGATTTCTTTTTCTTTCTCACAGTTTCACGGATAGAAGATTTGTTCTTACCATAAGCAAACTTAATATATGATTTTTTCCCTTGTTAAGTCAAGAACTTTCACCTTTTCACTTAAAGGGAGGACTTTACGGGTTCCCTTTGGCATATCCGAACTGCCAGCGTCACTACTCTGTGCTTTGGGGCTACTATTAAGTAAAATAAGGGTTACGGGAACACAAGCACTGAGATACCAAGACAGGCAATCTGATAACCAAGAGCGCTTCCAGGTGATTAACGGGCAGGATATGCTGGGCAAAGGGACCGTTTCTTGGGATGGAGCCGGAAGGCGTGAGACTTCATCACGCTACTCAGAACAGCCCACAATTTAAAATGTATGAATTGTTTATTTCTGGAATTTTCCATTTGATATTTTTGGACTGTGGTTGATCGCTGGTAACTGAAACTGCAGACAGTGAAACTTCAGACAAGTGGGGAAGACTGTATATACCCTCTGAGGCCACTGGCCTCCCCTGCTCTCTTCCTGACTGCACTGCATCTCCTCCCCTTCGCCCGCCCTGTTCCCCGGGTCTGTCTTCCACACCATTTCCTTCTCTCCACACCTGCCTGGACAACCTCATCTTCTTCGTGGCTTTGACTTGCGGCTGGCTGTGTGCTGATAATTCCAAACTGTACCTTCCCAGGTGCCCGACACCTGTTCTTCCCTTCTCAGTTCTTCACAGTCTTTATGACCAGGTTCTACATTTTCGTAGTTAAAACCGAGACAGTATAAACAGTCAGTATAAATTCTTCCTTCCTTCTTGGTCTTGCATCTGCCTAGTTCCTTCCTTCATCAGAGATCATTGCTGGTCTCTTATGACTCCTTCTAGAGGTACACATGTACCAGAAAATATAAATGGTAGTTTTTCCTCATTTTCCCTTCAAATGTGACACCAGTGAACTCTCTCTGTCTCTCCATGACCATGGAGGAAGGGCCATGTGAGAACAGAGCAAGAGGCAGCTGTCTGCAAGCCAGGAACTGACCCTGGCACCTTGATCTTGGAGTTCTAACCCCCAGAACCATGAGAAAATAAATGTTTGTTGTTTAAGCCCCCCAGTCTATGGTATTTTGTTATGAACCCTCAGCAGACTAACATACCCATACTGTTTCAATTAATTTTAGTTCTATAAGTAAGGCATACTTCCACTCTCCTTGTAAAAAAAATTAAACATTAAAGAGTCTTTAACCAACACCTCCCATCTTGATTCTCTAGACCAGGAGTCGCAAACTATGGCCCACAGCCCCAATCTGGCTCTCTATCTGTTTTTAAATAAAGTTTTATTGGAACGCAGCTCATTCATTTATATATTGTCTGCATTTGTACTCCATAAGAAGAGCTGATTAGTAAGACCTCGTAGGCCTAAAATATTAACTGTCTGGCCTTTACAAAGCAATACTGCTGACCACTGCTCTAGACCATGTCCAGAAATAAGCACTATTACCAGTTGGTGTGAATTCTTTCCGCATATATAGCACTGCATTATTTGCGGTGTGCATGTGTGTGTGTGTGTGTGTTACAGTCATGGTATCATCTCTTTCTGTACCTTTTTTTTCAGGCAACAATAAGCCTTGGATATTTGTCCACATTGGTAGACATAGTTCATTATTTTAACTGTTGCATAATATTCCAAAGTATGAACATACCAGGGTTTATTCCATGATTTTATTAATGGACATTCTGGTTGTTTCCAGCTTTTTCCACAATAAACAATGCTACAACAAATACCTATATACACCTCCTTACACGTGTGTTTGAGCGATTCTCTGTGATTAATACTGGGATTGCTGGGCCATGATGCAGATACATTTTTAAATTTAGTCCTACTTTTTGAATAGGCCGTGTATTTATGTGATTCAAAAATTAAAAATGATGTACAAGATATACATTGCAAAGCCTCGCCTCTCCCTCTTTTCTAATGTATTTCACCATCTCCCACCCCTATAGGTATTAGTTTCTTATACATCCTTTTAGGGTTTCTTTATTAAAACAAAGCAAAGAAGAATATGTATTTCTATTTTCTCTTCTTTCTTACCCAAAAGGTAGCATACTGTATATATTCTTCTTTATTTCACTATTTTTTTCGCTTGACAATATATTCTGGAGATCTTCCCATAACTATAAATCTTCTCATATCAGTATATAGAATGTGTGCTCATGCCTTTTTAATATAGCATTTGGTCTGTGTAGTACTTCTCTCCATCCATGTACCCTAGTTTATCTAACTTGTCCCTTACAGAGGCTCACTTTTTTCCTTTCTTTTGTGACTACAACAAGACATGAACATTTTAAGTGTCAGTAGATGTAGCCATGTTGCCCTTTAAAGGGGCTGTGCAGTTTGTACATCTACCTGGGCCCCTTTTTAAGGAGCCAAAACAGAGCAGACACTTGCTTGTACCTTAAGCTCCAGCAGTTCCCAGAGCACGACATGTTTTGTCATGTGTCCTTACTATTCTCTTTGTTGAAACCTCCCTTTCTACACCTTGTCAGTCTAGCTGACTCTAAAATCTTCCTCTAAGTTTTGACTTGAAAATCTGTGAAGCTATAAACCCCTGTGGGAGAGTTGATTATTCCCTCTCTTGGACACTTGCCCACATCTCTATTTTTGCACTTCTCACATTGTTCATTTTCTTTTCTTTCCCAGTCTTGTCTCCCTTCCTTCGTGGTGGACTTCTTGAAGGATGAGACCACATCTTCATTCATCTTTTATTTCTGAAGCCTAAGACAGTGTCTGTTGTGGAATAGTTGCTCAATAAAAGTTGGCTGAATGAATAAATTAACAGATAAGTGATCACTAAAAACAGAGATGAACCAACAGAATTGAATTTGGACAATGAATTCATGGGTGTGTTTATCCACTCATCTGTCAATCATGCAGATGAGCTTATCTGTGTCTGCCGATGGAATTTCGACGTAATTTGCATGCTGGAGGGGGAGGCTGCCAGTTCACAGAGAATTCTTCTAGGCATTTGTCATTCATTATAGAACATAAGCTTGCGTTGGAGTTTATGCAGCACAGCGTCAGCCAATTAGAGGAGATTGTAGCTTTGGAAGCAAACATCTGCTTGGTGCTGGGTAAATAATAGTTAGAGTCTGGTGTTTTACGACAGTGTGATTAATTTGAATCTCATGTAGTTTACTACTTGACCATGTGGGACTCACAGAGATCATGCCCATAACCCAAGTTACAGCTGCAAAAACCATATCTGGGATTTCCTGCTATTGGCCTCAGGTACTCGGAGATGATTTCTGGTTGGCGTGACACCTGGGACGAGGGGTAAGAGTCCCGTTCAATGGGAGCTACCTCACTTAAACAATAGTAGAGACGGACACCTGTCTCTAATTCTATCCTGAATAATCCTCTATAGTCCTATCCCGAATAACCCTCTATCATTCTATCCTGGATAACCCTCTGTAATTCTATCTTGGATAACCCGCCTGTAGACAATTCATAGAGTATTGGGAAAACATGAATGCATTCTGTTGGCCTTCGATCATTTGTCCAGGGGGAAGGAGGTTAAAAGAAATGTGGTAAAGAAAGTACCATCAATCAAGCTCCTTTTCTATGGCAGGTTCTTTTCCAGATGCTTCCCCCCCCCTTTTCCCCCTTTGCAATGTACAACAATATGAGGTCAGGATGATCAATTCTTATTTTACAAAAAAGCAAACTGAATTGGAGGGACTTGTCCTGGGCTCCCAGCTGGCAGGTGGCCATGCTGGGAGTTACAGCTCATCTGCCAAAGCATGTGCTGCTCTCAGGATACCACCCTGCCTTCCCAGAGGATGTGGCCAATGGTATTCGACAGAGCCGCTGGCTGTGACGTAGCTCCGATTCTCTGCAGATAGTGCTGGGTGGATTGGCTGTGAACTCTGCCTGCCTTGCTTCCAAATAAAATAATCAGATGTGCTGGCATCTTTGCCTGTGGGGTTCTCAATATCATCATCCAAATGCTTCGTGTGGAAAGATGAGGGGCCTGGTGAAAAGCTGGCTGCTGGTGGACTCGAGCGTGTAGCAAATGACAGCCAAGTGGCCAGGAATGCAGAGTATTTGCTAAGCTAATAATGCTGCCTAGCTCCATAACTACTACAGAATTGAAAAAATAATCAGGCCGCTGGTTTGCAACAGAATCATCTATGGAGCTCTGAAAAATCAGCATGTCTTGTCACCACCCACAGATATTCTGATTTCATAGGCATTTTAAGCAAGCCTTCCTTCTATTCTGATGCATAGCCAGGTATTGGAATCTGTGGTCTAGTCGAATGCATCATTTGAGTCATCAGACCTTGAATAAGGATTGCTTTCTTTGGATACACCTTTTCTTTATCACATTAAGTCAATCTCTCCCTCTCTGTGTCTCTCTCGTATATTTTTTTTCTAGCAGTCAGAAATTCTTAAAAGCTTTTTGCCACTAAACCATCTGCTGGTGAAATCTCCCACTAGGTTTCAAACGCCAAACTGTTCCCGGTAGCAATTTTCTTTATTATTTTGGGGAAAAGAATGAATTACATTTCTTCCCTCTGAACGAAAATCCTTTAAAAATACTCATATGGACCAGTAGCAGTTGCTTATATTTTTAAAAGAAATAGCTTTATTAGACACATGTTTTGTGAGTTTACTTCAGGTTTTCCTCACAAGCTTGATTCTTGCCTCGAGGACAGGAAGTGTGGATGGGTCCAGCACTGGGATGCCCTGGCCGGCAGTGGTGATATAGAGAATGGAGACCAATTTGGTTCAAAGAATTACAGGATGTTTTATTGAGTTCCTGACGCCCGCAAGCTTTATGGAAGTAGCCATGCAATGCTATAAGCCTCATTTGAGGGTTTATGTGGCTGTACCCTTGTCACATTGTGTAATCCCCTCCCAATTCAAAACCTTTCCCCATTACTATAAAAACCCACATCCTGTGACAAGTAGCAGGAGTGTTATTAAAAGTCTTGGGAAAAATACACCTGAACATGTTTCCTTTGCCTCCATTTGGAGATGGTTTTCTTTAAGAGTCTCGTTAGATGATCTTCTAAGCCTTTGAAATTCATTTGTTATGGCAGATGGCTGGCTAGCCACCCAAACCTCATGATCCCCTTTCTGTAGCATGAAGTTTTACTGGGAGGCAACTTCCCATCCAGGGACCACATGACGCAGCGCCCTGTGCCTCAGTGTGCGGTCCTCTGTTTAGTCCTGACCAATGTATATGAGCAGAAGTGATGTGTGTCACTTTTTTTTTTTTAAAAAAAGAAGCGGGCACCTTTTCCATTTCTCTTTTTCTACCAACAGGATGCAGATAATTCCAAAGTCTTGGGGGGAAGTAGAATCATAACATGGAAAGAGGCTCGATCCCTGAATCACTGCATGGAAGAAAGTCGCCTGCTGACTAGAAATACCATCACTGGGCTTTCATGTGAATGAGAAGTAAGTTCTCAGTATGCTGAACTACTGGAGTTTGAGGTTTGCTCATTAACTATACTGATCAGCAGGGTGCTAAAGACCTTCATCTAGTTTAAGGCACTTTGACCTCCCGACACAGGAATGCTGATAAGAGCAATGACCTTCTAATGTCCAGCATGGAACATCTGAGATCAGTAAAGAATTTTTATTCTGTGACAACCATTCTAAGAGAAAAGAGAATATTTGTTACCAGATAATGGTATGAATAGAAAAAGATATTAAGGATGAAAGAAGACTGTAAAAGTGATACCCACTGGGACAGGCAGGCAGATGAAAGATTTTTGCCCCTTAAGATGGAAAAATATTTCCTACCCTCATCCTGTTTTAAACCTCTGATAATAGGCTTTGTATCTTCCACTGCACTAACCCTGCAGACACAGTTCTGGCAGTAACCAGGGAAGAGGATCGCTTTGCAAATAACACGTTTCAGTACCAATAGCAATAAATATCCTTGAAAGTCTCCGCAAACTAGGCAGTAGGTTAGGTAGAGTGAGGACAAAAAAAAAAAGTCTGCCAAATTATGTCTTCAGAGTGCTTACAAAGCAGTTAGGCTGACAGAACATAATAATAAGAAATATTAAGGAACAAAGGCCAAATATAAAATTAGTGGTAAGAAGGGAGCTGACACAGGCCTTCAGGAGGAAGCGACCACACTTTGGCGTGTGACATAGCATCAGGCAGAGAGTCCTGGGTAGGAATCTCATTTGGGCAGCTTACATCTGGGTGAAATGCAAATAAGAATAAACAAGGTCTCTGAAGCACCATTTGCTTTAAGCTTTTAAAAATAATTTTTAGAATTTGTGTAAGCCTATAAAAGTGATTTATTAAATGTCATTTGACATGTGAGTAGTGACCACAATAAAAACTGCAAACCAGTGTCCTAATATTCTTCCTGCAGGAGAGTCATTATGCAATTCTGATTGGAGCCAAAGCCATGCTTTAAAAAAAAGGAATATAAATTTTTTGGTAAACTAGATATTTTAAAAATTAACAATGTGCCCAGCTTGCAAACTGACCAATCAGGATGGGCCCAGGCCTTAGAGGGGACCTGGAAGCTCCAAACTATACGTGGTATTAACCTTTCACCTGCTGGATCATTGGTAGATTGAGGAAGATTCCTGGGGGAGGGAGTGCTTGGTAGAGTGGCTTTTTATAACAAATATGGAAGTATTTTATTATTTTAACAATCCTCAGAGTTGCACCTATGCATACTGGACAAACATCAACCCAATATAGAATCATTATAAAAAATGAAAACAGTGCTGACAGAGAATCTCACTCTGTTCCCACCTCTCAGAGGTGATTACCGCTAACAATTTAGGGTATATCCTTCCAGACTTAAAAAGTTTTCTGTGCACACACAAACAACATCATACTATGCATTCTGTACCACAAGCTGTTCTTTTCTCCCCTCTCAAAAAAAGAATATAGGGCTTCCCTGGTGGCGCAGTGGTTGGGAATCCGCCTGCCAATGCAGGGGACACGGGTTTGAGCCCTGGTTCAGGAAGATCCCACATGCTGCTGAGCAGCTGAGCCCGTGCGCCACAACTACTGAGCCTGCACTCTAGCGCCTGTGAGCCACAACTACTGAGCCTGTGTGCCACGACTACTGGAGCCCGTGCTCCACAACAAGAGAAGCCGCCACAATGAGGAGCCCGCGCACCTCCCTGAAGAGTAGCCCCCGCTGGCCGCAACTAGAGAAAAACCCGCATGCAGCAACAAAGACCCAACGCACCCAAAAATAAAAATAAATAATAAAATAAATAAATTAAAAAAAAAGAATATATCGTGAGCACTATGTTGTGTGATCACATGAAAAATTACCTATGTTCTTGCTTTTTCTTTATCTCCTGATGAGAAGTTGCGGACCTAAATCAATACCATTCTTGAGGTGTTTCGAGGCCCTCCCGAGCTTCGACCTCACACTCATGCAGCATTTTATGTGTGCGTTGTTCTTGGTGCGGTGTTGCAGGAAGCCATAGCAAGGGTCCCCTCCTGCAGCTACCTTCCCCCCATTATCTTCCCCGGTTGCTTTTCTAATCTCTCTTATTCCATACCCTGCAGGGCTCACTCTTATCTTGACCTTCTAAGTGAACTTTAGTCTTTGGAAGGATCCATCGTGTGTCGTAATTTCTTAACCAGTTTCTTGTACTTTTCTCTCCCTTCATACTTTCCTTGTCCTAGTGTTCTTTCCTCAGTACCCTGTCAGATGCTGGAAAGGTCCTCCTGGATCTCCTTCCCCTCTTTCTCCATAAGCCGGTCTCGTGGCCTTTCACCCAGGAGTCAGATGGTGGGTAGAAAACTTTAAGTTCAAGATTGTGCTGTTTGGGTTCCACGCTGCATGTAAAGGGAGCGCATCTACCTATTTTATGTTCCCGAAGTACTCTGTACATCTTCCCAATATCCAGTGAACTTACTAAAATTTGTTTCCCTTATAGATTTTATTTCACAGGGAAGAAGCTGCATCTTCCGTGTTCTCCATGGTATCACCATAACCACACCTGGCACATGGCAGGTGCTTAGTAAACATCTGAATAAACAACCAGGAGGAAAAGGACCCAGACTGGATGAAAACTGAGCTGAATGTCCTAGGACTCAGGATCCTGATGGCCCACAGGCTGAAGTGACCTAAGAGGCGAGAGTGACAAGTCTACAACAGCTGCATATTGCAAAGGAAAGGCCAGCAGATGTTCTGACTGCTTCTAGATGTTGCTGGTAGGCTGTGTCAGATGGGGCTGCCAGGCATGGCCTGCCATGTCAGGAGACCTTGGGAGAAGGAGCTGATCTCGAGCTACAGCAGATGGTGAGTGCTGTCTTTCGATTTTAACATTTAAGGAAAAGAACTGGGAATAGACGGTCGGCTCAGTGGCAGTTATGATGCATTTAAATAAGCCTTGCATCATTTACAGAAATGCAGATGCCTCAACAATTCTTAATTGCCCATGGATGATTTTGTAGGAGCTTCCTCTGGTCCATTTTTCTATCCTCAGTGTCTAGTAAGAGTGTTGCATGGAGTGAGCCCCCTGCACACTGGGGAGTGGGTAGAGGAAGGGGGACTGCCCTGCTGAAGAAATGCACATCCTGAGACATAATGGCATTAACTGACTGTGACTAACCTATCATCTTCCCAGGGGAGTCCCAACCCTAAGTGCAAAGACTGTGTCTTATGGTTTGTTTTTTTTTTTAGGTTTTTGACACTTAGCTGGATAAACAAGTTTATTTGTAAATTTAGTCAACATACATAATTGAGCTAAAAACTTCAATAGAAGGGTAAATTTTAAAACCTCTTGGAAAGCCATCTCTATGAAGTGATTTTTCCCAGGACCTTATACCAGAGGACACCATTTTAACTGTCAGAGGTTCCATGAGCTGAAGCTGTGTGCCCCTCTCCCATAGCAAATTTACCCTAAGGGTTATTATAATACAAACTCCACAAGGAAAAGAAGTTCGGTATTGTTCCTTCTTGGTAGAGAAAAACTCAACCTAGTTATGAGACCAACCACAACACAAAGAAAAGCTGCACTAACTACTATATTAGTAACAGATGATGCTGGTGTGTATAACTTGTATTATATTCTAGAGCCCTTATAAATAAATTCCCCCGTTAAGTGTCTGCATTATCAGCTAGAGGGTTAGTTAACATGTGGTAGAATGAGGACTTATGCAAGGTATAATGCGCAAAGCATTTTACTACGTATGAAAAACAAGTGCAGTCTAGTTAGGAGAAAACCAACCAGATTCTATATCACACACACCTTAATGACAGGACTCCCTACCACATGTGAATGTAAAACATTTAGTTTAAAAATGTTGACACTACAATATATAAAATAGCTATTATAAATGCACATAGTGTATTCCATAGCTGCCAGGTTTACTTTGTTTTTTGTTTTTTTTTAAGGAGATTGTAAGTTACACTGTGGTTAAGACTTGTATCTTCACCCTTGAAAAAGCCCATATTCTGTCACAATGATGTATGGTCAGACTTAACAGCCTCAATTGTTAAACACTTGGATCAAGTTCTCAATCACTCCTGAACATATAAAATATTCACGAAGGGGCTTCCCTGGTGGTCCAGTGGTAAAGAATCCACCTTACAATGCAGGGGATGTGGGTTCGATCCCTGGTCAGAAAACTAAGATTCCACATGTGGCGGGGCAACTAAACCCGCGTGCCACAACTACAGAGCTCGTGCACCTCAACTAGAACCCGCGTGCTGCAAACTACAGAGCCCACGTGCCCTGGAACCTGCGCACCATAACTAGAGAAGAGAAAACCTGCTCGCCACAACTAGAGAGAAGCCTGCGCACCGCAACCAATGATCTCGCATGCCTCAATGAAGATCCTGCGTGCCGCAGCTAAGACCCAATGTAGCCCAAAATAAATAAATAAATAAATAATAAATCTTAAAAAAAATATCGAGAGGACATGAACTAAAACTGTTACTGTGCTGGGAGCATCGATCAAAAGGGTGATGTTTATGTAGCGTTGTTAATTGGCTTTCTACAGTGAGATGTTCTGTTTGTTGGGGTCTGTCTGATGAAATGTGGGTTGTGACAGCAGCTCCTGGCAATGACTTGGGGTGGCTTCATGGTCGGGGATCTGGGCAGCCATCTGACCAACAGGCTGGGGAGAGGAAGGAGGGTTGAAGAAGTCGCTGGGAGCTCTTGTGGTCCAAATTTCTTATCAGTGAGCTGTAGGGAGTACTCCGTCTCTCAGATTTATCAACAACTTTAATGAATGTCGTGTTTGAATAATGACCTGTATCTGGACTTGCACAAAGTCCCGAAAATACTTCTACAAATTGTGTTTTTATCTCAAGGACTGCAGTGATGTGTGACATTACCATTGATATCATCTACTGAGAACTCTTTCCCAGGTTCTTTATTAAGGTTTAATTAAATTTTATGTGTTATCAATTAGGATTAATCTACATTTAGTCTGAATTAGAGGGAGCCAATTATAAATAACACCACTTCTCATTTATTCGTGAATACAAAAGGAAGGTTTTTAAACTTCCTTTGGAAAAAAACCCCATAACCCTGATGAACCAAATATGCACTTTAAAGAGTTTTATGCCCAAGAGGCTAAGAGTTCTATTAAAATAAAGTGAAAGGATGAGAATTCCTGTAGAAAGGTGTTATAGACAGAAAATGGGAGTAGTGAGGGAAAAGAGAGGCAGCCCAAATTGTGAATAAAGCTGACATCTGGGAGGAGTTTCAAGAAACTTGCATTTTCTATTTTCACACTTTTAGAAAATATGTGAACACATAACCACATGTATCGCAACATTTTCTTACTAATGGACATTTTGCTGTAGCTCCAGGAGTCCTTCAGACACCAGGCAATCTAAAGCATAATCCGCTCTCCCACCCCTAACCATGAGTTCTACAAAACCCCTCCCCAAGTAGGTGCAAAGGACCTGCCCTGGTAGAATGATTATACTTGGTGGGAACACATCAAAACATTTTCCTTCTGAAACTCTGGCTGGATGTAGATTTATCTAAGTGCCATTAGCTACGAGATAACAAAAGCAATAGAGATGTAGTCAGGTGTGTGTGGTCGAGGTAGAGACTTTCAGCTTTCCATCGTTAACCTGGAGTAGTCACAGAGAGAGAAGAAAGGAGAGGGCATCACAGTTATTGAAACTTCTCTGCTACTGGAAGAGGCCAGACCAGCTGTGCTCTGTGATTGTATTTGGTGAGACCAGTTCAAAGCAGTATAATATATTTCGTTATCTTTCTTTTGTTTGTTTGTTTTGCGGTACGCGGGCCTCTCGCTGTTGTGGCCTCTCCCGTTGCGAATCACAGGCTCCGGAAGCGCAGGCTCAGCGGCCATGGCTCACGGGCCCAGCCGCTCCGCGGCACGTGGGATCTTCCCGGACCGGGGCACGAACCCGTGTCCCCTGCAGCGGCAGGGGGACTCTCAACCACTGCGCCACCAGGGAAGCCCCAAGTTATCTTCTTTCTGAGCACAAGTAGGATTGCACTCCACCTCTCCCTCCACCTTGGATAAGGGCGTGAGACTTGTTTGGTCAATGAAATGCAAGGAGAAGTGATGGGTATCTGTTCCATGTAAGAGGCAGCACACAATTCGCCATGGTTTCTGCCTCCTGCTGCAGTAATCATGGAAACATGGTTCAGATAGAGCATCCACCAGCCTAAGGTGGGCAGGGTCTTCCCTGCCAACCTGCATTGGTTACGTAGCAGGAGCAATAAGTAAACTTTTATTTTGTTAAACCACTGAGAATGAGTTTCGCTGCTTTAGCCGAACATGCCCGATAGACCGTCTCTAAGCTTTGATTTCTTCTAAGCTTTGGTACCTACCTCATTGGGTTGTTATACGGGGAAAAAAAATGGAGTAATTCACAAAAAGTGTTGCACTCAATGTCTGGCACCCAGCAGGTACTTAAAAAATGTTAGTGCTTGCTATTATTATTATTATTTTTAACATCTTTATTGGAGTATAATTGCTTTACAATTGTGTGTTAGTTTCTGCTGTATAACAAAGTGAATCAGCTATATGTATACATATATCCCCATATCCCCTCTTTTTTGTGTCTCTCTCCCACGCTCCCTATCCCACCCGTCTAGGGGGACACAAAGCACCGCGCTGATCTCCCTGTGCTATGCAGCTGCTTCCCACTGCTTTCTATTATTGTTGTTATAATTGGGGGTGCCTATATATTATGCCTAAATGACCCCATTTGTGATACTGTGATAGTATGTTCCAAGTTTATTTAAACTATTAGCATTTTGGTATCTTGCCCTCCCACCTAATCGGAATTCCCACATCAGACACCCTTGATTCCCCTCTGTTAAAATGGTTTCCAGAGTAGAGAAAGCCTTATAAGTCATGGTCCTATTTACTTCCTCTTCTCCCTACATCACTATCTAGTAATCCCACAATATATAGTTTAAGAAAGGACAAAAATAATCAACCTTATGATGACAGCCCATTTAGGGAGGCACTGTGTTTTCAATGAGTAGCTGGAGACCTAACCTGCATAGGAGGCCTTCTGACACATCTGTTGATTCAAGGACTCTTTTCCCACAAATATCCAGCAGCTCTAAGAGTAACTAGTGATTTCTTCTACAAATTTTCTGGCCTGGGTCTCAGTTAAGTGTGTCCAATCTATGTACAGATATAAACCAAGAGACTTGAATTCCATTGGTGACCAATAAACAGGTGTGCACTGTGAACTTTTCCCATGGGCTTGGTATGCAATTGTTCCAGAAAACCTTTATAGGTTGCCGTGTAGTAGGAAACCTGAGGGACACCCGGGAACAATGATCAGACCAGTTCAAATATTACCTGGACCCAGAATTTAGAATGTTCAGTTCTTTTGGATGGTAAGTTCTTGTTTCAGAATCAGACTGTGGTCCCAGTGTGTGCAAACTCACTACAGTCAGGAATGTTTTGGCTGCAAGCGACAGAAACCCAGCACAGACCGAAAAGGAAAGTTACTGGCTCTCTTTACTGAGAAATTGCAATGGCCCAACGCTCCAGCTTCAAGTATGGCTGTATCTGGGCATTCAGATAATGTTGTTATCTCTTTGTCATGCCCCACTCTGACTTACTTTCTCTGTATTTATTTTCTTTTCATCACTCTTTCACATAGTGACAAAGATGGCATCAGCACCTCTAGACTTTCATTTCTCTTATGCCAACGATCCCAGCAAAAATACTGTGCCTCTTTTTCGAGAGTTCCACGAAAAGTACTGAGGAGGGCTCTGGGGTTAATTTTTCTAATCTACAAAGAACTTCTCCAAATTGAAAAGATTTTTAAAATCCAATAAAGAAATTGGCAAAGGATAGGATTAGGCAATTTTCAGAAGAGGAAATGCAGATGGCTAATAAGAAAACTAAATTATGCTCATTCTTATGGGGGAAGGAAAATGTAAATAAAAATGACAATAAGATCATGTTAGAAATTCATCAGTTTGGCTTATGATTCATAATCCATGGCTTGTGATTGTGTGGGGTAAATAAGGGCTCTCATACTTTGCTGGAATGAGTAAGATTGCTTTAACCATTCAAAAAAGAAATCTGGAAGGAGCTACTGAAATTTAAAATATACATACTCTTTGACCCAGCCATTTACCTTGGGTAAACAGAAATAAAAATACCAGATCAGGAGAAAAATGTTTATTACAACATATCTGATGCTTGCAAAAATCTGGAAGCAATCTGAATACCCAAAAATAGGGAATTATTGAAAAAATTATATTATTTCATGTTCTGGAGTTTTATGCAGCTATTAAAAAACAGTATATAGAGATACACCTATAATCTCTTTTTAAGTAAAAACAGCAAATTGGTATAGTATGATCCCATTTTTGAAAAAAAAAAAAAGAAGAAAATCCATTCCAGTGACTTTTTATGTATGAATGTTTGCATGAGCTCAGGAAAAACATGGAAAGATACGTACCAAACGGTTGATATTAGTTACTTTGAAGGGAAGGGGTTTTGTGAGCATATATTACTATTGTAGTTTGAAAAAATCATTAAAGTATATAAAAAAAGAACAAAGTGTTCCCATGTCCCTGAAACACATTATAACAAAGGACAGGTACAGAGTGGCATTAAATCTTCGGGTGGGCATATGGGCGTATGCATGTCTTGTCAAGGGTCTTTTCATGGAAAGTTGGCCAGTCTTGGCTATGGTTGTGTCATCCATTGACCTTGGTCATGCTGGACCTTCCAACTGAAGAATGGACACATTGGATGCATGGGGGGCCTGCATCTTACATTTCAGCAAATGTGATATATGCCATGCCTGCAGTTCGTAGGTTCTCTTGCAGAGCTGTAGAGCCTAAGATCGGGCCCCGGTTGCCAAAAGGTCTTTGCTGTTCATTAGGTCTGAGCCTTGTGGTTTCATTTGGTTGTGTGAAGCCTCCTATTGTTGGTTAATGTTGTCTATAGCTCATGCATGGAGGCCTAATATTCAAACTGTGTAATGGACTAAAGGGCAGAGGACTTTTGACTCTGCTTATTTTCCCTTTCGCTTCATTGTTATTATTGAAATAATAATATAACAGCAACATTTTGAGACATAACTAGGGAGTTGACATTATTTTGGGGATTTATGTTTGTGTCATGATCAGTCAGCACATCCATCTAGCAAATATTCCCGGCATGTCGGGCACTGCGCCAGTGACTGGCCTTGTGATCTGTGTTTTTCACATTAATACTGAACAGCTATTACTATATGGCAATGTGGAAAAAAAGAACAATCTCCTAAGTAATTATTGAGTCA
Source organism: Lagenorhynchus albirostris (assembly GCF_949774975.1). Lineage (NCBI taxonomy): Eukaryota > Metazoa > Chordata > Mammalia > Artiodactyla > Delphinidae > Lagenorhynchus > Lagenorhynchus albirostris. Next base: position 66,804,237 of record NC_083109.1, read on the forward strand.
AAGGAGCAATAAAATATACAATCAAAGACCACTTAGAGAATAATGAGAATGTGAATAATACATATGAAAACATATAGGATATAACCAAAGCCCTTAATTTGCTTTTATTGTTGAAAATAAAAATGAATAAAGTTAGCTTTAAAATCAAGAAGTATGAAAATTGGCAAAAAATCTTAAGTAAAGAAAAATAAATCTTTTCAAGAACAAAGCAGAAATCCATGGATTTGAAAACACACAAGTTCAAGCTATGATAAATGCATCCAAGAGGTGACTCTTGGAAGAAAACCAATAATATGGATAAACCTCTGGCAAACTGACTTAAGAGGGGAAAAAACCCAAAACAAATAAAATTTAAAACGATGAGGAACTCTAGAAGGCACGTGAGAGATTTAAAAACCAAGATATTACTATGTACAACTCTTCGTAAAGAAACGAAAAAAATCTCAGTGATGCAGATTCTTTTGTGAAATATGAATTACAAAAATTGACTCATGAAAAAGTAATAAGCCCAAAGAGAAAAACAACCATATAAAAATTAAAAAGTTAAAGTGTTACTAAATGCTAGCTCTAAAATAACCTCCTTGAACAGAAATTTTTCTATGTGTTTTTTTTCACATTTTCCAGTAACAGATTATACCTATACTTGACAAATGTTCCAGATTATAAAAAAGCATGGAGAACTCTCTAATTCATTTTATGAGGATAAAACAACCGTGAAATCCAATCTCTCTCTTTTTTTTTTTTTTTTGTAGTATGCGGGCCTCTTACTGTTGTGGCCTCTCCCGTTGTGGGGCACAGGCTCCGGACGCGCATGCTCAGTGACCATGGCTCACGGGCCCAGCCGCTCCACGGCATGTGGGGTCCTCCCGGACTGGGGCACGCACCCGCATCCTCTGCATCGGCAGGCGGACTCTCAACCACTGCGCCACCAGGGAAGCCCTGAAATCCCATCTTGAAGAATATAGTAGAAAAAAAGGAGAGAACAGCAGACCAAGGAACTAGACGAAAAACTATAAATAAAATAATAGCAAACAGAATTCAATAATACATTAATAGAATCATTCACCATGACCAAGCTGGATTCAGCCAGAATGCACAGACTTTTGTTTTTCAGATCATTTTATTTAAAAAGAAATAAAATAAAATCATACAGATTAGTTGAGGTGCCCTTTTGTGCTTCTGGACTCCATCCTCTCCCTCCCTTCCTCCAGTCCTTCTTGAATCCCTCCTCACCCCTTGCAAACACCAGCGATAACAACTATTTTGAAGTTGGTATTTATCCTCCTAATCTGAGTCTGGTATCTCTACAACTTTTATGTGTCCATAAATATTTAGCTACACATTATTTTGTACGTCCTCAAAATTCCATAACTGCTTTTATTCTAAATGTGTCCTTCCAGAACTTGCTTTTGTTCTCTTGGCATTACTTTCTTAAGATGTATTCACGTTGATACAGCAGATCCAGCTCTTTCATTGTATAAACGCACCATATTTTATTTATCTATTATTTTTTACACATGGACATTCAGGTTATTTCCTTCTTTTTGGTGGTTATTATAAACAGTATTACAGCAAACATTGTGTACCTTTCGCCCTTGCTTGTTGTAGCAGTCTCCTCTCCTATCAGCAGGGTGTGAGCTCTGTCTTTCTTCATCCTTGCTAACCCTTGTGTGGAATGGGATTTCATTCCTGTTTGAATTTGCATCTCCCTGATTACTAGCGGGGTGGAGATTTTTTCAATGTTCATTGATCAGAAGTGTGTTCTTTTTTCTGAATTGTCTGTTTATATGCTTTTATCTAATTTATACTAGATTTAAAGAATCCTTTTCCTACTGATCTGTAGGATTTCTTTATATATTCTGAATGCTGATCAAGAACTATTTCATAACAGGAAATCTATTAACACATTACATCACAGAAATAGGTCAAAAGTACCCCATGTCAATAGATACCAAAAAGACATTTTCAATAGAATTTGAGCTTCATTCCTGATAAAAAGCTTTTTGAACACTTAGGAATAAAAGCATGATAAAAGTATTTGTTTTAAACAAGGTGCACATCAGACTTGCTGTTGAAACATCAGATGCATTCCCATTAGAGATAAGGTTGCTCACTGTTATGGGGTGAATTGTGTCCCCCAAATTCATATGTCGACATCCTAAGCCCCATTACCTCAGAATGTGACTGTATCTGGAGATACAGTCTTTAAAGAGGTAATTAAGTTAAAATAAGGTCACTAGGATGGGCTCTAATCCAATATGACTGATGTTCTTATAAGAAGGGAATATTAGGACACAGAGGGATGACCACGTGAAGACACAGGGAGAAGACAGCCATCTACAAGCCAAAGAGAGAGACCTCAGAAGAAACCAACCCTGCCAACACCTTGATCTTGGACTCGTAGCCTCCAGAATTGTTAGAAAATAAATTTCTGTTGTTTAAGCCACCCAGTCTGTGGTACTTTGTTATGGCAGTCCTAGCAAACTAATACACTCACCTTTACATTGGTCAAGTGTGTTGTGACGTACTTGACCAATGACCATATGGTGTACAGAGAAATAAGAGACACAGCTATGAGAAAGAAAGAGACCAATGTACCATTTATAAGTGATATAAGATAAGAACTATAACAACTTCAATAGGACAGTTTAGGAGCGTAGTTGATATCATATAAATATCTAAAACTCAATAACCAGTAAGAAAACCGTCATTAAATGTCTTACTTGCAGTAGCAACAAAATATAAAATAAGCAGACTGTTTGTAACTGGAGATGGGCATGAAGAAAACTGCAAAAATTTACTGAGCAATACAGATGGTTAAAATAAAGAATTGTATTAATTCCTTGAATGAGAACCTAAAGCATTTAAAGATTTAAATTCCTCCAAAATTAGCTTACAGACTTAATCCCTGGAATTTACATTTTTTAGTAGCTTAATAAAATAATTCTATGGTTCAATTAGGACAGTGTGAGAAAAGAGTCATAACAGATGACTTGAAAGGCCAGATATAATAACTTATTACAAAGCCCTAGTAATGAACCAGGATGTCACGGCTCAAGAATTCAGAACCCGTGGACTTCCCTGGCGGTCCAGTGGTTAAGACTCTGCACTTCCACTGAAGGGGTCATGGGTTCAATCCCTGGTTGGGGAGCTAAGATCCTGCATGCCACACTGCGCGGCCAAAAAAACCGAAACCAGAACAAAACAGAACAAGAATTCAGAACGAGGTAAGTGGATCAGATACTTAACCATGTATAACTTTAACAGTCAGCAAAAGTGGTAAGTGGAAAACAAATGATGCAAAGATAATCTTTTAAAAAATCAAAGAGGAGGGGCTTCCCTGGTGGCACAGTGGTTGAGAGTCCGCCTGCCGATGCAGGGGACGCGGGTTCGTGCCCCGGTCCGGGAGGATCCCACATGCCGCGGAGCGGCTGGGCCCGTGAGCCATGGCCGCTGAGCCTGCGCGTCCGGAGCCTGTGCTCTGCAACGGGAGAGGCCACAGCAGTGAGAGGCCCGCGTACCGCATCAAGGAGTGGAAGCTGGAGTAAAGGAACAACATAGAGCAAGTAAGGCGAGAACAGGGCGTGAGTACAGTTGCCCGACTCTGACCGCCATCTTTCCTTTGCATCTATTCCTGTTGGCTTTGGGGCAGGGCTGCAAGATGGTCAGAATCACGCTAGTCGCCCTGTCCTTGTTTCCCCATCCCCCTGGCTGTGTGGAGTTTCTATGAGGAGCCCCCAGTGGAAAGGCTTCATGTAATAGAAATCTTGCTTGGGATGAGTGTTTCACCCAACTCACTCGGGTCAGGTCTTTATGGTTGGCTGGAAGAGTAAATCACGCCTGGGGGGTGTGTTCCCCCAAGTGAGTCTCTGGCTCATTCTCTCAGGTGTAGCACTGGCCTCGGAGGCGCAGGGCACTCACCTCACCTCTTCTCCTCTCCTTTAAACCACGGAGCAGGTTGAGGAGGAGGGATGGCAGGGGTTTTACCAGGCTAACTGTGGGAGTGGGAGGCAGCTGGGAAGTGGAAGGATGCTGGTTGCCTCATTCAATGATCTGAAACAGCCTCTAGCTTGCGAGTGGGGTGGATGGTGTGGAAGAGGCATGAAGGGTAGGAGGGTGAGTTATGAGGAAATACTCCCAGTGTAATGCATGATCTAGAATAGGGACTGGAAAACTTTCTCCGTAAGGGGACAGATAGTGAATATTTTAGGCTCTGTGAGACATGTGGTTGCAACTACTCAGCTCTACCTTTGGGCTGCAAAAGCAGCCATAGGGAAGTAAACGGGTGTGGGTGTGTTCCAATAAAACTTAATTTACAAAAACAAGTGGCAGGTGAGATTTGGCCCTTAGGCCTTGGTTCACAGATCCCTGATTTAGAACTTGATTTTGTAGTTAAACCCATCTCCACAGCCCCCTTGCATGACATTGGCAAATTCTGTTACTTCTTAAGATTGTTTCCTGATGTCTAACATGGCGGTAATAATAGGTCTCTAGGATTGTTGTACATAGTAAGTGCTCAAGAAATGTGAGCTTTCTTTTTAAAATATTTTAATTTATTTATTTACTTTTGGCTGCGTTGGGTCTTCGTTGCTGCGCGCAGGCTTTCTCTAGTTGCAGCGAGCAGGGGCTACTCTTTCTTGCGGTGCACGGGCTTCTCACTGTGGTGGCTTCTCTTGTTGCAGAGCACGGGCTCTAGGTCCGCGGGCTTCAGTAGTTGCAGCACGCGGGCTCAGTAGTTGTGACTCATGGGCTCTAGAGCGCAGCCTCAGTAGTTGTGGTGTGCTGGCTTTGTTGCTCCGCGGCATGTGGGATCTTCCCCGACCGGGGCTCGAACCCGTGTCCCCTGCATTGGCAGGTGGATTCCCAACCACTGCGCCACCAGGGAAGCCCAGAAATGTGAGCTTTCTTGTTGCTTTGTTGTTAGAGTCATCATTATAAATATTGTTTCTTGTGAGGAGAAAAAGTCACTCAGGAAGGTCACCTCAGGACAACACTGTCTCCCTCCTGGCCTAAAAATAAAATCAGATCTCCGATTCTACTTAACACTTCTATCAGTAGGCATGAGTCTTTAACATTTCCAAAACTCTGTGACATCTGTTGGCAGGTCTTTGGATATATAATACTTCACATCAAATCTGAATTCCTGAAGGATCCATGCTCAATTTTTTTTTTTTTTTTTTTTTTTTTTTTTTTGCGATACGCGGGCCTCTCACTGTTGTGGCCTCTCCCATTGCGGAGCACAGGCTCCGGACGCGCAGGCTCAGCGGCCATGGCTCACGGGCCCAGTCGCTCCGCGGCATGTGGGATCCTCCCGGACCGGGGCACGAATCCACGTCCCCTGCATCGGCAGGAGGACTCTCAACCACTGCGCCACCAGGGAAGCCCCCATGCTCATGGAGGTGAGCTAGAGGTTTGCATGGAATTCAGACAGGTCAGGACTTTTTCATTGTTTAGGAGAATAAGTCATTGTCCCCATGAATAGAATTCTGACTTTGCAAGTGTCCATAATGTGGCCAGACCATCCTTTGCACTTTGGCTGAATTTCTTTCTCGCTAGGTAGTCATTTGTTGCTATGGACATTCAGGAAGACATGCATTTTCTTTCTACCCCCTCTGCTGTATCAGAGCATCCCCGAGTCCCTCCTCTGGGGACTACTTCTGTGGCGATATTGTTTTGTTACTGTCAGGAGGCAACATGTGGTCTCTGAAAAGCTGGCTTTAATTTGATCAAAGGGCCTCTGGCATTAAGATCTCCAAATTATTTTATTTGATTTTTTTCAGAGCCAATAAATCAGTGTCTGAAATATATCTTGCAGCCAGCTCCTATCTGCATCCCCACTGTCTTGGTGGAGGCCATCACCATCTCACTCCTGGATTACGGGACCGCTTCCTGACTGGTCTCCATGCTTCTGCTCTTACCAGTCCTCACCGCAGCACCCCCATCTGTTTCTACACTCATCAGCCAGAGTGATCTTGGAAAAATGGAGACTAGATTATAATAAAACTTTTTAATGGCTTCCCATCAGTCTTAGAATAAAATCCAAACTTCTTCTGGTGGTCTACAAGGCTCCACCCACCTCTCTCACCTTATCACAGGGCCCAGACACACTGGTCACCTTCATATTTCTCAGATACACTAAAATTCCTCCTGCCTCAGGATTTTGTGCACAACTTCCCTCTATGACCACGTCTGTATTAGTTTCCTCTTGCTGCTGTAACAAATTACACAAACTTAGTGGCTTAAAACGACACACATCTCTTATCTAACAGTTCTGGAGGCCATGAGTCCCAAATAGGTCTCACGGGGCTAAAATCAAGGTGTATATTCCTTCTGGAGGCTCCAAGGGAGAATCTGTTTCCTTGCCTTTTCCGGAAGTAGAGGTTGCCTGCATTCCTTTGCTCATGGCCGGATCACTCTGACCTCTGCTTCCACTGTCACATCTTCTCTGCTTCTCCCGCCTCCCACTTTCCCTTATAAGGACTGTGGTTACAGTGGGTCCAGTGAATGTGCGGGATAATCTCCCCACTTCACTGTCCTGGACTTAATCACATCTGCCTTCTGCCATGCAAGGTAACAGATTCATAGGGTCTGGGGATTAGGACATGGACATCTTTGTTATAGCTTGCCAACCTCCTGATGGAGATGATTCCTTTCCATCTCTGGCCTTGAATTTAATGTACCTCCTCAGGGAGGCCTTTCTGCCCACCCCATCTATATAGGTTTCCTCAAATTGTCTCTCTCATAACACCCTCTTACTTCTCTTTGTAGCAAATTCCTCAATAAATATGCCCCTTTTTTTTAAGCCTCGTTTAATTGGATATTCTGTTCCTTAAAGCTGAAGGCATTCTTACTGCATAGACCTTAACAGCCTGTACCCGCATCCCCCTAAGATCCTCTAGCCAGAGGGGCCCCCCTTCTCCCCATATATAAGCCTGGTCTTCCCCTGCCTTGGCCTCAGCTGAAATCCTGGAGAAGGAGCAGGTAGAGATGATCTTGCTTCCCCACAAGTCAGTCTAGCCAACAGGCTCCCATGCCCAGATGGGCTGGGATGCCAGGGGTCCAGCTTCCTGATCCCTTTTCAATGGGGCACTGGGTTATGGGGGTGAAGATTCAAACGTGAAGGGGGTTAGCATTCCCCCCTCTATGGACATGACTCCCCCTTGCCAGTTAGAGAGTTATTGGCAAGACCTATCCTCACGTGAATCAGTAAATGGTCTGGCTGCTTGGAGTGCTTCATGCACTAAAATTTAAGGTATTAATCACAGCTCAGCGAGAACCTTTTCCATCAGAAGGGTCTCTGTTTTAGGGTGGGTTTCCCAGAAGCAGACCCTGAGATGAGGCTGTGTGTAAAAGTGATTTATTAGGAGGAGTTCTCAGGGAACATTGGTGAGAGTGAGTAAGTGGGGTGGGGACAGGCAGAGGCCAGGAGAGTGTGGTGTCATCAAGCCAGGACCCATGGAAGGTCGGTGTGGCTCTGTCCCACAGGGGGGCCCTGGGGGCAGCAAGGTTACCCCTCATGGTTGTCCCATTAAGACAAGAGAGCAGGCAAGTTTATAAGCCTGTACCCATCACTAATTGGTTAAGGGTTTTCCCCTAAAGGGAACATAAATTCCTAGGCACTGCAAGCTCTTGGCACACACAGACAAAGTGAGACCAGTCCTTGACAATGAGTTGCAGGTCGTGGCTGAGTGAAAGCACACCTGGGGCTGCATAGCTGTGCTTGTGTGCAGACAGTGGTGAAGGGATCTGGGGCTGCACACTTGTGCTTATGTGCAGAAATGGCAAAGGGATCTGAGGGCACGTGGGCAGGGCACTGAGAGCACTGCTATGTTCCCCCACTCCAAGTGGACCCATTAGTTCATTCAACACATATTCATCCATCTTCCACTCTGGGCCAGACTCTGGGGATGCAGGTGATAAAGACCTGGTCCCAAACCTCATGAAGTTTATAGAAGTTTACAGTCGAGTAGGTGAGACAGACTTTAAGTCTGGTGAATGGGTGGGCATGGAAGGCTTGTCTGAACAAGTTATGTTAAGCTAAGAGCTGAAGGATGATAAGATTGAACCAGGCAAAAAAGGGAGGAAAGAACATTATAAGCCAAGGGAGCATGTGCAAGGGTCCTGAGGCAGGAATCAGCAGGAGGAACTGAAAAAAGTCTACGGTGGCAAGAGTTCCAAGAGCAAGGAGGAGAGTGGTAAGAGACAAGCCTGTGGCCTATGGAAGATTCTTTCCCGCCTGGTTTCTCTTCAGTTCTGTACAATATCTTTCAGACTCAGATCTGTGGCCCATTCCACAGTATGTTCCCTGGAAGCCAAAGGGAAATAGGGACATAAAGAGGGTGTTAGGTGGGAGAGTCTATTTTCAACTCTTCATTTTTTTCCCCACTGAAGCTCACAGCTGAAATTAATACATAAATTTACAGCCGCGAGTCAGTTGTGATAAATAATCCCAGAAGTGTTCTGATTATTTACATTTTTATGGAATCTTGCCTGAGCAAACCCAGAGAGCTCACTAGGCACTTGAAGAATTATGTCTTGTTCAAAACCAATTTAATAGCAATGGAAAATAAAGCCATCTGTGGGAACTCGTAGAGCAGAGTAGTAATTCTCTGCCAGATGAGCAATATACAAAAAGCACCAAACCAACCCCAGCACTCCAAGCTCATGGAAAGGGAACAACTGCAACTTCAATGAACTGTCTGAGGACATCAGACCTTGGAGTGCCTCTTGCTTACGCACTATTTGGACGAATATTCTGGTCACGTGGGGATGTGAGTGGGCGCTGACTGGAGACAAGTTGTGTGATAAGGCGAGAAGGTTGGCTTAGTGGAGGGGGAAGGAGCATGGGTTTGGGGTCAAAGAGTTGAGGTTTGCATGTGGGTTTTGCCACTTACTAGCTGTATGACATCAGGGAAGTTGCTGTTCCTAATTTTCCTAAGGGGATAATACATGTGTGTTTTTCCCTCCCAGCCAAGTGTCCTTCTCTTCCCACATTGGTTTTATCTTCTTTCTTTTTTTCAGTTTATCACTAATTTTTTAAAGGCTTTATTGAGGTACGATTTACATACATTAAAATTCACCCATTTAAAATGTACAGTTCAATGAGTTTTTAGCAAAGTTATATAACTGCACAATTATCTTCGCAAGCTGGTTTCAGAATACCTCCATCACTCCCCTAAGTCTCCTCATTCCCATTTATAGTCGATCCCAGTTGCTACCTCCAGCTCTAGCAACCACCGACGTGTTTTCCATCTCTATGGTTTGCCTATTCTAGCAATTTCATGTAAATAGAATCATATAGTATGTAGTCTACGTGTCAGACTTCTTTCACTTAGCATACTCTTTTTGAGATTTATGTCACTGCATGTAGTAATAGTTTGTTCCCTTTTATTGCTGGTATGGAAATAGCACATTTTGTTTACCTATTCATAAGTAATTTGGATTGTCTAGTTTTGGACTGTTATGAACTGCTGTGAGCAATTGTGTGGATGTCTTTGTGTGGACACATATTTTTCATTTCTCGAGTAGATATCTAGGAGCGGAATTGCTGGGTTGTACGGTAAGTAACTTTTTAAGAATCTGCCAAAACATTTTCCAAAGTGGTTGTACCATTTTACATTCCCACCATCAACATGTGGATTGTGGTTGCTTTATAGTCTTACTAACACTTGATTTGTCAGATTTTTTATTTAGCTATTCTAAAGGGTATGTTGTGGTTTAAATTTGCATCTCTGTTATGGCTAAAGGTGTTGAGCACCTTTTCATACTCTGATTATCCATTGGTATATCTTTTTTTGGTGAAGTGTTTATTCAGATCTTTTGCCAGTTAAAAAAAATTGGCTTGTCTTCTTCCTACTGAGTTATAGGCATTCATTATTCTGGATACAGGTCCTTTATCAGATATGTGTTTTGCAAATATTTTCTTCCAGTCTGTGGCTTACCTTTTCATTTTTCATAGTGGCGTCTTTTAAAGAGCAAAAGTTTAAAATGTTGACGAAGTCTAATTTGTTAATTTTTTTTTATGGACTGTACTTTTAATGTCATATCTAAGAAACGTTTGCCTAACCCAAGGTCACAAAAGTTATCTCTTATGTTTTCTTCTAGAAATTTTAGCTCATGATCCATTTTGAGTTAATGTTTGTGTGTGGTGTGAGGTAAGGGTCTAAGTTCATTGTTTTACACGAGGATATCCAATTGTTCTTGCACCATTTATTGGAAAATTATCCTATCCTCATTGAATAACTTTGGCCCCTTGTGGAAAATCATTTGACTATATGTGGATTTATTTCTAGACTCTCTTAGTTTTCTTTTGAGGACTAACCTTTCTCTCGTTTGATGCATATTCATGGGACAGTAACAGAGTGGGCACAGGAAACAAGCTGGGGTCTTCTGATGCTTTCTACCTAGGATTTGAATGCTGAGCAGCAAGACAAAGTGACTGATAATGGGTGGAGTTAGATTTAGTTATAACGGTGGTTTCCTACCCAGACTCACTCCACAAGACTCTCAATAATAAGAACTAACACCCATGTAGCACTTACTAAGTGCCCAGCACTGTGCTAAACACTAATTATATAAACTCATATAATACATACAACAAAGCCATCAGACACATACTATTATTATCCTCATTTTACAGGTAGGAAAACTGAAGCATGCAGACTCTAAGTAAATTGCCCAAACTCAAAACTAGTAAGCAGCAGGGCTGTGATTTGAACCCAGTGAGTCTGATTCCAGAGCTCATGCTTTTAAACATCAGGCTATACTATCTTAGTTGTGCTTCTTCTTTCCTAGACTGTGGAGGTACCTTGGTCCCTGCCTACTTCCAGCCCTAATTACAGTCTAGAGTCTACCTTAGAGGGCCTGGTCCCCATTTCCCTCCAGGAAATTCCCTGTGGCTTAAGTTACCTACAGTCAGTTTCTGTTTCTTGCAACCAAAGTACCCTTCCTTATAAGTTCAGTTCACAAGGTCATTGTGAGGATTTAAGGAAGATGATGCATGTCAATCACTAAGTGCAGTACCTAGGACATAGCACATCAATAGATCTTAGAGATGATGATGATGAAGATGGCAATGATGATGGAGAAAATGATGTCTATAAAAATCTGTGTCTTATCAAGCCCTAAGCCTAGGGATCCAAATCCAGGGCTGAAAAGCAAGAGAGAGGATGTCTAACTTGCACTTGCCCTAGTGGGAGGGTCCATTTGGTGGCTGTATTCATTATCTATTAGTGTACAACAAATTATCCCCCCAATTATCAACTTAACAGAACAAACATCTATCTCACAGCATCTGTGGGTCAGGAATCCATGTGCAGCTTGGGTAGGTGCCTGTGGCTCAAGGTCTCTCATGAGCCTGAAGTCAAACTGTTGACTTGGGCTTTGGTCTCATCTGAAGGCTAGACTGGGAGGGAATGTGGATCTGCTTCCAAACTCACCAATGTGACTGTTGGCAAGCCTCAGGCCCTTGGCACGTGGGCTTTTCCACAGAATGCTGTGTGACATGGCAGCTGGCTTTCCTCAGGGCAAGTGATCCAAGAGAGAGCAAGAGGGAGTGCACAAGATGGAAACCTCAGTCTTTCTATAACTTAATCTCAGAAGCGACATGGCATCACTCATGCAATTCTGTTCGTAAGAAGTGAATCAGTAAATACCGCCCCCACTCAAAGGGAAGGGATTAAAGGAGGTCATGACTACTGGGAGGGGGGAACACTGGGGGCTCTCTTAGAGGCTGTATATGCCATAGTGACAGCCTTGCGGGAACCAGAGTTAGGTGAGACTGTACCACCCAAGGAAGCCAAAAGAAAGAGCTTGAGAATTAGTTTGAGTAGAATTCCTTAGAGAGATGTCTACTCTCTTTAGTCTGGCAGAATTTCTTAGAGCCTTCCCAGCAGTAATCTTATTTGAGATGGATCAAGATTGGCTTTATAGGGCTTCCCTGGTGGCGCAGTGGTTGAGAGTCCGCCTGCCGATGCAGGGGACGTGGGTTCGTGCCCCGGTCCGGGAAGATCCCACATGCCAGGGAGCGGCTGTGCCCATGAGCCATGGCCGCTGAGCCTGCGCATCCGGAGCCTGTGCTCTGCAACAGGAAAGGCCACAACAGTGAGAGGCCCGCGTACCGCAAAAAAAAAAAAAAAATTGGCTTTATAGTTTTTCATGGGAGGGAGAATAAGCTAACCTAGATTCAGGCGCTCTTTCACTTATTGCATCATTAAACATCCACTGAACATCTACCCTATGTCAGGCACTATGCTAGAGACCCCTAAGTACATTAGGCACATAGTCTGACCTCAAGGAGTTCGAAATTCTAATGAGAGAGACATGAGGGCAAACAATTAGAATGTAATATAACGGAACTGTGTACAAGGTGTGGTAGTGGCACAGGGAAGGAAATATCCAACTCTGCCTGGGCAGTTCAATGAAAGCTTCAGAGGAAATACCGAGGCTGGGTTTTGCAGCATGCAGAGGAGCTCACCAGCAAAGTGGGATGGGTGAAAGCATGACAGGAGGAGGACATAAGAGCTGGCAATAGTATATACAAAGGCCTGGCATGTTTAGGGGAGTGTGAAGTTTGCTGTGGTTGGACAGAGGGTGAGAGTGGATGGGGTGACAGAAGGTGAATTTGGAGTGTTATTTTGGAGGGCCCAATATATCTTGCAGAGGATGTTTGACTCTATCCTAGTGGGACAGGGACTCCCTGAAGGAGATTACATCCTGGGGTGATGTTGTCACATGAGCACTGAAAAAGCAGCTGTGATTTCCACCACAAGGTGGGGTCTTCTTCAATAGTGTATTCATCCACTAGGTGTCCCGTAACAAAATACCACAGATGAGGTGACTTAGACAACAGAAATATACCTCTCACAGTTCTGGAGACTAGAAGTCCAAGATCAATTTGTTGACAGATTTGGTTTCTCCTGAGGTCTCTCTCCTTGGATTGCAGATGGCCACCCTGCTGTGCCCTCACCTGGCCTTTTTTCTGAGTGTGCCCATCCCTGGTGTCTCTCTTTCTCCTTATAAGGACACCAGTCATATTGGATTAGGACCCCTCTTTTATGACCTCATTTAACCTTAGTTACCTCTTTAAGGCCCTATCTCCAAATATTGATACAATCACATTGGGGGCTAAGATTTCAACATATGGATTGGGGGGGGGGCACAATTCAGTCCATAACAAATAACTACCATTTTACGAAACATGTATTATCTCCTGGGCCCTGTGCTAAGTAACTCCCATGCAAGCTTTCATTTCATCTCCATACCATTTCAACCTTGGAAGACTAACTTAACCTCTGTGTGCCTCAGTTTCTTCATCTGCAAAATGGGGATAATAATAGTACTTGCCTTATAGTGCTGTTATGCGAATGAAATAAATTAATATATGTAAAGCATTTAGAACAGTGTCCAGTCTAGAGTGTTTGTTAAATATATGAATAAATCCTCCCTGTGATGTTGGTAGAATTCATATCCTCACTTTACAGATGAGAAAATCAAGACCTTGAAGGAATAGAGGTCAGCTGGCAGAAACGCTTTAATTCAGTGCTGTCATAGCCACAACTCTATCATTTTGGATCTTTGAAATGGGCTCAGGGGATCCCAGAGTTGTGGTAGATTCTGGTGTGTTTCTCAAGGGAAGAGAGCCTGGCTAATCTCACACTTGGAGAGCAGGGTTTATCAAAAAGCAACTGCTGGATAACAAGCCTGTCTTCACCAGGACTGGCGCCCTGATCCGCCACGATCTGCTGCCCCAAATGATCAGTAGGGACTTTTTCAGGTGACATAGTGGGGACACAGCACAGAGGTGTATACGGATGCATCTGGAGAAAGAGCAGAAATTCTAGCGGTGCTGAAGCAGAGGGCGCCTGGTGGGGACGAAGGGTGGGAGTGAGGGGGTGCCGGCCTACAGGTTGTTGGGACTTACATGTCCTGTCTGCTCTTTGTATTGTAGGCCACAGGGAGATAGTGGAGATTTCTAAGCAGGATCCCTTCATCAGTATCAAGTCACAAAAGTGGATTCTGGCCAACTTAGGCTAAAAAATATCAATTAAAATCGAAACAGAGGTCAAATAATCATACCTTTGAAAGAATTGCTCCAAAGAGCTAGACAACAGGTACTATCAGAAAACCCGATCAAGGCACCTTCACTATTTTTCCTTGTCTGCAGGACCCCCTCCTGCTGCATTCCGGAGAGGAGTAATCTGATTGGCTTAGCCTGGGTCACATGACCAAAACATGGTGGGGCGGGACCTCTCGATTGACAGTCCCAGCCGATGGTCTCCAATGCACCAGGGGAGGGTCCCCAAGTAAAAGTGGGTGCTGTTACCTGAAGATGGGGAGTTGTTGAAAACACCAGAGGAGAAGTTGGAAGCAGACTGAGAGCAGGCCTGAGAACCAAACCAGAAAAGGGTACTTCTGTGAACTTTTCACCAGATAAATCTGCAGTTCTCTGTGCAATGGAGCTGTGCTTAAAATCTGTCCCATGCCTAATTTTAGGTTGTGATTTTAGGATAAATATCGGTACTTTTCAATAGTAAAAAAAAATCCTAATGGAAGGCAACTAGATACATTTCTATCCGTAGAGAAACAGAGGGTGCTTTATGAAGTAATATATTTACTAATTTTTTTCAAGTAGCTAATACTTGAGTAATATATTCCTGTGGTTCAAAAACCAAAGTGATATAAAAATGTATACACGTGAAAGTCTCATTCCCACTCCCAGGCCTATAGATAAGCACTTACTAGTTTCTTGTGTACCCTTTTGGTGTTTTTTAAAAAATTATGCTACAAATACAGATGAATATGTATAGGAAGGTCTTGTCCAGGTCTCCTTTCTGGAAGGTGTTTGGGGCCCTGAGGAGGCCTGGGGAAGCTGGAGGTCTATTTTATCAGCCCAGCTTCAGCTCTGGGAGACTCCCCCTGACCCGAACATCTCGTTTCAACGGAATACTCCAGCTCACTGGGACTGGGGAATCCAGGAGGTCAGTCTAGTTTTCACATTCCTCTAGGTTCTCTTGGGCAGGGGTCAGCAAACTACACAGCCTGAAGGGCCAATCCTATTGGTCATTTGTTTTTGTGTTGGGACATAGCCACACCCATTTGTTACATATTGTCTGTGGCTGCCTTTGCTTTACAACAGCAGAGTTGAGTAACAGAGACAGGTTTGCTTTCAAAGCCACACATATTTTCTATCTAGCTCTTTACAGAAGACTTTGCCAGCCCTGCTCCAGGAGCCGGAAAGGTCAGGAGCATGCTGCCCTGCGGTGCTTCCCAGTGGTGAGGGAACCCTGTGGTGCTCCCAGTGAGAGGCCATCACTTCAGAAAAGCAGCGGCTCAGTCAGGAAGTGTGGGAATCATCCTTGTCTCCCCTTCTCCTCAGCCTACCCCCGCCCCACAGTCAATTCAGCATCATGCCTGTTGATTTCTCCTCCATTCTGTCCACTCTCTCCATCTCCAGCAGCATCATTGCTTCATCCCTTGCCTGGACCACCCTCCTAAGCCTTCACCTTCTTCCTGTTTTTGCTCCAAAGCTGTTTCCATCTGTTCATCACAGAGCAGCCAAAGCGATCTTTGTAAAGTGAAGATCCGATCAGGTCACCCTCCTGCTTAAAATCCTGTAATGGCTTCCTGTCGTTCTTAGGATAATACCCAAATCCACAGTCGGGCCTCTGCCTGCCTCTCTGGAGCCCTCTGGAGCCCGGCCCCCCATCTCTCTCTGCACTGTGGCCACACAGGGGGAGCTGTGCTCCCTCCAAAACACGGGTTTTGCAGACACTACTTCTCTGCCCAAGTGCTCCCTACTTTTCCAAAACGCTCCCCATTCTTCTGGTGTTACCTTGACCATCACTTCCTCGGAGAATCTCCCTTGACCTCTCTCACTAGAGATCCCCTTATTAACCGGCTCCTGCAGCCCTGTCCCCACCGCCCCGTGGCACCTTGCCTGTCACAGCTGCAGTTCTACACTTATTCGCGTGAGGTTTTTTTGGTGGGGTCTGCCTTTTCCACGAGAGGAGGACCCCATATCTGACCTTGCTGACCAATGTCCCCAGTGCCTCGCATGCCTGGAACACAGCAGATCCTCAGTGAATAGTTATCAGACAGATAAAGAATGAATCTCATTCCATCCCAGCCACCTCTGGGTGATGGCAGAGATTCTGCTCTGCAGCCTATTGAGGTTTTAGGTGCTAGAGTCTCAACTTCATCCCTCCAGAACCGTATTTAACAGAGTGAGTTGGCAGAGCCAACAGAGGCTGGTTGGTGCTGATTGAATGCCACTTCAGTCCGCACCAGCGGCTGCTGAACTCCTTCCAGTTGGCGTCTCCAGACCCAGACAGGGTGTACACAGCATGCTTTCCTCCAGACTGTGTCCCGAGAGATCGGTCAGACCAGGAGGGCTGCTTGTCACATTTGCTCCCAGCTTCTGTGTGCCTGGTCTCCCCAGAACCCCACCAGTGAAGATGCTAAATGAGGAAAAACAGACAGGTGAGTCGGCGTCATCCTCTCCCGCTCCCTTCACTCTCTGTTAAGTATTCCATGGGATCCAGACACAGAATTTTATTTGTTTTTCTGGACCTAAGCTGCCCCTTGACATAGCCAGTGATTGCTTTTTTAAAACCACAAAGGGAAACTAGGTCCTTTCATCTACTGATAAGGTGCCAGGTGATAGAGAGATCAACATCCCAAAACATAAATCTGCAACTAATCCTTGGGAATCAATATTTTTCATTAAGAACCTGTGAGAGTTAGGCCATTATGGGGAAAATCTGTTTAGGTTGACACCTTGATGAAGTTATTCAGTTCAGGGGCTTAAGTCATTGAAAGGTAATAAAGAGCACAGAGCAATCTCGGGGCTGGTTAGGAGAGAAAACGATGGGAGTATTGAGCTTCAGTTCAGTGAAAAATGACCTACTGATTTGTTGGGGGATGACGGGGTGCTGGCCTCCTGTGCAGGCTGGGCCAGACACAATCAACACGGCAGCACCTCACTCTCACTGCCTCTCACCATCTGCAGGCACTGCTATTTATAATTTATCTGGCAGTTAAAAAGCAGTGGGGAAATATATAGGGATATATATTTGGGGGTCTTGGGATATTTCCAACATGTTCTATGTCCCCACCTTCATAACATTCTTTCCCATTTGGGGCTTTCTCCTATAGGTCATGGGAGATAGGGGCATTGAAGTATTCTAATCAGTCACTAGCCTGCTTGACCCACCATCCTGCCCCCCTGTCTTTGGTTTTTCCCCCTGGTTCCACATGCTGGGAGGCCTTGTCATTTGGGCAACTGATTTGGAGCTTGCAAATCAGCTCCCTTAGTTATGCAAAGCTTCCTATTGGCTCCACATTCTCCCCTTTCCACTCTCAGCTCTGCACGCCATCTTGGTTTCTATTCAGGGGCAGCTCCGTGGCCTTGGGCCCATCATGGACCTTACGCCAACTGGACTGTCTCTGTGGTTTGGCCCATCTTGGAGAGGGATGGAGATGACATATAAAGGTTGGGAGATACAGATGTAGAGAAGTTTGCTGATGGAGTGGTAGACGCTTTAAGCTCTTCCTACTGCTGGCCACAATTTTCTAGAAGGAAGACATGGGTTTTTAGGAACTGGCCTTGAAGATGTGGAAGAGGGAGCTGATCAGGGACAATTAAAAGGATAACCTAGCAGGGTGAGAGCCATGCAGAGGTTGGGGGTTTGCACATAGAGTCTCAGCAGTCCACACTGTGGTGTGATTTCCTCCACCACGCTCAGCCTGCCCTGGGGAGGGAAGGAGAAGACACGGTTGTGGGGAGACTTGTTTATATCCAGCCCTGTGTTATTCTGCCACATGTTACAGGTATTTACTTGTCTCTCTATCTGACTAATCTGTTGGGGACATTAGAATACACATCTTATTGATTCTTGTGTCCCCAGAGCCAGACACAGAGCCTGGTACCTGGGCAGGTGTTTAACGGATCTGAGTCTTCAATGAATATTTCCTTTCAGCTCTAAACCCTGATGGTTTTATCTTTGTCCAGTGGATCTCAACCTTTTATATTCTGGGTACCCCTCCATAGCCCCTCCCCAATCCTCACTTAAAAGATTTAAGTCTTTTTAAACCATCTATTTATTTATAGCCATTAATTCATTTAGCCATTTAAAAATTAGTCAGGCATTCAATAAAACAATAAATCACATCATGAAATAGCAGGAACATAAAAAAACCCAGCATTTACTTACTCAACTGGTTGATTGGTTTCTGTCAGCCTATTGTAGTGTTAGTGTAGCTAAATGTCCAAGTTTCACTAGGGATTTGTGACCCACAGGCAACAGCTTGTGGGTTCTCTTCCCTCTTCCTCTAGGTGGCAGCATGGAGTAGTGGTTAAACCCACGGATTTTGGCATCAGATTTTCTGGACTCAAATCCTGGCACTGCCACTTACTAGCTGCTTTACCATGGGCGAGTTATTTAACCTCAGTTTCCCCGTCTATAATAAAATGGGAGGGAGGGATGAATACCCATCTCATGGAGTTCTTACAAGGCCTTTTACAAAGAGGCTAGAATATAATGGGCACTTCATAGCCTGAGTGACGGAAAAATCGCCCAGATATCTATGCTCTGACAATCTAGGGACCTCCCTATAGACGGCAAGAAGCCCATAGCCATCCGTTCCCTCCGCGGGGAGGAAGGAATATTGCTTCTTAGTGTTGCTCCCCGTGATTTCCAAAGGCAGCAGCATTTCTGAGTGAAAACGAAAGCTTGCCTGCTGCTCGTTGGTTCTGTGTGTATTGATCAGCGTCGCGGGGGTCGGAATGGGGGTACTGTTCTAGAAACACTCACTTTGATTCCTCAAATAAATCCGCCCCCCCCGCCCCCCGGGGTCCTGCTAGGAAACTATTTGGGAGTTGATTCTGATGAATAAACGTGCTGTCGCCGCCTGAGGAATTGACCACGCCGTTAAGATGGCTGGAGCAGCAGAAAAGCTCTGTCGCGGCCTTCTAAGGGGCCCATCAATAATAGATCGGCTCCGGCCCTCCGATTGGGAAGCACTTCTACTGCAGCTATGAATTATGGATGCCGTCTAGGGTTATGCGGATCCGTCTCAGAGGTTCCGCTCAGTTTATGCGCTTGTAAAAGCCGGCAATTTGCTTGTGTTCCAGCTATAATTTGCGCTACATTAAGGGACCCTCCTTTCCTTAATGGATGGGCGGTTAGACGCAGGCGCGGTCGGGCCTCGAGGGCAGGGCCTCACCCGGCGGGACGCCGAGCACAGCCAGGTGTGGTCCTGCGCAGCCAATCGCTGCGCCCGAGACCCTTCGCCGCGGAGGCAGAGGGAGGCCTTAGCTCTTTTCCGAGGTGCTGGGAAGAAGCCGCACGTCAACCCAGAACCCTTCTGTGAGTCGCCGGCTAAATGCAGTGGACGTTTGTACTGAGAAGCAGAAAAGAAAGCCTATGGGCTGATGGTCTGGACGGAAAGACACCCAGTTTTGCAAGAGAAGCAGTAGGTGAGAAGGTGAGGGGCCCAGATACTGAAGGCAGACTGCCCGGGTTTGAACTCTGGCTTTGGCATTTCCAAGCTGTGTGCTCTTCTGTAAATTACCCAGCCTTTCTGTGCCTCTTCCCCCCAAATAGCAGTAATGATACTGACCAGATACATGCTGAAACCAGAGCAATCTCATGAAAGCCAACTGTTTCATTATCAGGAATGTTGTGAGCTGGTTGTTAAAAACAGCCACTATTAAAAATTAAATTTTATAAACTTGTAGTTAAATAACATATTAAAACCAAAGTAATAAGTCCTTAAAACTCATCAATTCCTAATCATTTGACCCCATTTTACTGTTATGTATGCCCTTGAGGCTCTTTCTGTGGGTCTCATTTGGTTGGTGGCAATGATAGGACGTGCTACCAGGCATCTCTTCCCAACGCTGAGGTCCACGACATCACGCTGGTATCCTGAAACTGGCCATAGTGGGAATGTTTATACCGAGGACGAGGGCAAATGTTCCCCCTGGAAGCTGGTTATTAAACGTTTCAGAGCACACCACTAGTATTGACCTAATAAAGTTGTTTGGAGGATTAGATGGTTAATATGTTTATAATTGCTTCGAACAGGGCCTGGCACATAGCAAGCACCACATAAAACTTTGCTATTACTTTATCATAGGTTTTTACAAAATTTTCTAGCAAAGATCAAAGGGTGTATGAGTGGAGCCCTCTGAGGAACCACAAGCCTTTCTTTCTTTCCAGATCCCGTGATACAACAGCCTAAGGAAAGACTTACTAACTCTACCCTAGGGGTGAGGATGAACTCAAATTTTGGAGAAAAATGAGGTTTAGGTTTGCATGTTTTCTTTAGCTTTTCAAGTACTTTCCTTTGGTGTGGGCAGAGATTCTAGCAAGCTTGACCTTGGTAAAGGGTGAGCTTCTGTTGCCTACTAATTTGAGGATATTATTTCACCTTTTCAACTCTTTGCTTGCTTAGCTGTAAAAAGAGGGTAATAACAGCTGACTTGTGGATTTAGTTGTAAAGGTGCTATGAGAGCTAGTACAGTCTCTGGAATCTGATTGCCTGGGTTCAAATCTTACCCCTAGCACTTGCTGGCTCTGATTTTTTTGGAAAAAATACCCCACAATGTCTGTTAGCTTTAGTTTTCTTACTTGCAAAAGTGGGATGACAAGACTTCTGTTTCTTGGTTCTTGTGAGAAGGAATGGAATAGTGTGCTTAAGGGGTTTAGCACATTCACCTGGATATAATAGGTGCTTAATAAATATTAACAGTGACCATAGCTCCTACCTAATATATGAGGCCTCTCACCACCCCTGATAACCTGGGGGGTTTAGGTAGATCTGGATGATGCTGGGGAAAGACTCCCCTTCCTTCTCTCTTGTATGTATTTTCCTCTTAAAGCTGTAGCTGCCCCTAGCTGATGACCTTCCCACACTGATTCCCACCCTGAGGAGGAGCCCTCTTGGATGGAGTGTAGCAAAGTGGTGCGCCCCTACTCAGACGTCCAAAGAAAAACCTCCCTGGAGCTGGTGTGAGGATTAAATGAGATGATGTAGGTGCAGCAGGGCAATTCATTAAGAATTTAATAGCCTGTCCAAGAATGAATTGTGTCTTCTTTTCTCACCTGGGGGTTCATCAGAAAAGGTTGGGATTTTTTTTCTTCTCTTGCCCTGGAGGATAAGTGGGTCTTTGTGTCTTTAAAGTTTAAGTTTATACAGGCAGACCTCATTTTATTGTGCTTTGCTTTATTGCACTTTGCAGATAGTGTATTTTTTGCAGATTGAAGGTTTGTGGCGACCCTGTGTTGAGCAGGTCTATTGACACCATTTTCCCAACACATTTGCTCACTTTGTGTCTCTGTGTCACATTTTGGTAATTCCCTCAAAATTTGAAACTTTTTCATTATTATTATGTTTGTCATGGTAATCTGTGATCAGTGACCCCAAATTGCAGAAGGCTCAGATGATGGTTAGCATTTTTAGAAATAAAGCATTTTTTTAGGCCATACCGGTAAAATAATTTTATTTAATTTAAAAATGGTCATCGACGTGAAAATTTCCCAAAGCTGGGTGTCTAGAGCCAATAAAGCATTTTAACTTTAGGTATGTACATTGTTTCTTTAGACTAATGCTATTGCACACTTAATAGACTTCAGTATAGTGTCAACATAACTTTTATATGCACTGGGAAACCAAAAACGTTGTGTGACTCGCTTTATTGAGATATCTGCTTTATTGTGGCAGTCTGGACCGAACCCATGATACCTCCGAAGTATTGCTGTACTGCTCCTTAGGCTGTCAGATCTCGGTTATCTGGGAAGGAAATGTGGGCCTTCAGAGAGCTTTGCTCAAAAGCAGTGCCTGGAGGTTGTCTCTGAAGAGCTGGCACTATGGCAGGGCCTCGGAGTCGTGGGGAGGATACCCTGAGGCCAGGCTCCAAGGGGTGGGGTGGGAAGTGGTGGGTGGTGGCCAGTGCCCCCCCTCTTCCAGGAAGCAGTGCAGCTGGAACAACTGGGTGCTCAGTGGGAGGCCAGCCACTGCTGTGCCTTGGGGCTTTCCAGGTCCCCAGAAAGAAGAGGGGCTGGAAAAGTGATGGAGGGGAGGGCCTAAGCAGTGGCTGTGAACTCAACTTCTTGATAACCCTGTATTCTTGGGGGGTGGGGTGGGATTTGAACGGGATTATATTGGGTCTAGACAAAGAAACATAATATTACTTTCACCTTTCAACTTGAGAGCAATTCATATTTGTGATTTCTGTAAAGTGCTTGGCTCATAATAGAGGCTCAGTAAGTGCTCCCTCCAATCTCCTGTGTGTGCTTTATCACATTTAGTCTGAGCCCCACGTCAGTTCAGAGGTTGAGACCTAGGGCTCTTGAGCCAGGTAGACCCAAGTTCAAATCCCTGATCCACCACTTACCTGGCAGTATGAACCTTGGGTAAATTACTTAAACTCCATGTACTTCAGTTACATCATCTGTAGAATGGGCATGAAAACAGTGCTGTTTATGAAAATGAAATGACGCTTAGTCCAGTGCCTCAAACACAGTAAGTTCTAAGTAAATGGTGGCTGTTATTATTGTGTGCTCTACGAGTCAAGTAGGGCAAAATAAATTTCACTAAACAAAGGAAGAAACAGAGGCACAAAGAGGCCAGATGTCTCCTCTGAGGTCAGGAAGGACTCAGAAACCCAGTGCCTGGCTCTCTTGAATCTAAGCCAGGAGGGAATGCTTTGTTCCCTCTACCTCTTAGAGCCAGGATTCCACCAACCTGAGTGTTCAGTGTTCCTCAAAGCTTTCCAAAGCTGTAAATACTTCTTTCGGAGAAATTTGCTAGATCAGGGCTTTCGTCTAAGCAGACGCCCTGGCTCCTTTCCTGATCACCCTGTTCCATGAATCCATTATTTCAGTTCATGCTGTGGTTTCTCCTGGAATCTTCCAGAACCACTTTAAGCTTAAAGAGGAGAGGAGGTTGGGAGGCCAAATCCAGCAGAACACAGACAGTGAAAGGACCAGTCTAATTTGGCTAGAGTTGCCAATGAATCTGATGGGCCTGTTGCTTTTAAAATTTAAGTGGTATGTGTACTCATTTAGTTATTTTTAGAGTCAGTTTTCTGATTAGCAAAGCATTATGTGGCAATTATGGAAAATTTGGAAGTCAAAGATCCCATACTTTTTTTTGAAGGTAAGCAGTCTGGTAAAAACCCAATTTCCCAAATCTCATTGACTTTGGAAAACACTTAACACCTTATAGAATTTATAGTTTTTCCAATTAATTAATCAGTAAATCAATTAACCAGAAGATCTTTGAGTGCCTTTTTTGTGTGCTAAGGCCAGTTCTGGGATTGTGGTGAGATAAGGAAATAAAAGCTCTGAACTAATAAAGCTTGTACAGTCCCAGAGGGGAGACTAACGACTGTGATTAGTGATCAAGGGTTTGGTCCTTAGAGGCGGCAGGAGTTAGGACAGGCAATGTGGTATGAACAGGGAGACAGATAAAGCCCCTAATGGGATAGGAAAAACATGTTGAAAAAATTCAGTGGGGAAATGTCCTGTTTCTTAGGCTTCAAGAAGAAAAGATGACCCCATCTACCCATCCACCCACTCATTCACCCACCCATCTATCCATCCAGTTAAACATTTTTATTATACTTAACCTTTTGAGGTATAATTGACATACAACAAACTGCACATACTTAAAGTGTGTAATTTGATAAGTTTTGACCTGGGATTACACCAGTGAAATCATCGCAATTGAGATAATGGACGTGTCCATCACCCTCAGAAGTTTCCTGTGCCTCCTTGTTGGTCTTCCCACCCACCTTCCCAGACAGCCACTGATCTTTCTTCTGTCAGTGCACATTAGTTTGCATTTCCTACAATTTTATAACAATGGAATAATACAGTAAGCACTTTTGGGGGGGGTCTGGTTTCTTTCACTCAGCATAATAATTTTGAGATTTATCCATGTTGTAGCATGTATCAATATTTTATTCTTTCTTATTGCTGAGTAGTAGTCCATTGTATGGACATACCACAGTTAGTTTAATTCACCTGTTGATGGATATTTGGGTTATTTACAGTTTTTAGCTATTAAAAATAAGGTTGCTATGAATATTCATGTACATATTTTTGTATGAATATATACTTTTATTTGTTTTGGGGAAACCCCTAGGAGAAGAATGGTAGGTTCATACGGTAGGTACATTTTTTTTTTTTGCGGTACGCGGGCCTCTCACTGCTGTGGCCTCTCCCGTTGCAGAACACAGGCTCCGGACGCGCAGGCTCAGCGGCCATGGCTCACGGGCCCAGCCGCTCCGCGGCATGTGGGATCTTCCCGGACTGGGGCACGAACCCGTATCCCCTGCATCGGCAGGCGGACTCTCAACCACTGCACCACCAGGGAAGCCCAGGTACATTTTAAACTTTTTAAGAAACGAACAAACTGTTTTCCAAAGTGATTGTGCAATTTTACATTCTCACCAGCAGTGTATGAGAGTTCTATTTTCACCACATCCTCATCAACACTTGGCATAGCCAATCTTTTAAGTTTTAACCATTCTAATAGGTATTGTAGTGGTGTGATTTTAATTCACCTTTCTCTAAAGACTAATGACTAAATCTTTTTTCAGGTGCTTATTTGCCAATTGTATGTCTTCTTTGGTGTGGGTCTGTTC